>NC_058105.1:14860000-15162500 GCF_020171115.1 Neogale vison
CACTGGCTTTCTAAGTCTCCTCATTTCACCCATTAGTCCTTCACCCTCCTTGGAACGACCACGTTGCATCTGAACATACTTCCCTCTTCACCTTACTCTTCACTTGGCCATTTTTTTCACAGATTTTGACAGGTATAATAGAAAGCATGGATTCTTCTCCTCATTTGCCAACCACAGAAGCACTTCCCAGCTATTTCACACCTGCCAGCAAGCCTCCCACAAGAGAAGCCCCTTGACCTGAGGTGCTGTGAGAATGGGCCCACTTGGCCCTCATTCCCTCTCATTACTATTGGCAGAGCTTCACACAACTTCTCAGCCTCAGAATTACTGTCCAAGGGGAAATAGCTCCTTCCAGATACAGACAAGGCTCTGGATCGATTCTGGTGGTTTGCTGATCACCCACACTGGTCATAAAGTCTGAGCACAAGTAAGCTGCAAGGGAGGATCCCAAGTTCAGGAGCCATTTTCTAGAGCAGGGGTTAACCAAGGCTCCCTAGACTTCAGACCCAGTGGACTGCCTTCAAAGATCGTGAACCCTCTACAGTTGGGTTCAGACTGGTGTGTGTAATGTGCGGGTGGAGATTTGGGTACGTGCATTTTTTTGTGGATAGGGCCCCGCTCTTTTCAGCTTTTCAAAAGGGCCCCTGATCCAACAAAAAAAGTTAAGAATCACTGTTCTCAGAGAAATAGTAAGCTTGGTCAACAGTGTTCCTCAGACCATTGTGGAAAAGACTGGAAGACCAGAGTCTAGGGCAGGGCCTGGTAGAACTGAGAATGGTATTTTAGGACCTTTTTTCCTCCAGAGCCAGCTAGCCCAACCACAGCCAGCAATCCAGATGGAAATGCTGACACCAAGGTTCAGATCCTGGAAGGATCCAAAACTCTTGCCCAAGGCTCAGTCTAACTCCTTACTCACAGACAAGGGTACACTTTAAAAAGGTGGTAATGCAAACCGTTATAGATCCCTGTCTTTCCTGTGGGTTGTCCCCTCAGGAAAAGGAGGAAAGTGAGCCCAGAGAAGGGAAATGGCCTTCTAACTATCATCAGGGAAACTGTGGCTGAGACAGGCCAGAAGCCAGATTCTCTGACACCACAGATTGGCATGGAGCACCCACTGGTTTCATCTGTCCTCCTCTTGCACCCTGGGCCGCTATGGAAGGTGGAGGCTTATAATTAGTAACAGGTACTCATCAGGTCATTGCCAGTGAAACCTTTGGAAATGCTGATCCCGGAATAACCAAGGCCAGCATCCTGGTGGGACACGGAGGCCAAAGAAATCCACACACTTCTTTACTTCATTCTAGCAAAGGGATCCCTGACCAAATGTGAGCATTAGTTAGGACAGGATTTGAAGAAGTTAAGTAAGTCAAGAACCTCAAAAGGCTGTAGATGAATTAGAAAACATCTAACTGAAACACCAGGGTAATATGTGGCAAAAACAAACCTCATTCAGTTAAGCGTCTGCCTTCAGCTCAGGTCATGATCCCAGGGTCCTGGGACGGAGTCTGTAATCAGGCTCCTCGCTCAGCGGGGAGCCTGCTTCTCCCTCTGCCTGCTGCTCCCCCTGCTTGTGCATTCTCTCCCTCTCTCTCTCTCTCTCTCTCTCACACACACACACACAAATAAATAAAATCTTTTTTAAAAATAAATAAAATAAGATACCAGAAACTTGGAAAGAGTTATCTTCTAGCAATAAGTAGAGAGATGGGCAGTGTGAATAGAGCACCTTCTCTGAAGGTGGTTCAAGTAAAGGGAACAAAGACACTCTCCAAGAGTGGCAGGATAGAGGCAAACTAAAAATCAGGAGGGACCACGGGAACTGGACAGAAACCCAGCAAAGTACCTGAAAACCAAAGCCACGAGCCCCTCGAGGTATGGGCTAGGAAGAAAGCCAGCAAGATCATCAGTGAGGACAACTGACAGGTAAGATAAAAGCCATGCTTGAGAAGCCAAGAAGTAAACAGATAATACCATAAGGATATCACTGGGACGTCTGCTCTCTAGCTCTCCCTGGAAGTGTCCAAGTTCCTAGACTAGATAGTCGCAAATGCTACAGAGTGGGCTAGAAGTGCAGCCTTCACTAGAAGTCAGTGGGAAAGGGTCCCCATGAAACTAGGCCAGAAGGGACAACTTGGCCTCCCCGAGGGCCCCCATGACAAAGGCTGGCACGTTGACAACATGAGTTCCATTGATAAGGTAGGGTCCTAAAGAGGCCCCAGGGCATGGGCTGGGAAATACATAATTTTTATAACAACGAATGAGCTCAATGGCCAGGTGGACAACAGTTTACACAAGAGAAAGTCATGCCTGACCCGTCGATCAGTAAGCAGTAAAAAACATGACTAAAAAAGGGCATATGAAAACAGAAGCTTTTAGATACAGTGCCAAATCTCCCAGGGACTGAGAACATGTTTGCATCATGGGTAAGCAATGGGCACAGGGACAGGAAACAGGGATCAACCCAACTTTCTCTAGGGAGAGCACTATGGCCTTCCCCCAAAGACTGGGGAAGAGGTGACTTACTTGATTTACTCAAAAATCATGTGGAAGAAAGTCAGCCTAGTAAAAACTTCAGGTTTCCAGGCAACACCCAACCCTTCTGGGTAGTAACATGTTAAGCTCTTTAGATTAAACTGCAGGAAGATGCTGAGAGGCTGTGTGAGTGGGCTGGAAAGTAGCAGGTGAGCATCAGTGTAGGCAAGTGCGACATAATGCACGGAGAAAAAGAATCCCATTAACCACTCAAAATAACACACGGAGCAATCAAGCCTCCTTTGTACAAATCCTGGGGACATCTGCATACAAAATGAAAGGTCCAATTTTGCTATTAGACCAATGAACTGACATAGAGGTCATCTACTTAAACTCTTCCTTTGAGGAATGAGAATGTGGAGGTCCAGGACCACAGCCAGGACAAAAACCAGAAGCACATCCACTGGACAAGAGTATTTAGTCTTTAAGCATCAGCTATCAGATCCAGATCATGGAAACAATGTGGCATAATGGAAGAACATGGGTTTCTGAGCCACATGGAATCAGATCCCAGCTCCATTTCTAGGTGGGCACAAATTAAACAAGTCCCTCAATCTTTCAGAGTCTCGGTTACCTCGGCTGGAAGATGGGAATCATACAAGGTAATTATGAGGATCAGAGACATTTTAAAAGTGCTCTCCAAAAGGATCTGAATAGGCATTTCTCTAGGAAAGATCTATCAATGGCAGCACGCACATGAAAAGAACATTAGGGAAATGCAAATCAAAACCGTGATGAGATACCACTTCCCATCCACTAGGATGGCTTGAATCAAAAAATGGGAATTAACAAGTGTTGGTGAGGACATGCAGAAATCACAACCACAATACACTGCAGGTGGGCATGGAAAATGGTGCGGCTCTCGTGGAAAATAATCTGGCATATCCAGGACTAGACAGCATCACCGTATGACCCACTGATTCTACTCCACGGTATATACCCAAGAGAACAGGACAGTGTTCAGACAAAAACTTGTAGGTGAATGTTCACAGCGGCACTATTCACAAGAGCCCAAAGATAGAAACAGTGCAAGTGTCCATCAACTAACAAACAGATGAGCAATGGTGGTCTATCCACAACATGAAATATTATTTGGTCATAAAAAAGGAATGATGGGCTGATACATATCACGACATGGATGAGTCTTGAAAACACTATGTTGAGTGAAAGAAGCCAGTCACAAAAGACTACATACTATATAATCCCATTTACATGAAATGTCCAAAATAGGTACATCTGTAGAGACAAAAAGGAGATGAGTGTTTGCTTAAGGCTTAGAGGTATGAGTGGGGAGATCAGGGGCTATTAGCTGAAGGGTGTGGGATTTCTTTCTGAGGTCATAAAATTATTCAGAAATGGACTGTGGTGATGGCTGCACATATCTGTGAACATACTAAAATCGGTTGAATTGTACACTTTAAATGGGTGTATGTCATGGGGATTATAACTCAATAAAGCTATATTAAAAAATTGAATGCTTTCTACAGATAGTGATATGTTGGTCAAGGCTTAATGTTAAATCTGGATCTCAGACGGGCGCCTGGGTGGCTCAGTGGGTTAAAGCCTCTGCCTTCGGCTCAGGTCATGGTCCCAGAGTTCTGGAATTGAGCCCGTCGTTGGGCTCTCTGCTCAGCAGGGAGCCTGCTTCCCCCTCTCTCTCTGCCAGCTTCTCTGCCTACTTGTCATCTCTGTCAAATAAATAAATAAATAAAATCTTTTTTAAAAATTTCTGGATCTCAGAGAAAAACGTCCTAGTTTGCAGTGTTTGATGATTTCCATGGGGAAAATATTCCCTTGGCCCGTTTTGAGTGACCAATGCGGTATCCGCGGGTGCAGGGCTGAGACAAGATGTGTAGAAAGCACACCATGATAACAAATTGGTGCTGTACACATATAATGGACGTAAATAACCTTGAGATCACAGGTCATAGGAAAAGGTGGTAAAAATAATTAGGAAGTGATGCGTTTTAAGTATTTGTTACGTGTGTTTGAATGTAGTTCATTTAATGGGAGGTTTATTTAACTTCGCTTTTCATGAGCACTTGCAAAATTCCCGAAAACTTAACAGTCAGCTCTTACACACTGGTACGGACTGTCTCCAGGTACTTCACTGTAACCACTGAAGACTCCTTATGAAGAATTTCACAGAAGCATCTTCTAGAAAAGTGCCACCTTCTTCCTTCATATGGGCAAAAACTCAAAAACATATATGGCCATTACAATTTGGCTTGAAGAGGTTGATTTTTCCCCCCTCCAAGGCTGATACCTGAGCATGGCAGCTATATTTTCCCAAATGCAGAAACATAATCCTAGTTTCTGTAGCCTCCATTTTGAGGCATTTTGGCCACATTGCTACAATCCACAGGCAACATGAACTGTTCAAGGAAGGCATCTGAAAACACGAGGCTTGCCTTTCTCCGGTCAACCCACTGGTTCCCAAGCTCTCCTCTGATTCTTTTTTTTTTTTTTTTAAGATTTTATTTATTTATTTGACAGAGATCACAAGTAGGCAGAGAGGCGGAGAGAGAGGAAGGGAAGCAGTCTCCCAGCCAAGCGGAGAGCCCGATGTGGGGCTAGATCCCAGGACCCTGGAATCATGACCTGAGCTGAAGGCAGAGGCTTTAACCCACTGAGCCACCCAGGCGCCCCTCTCCTCTGATTCTTAACTGTCATTGAGCTCTGTGTTTGTACTGTTTGATGAAGCCAAACTTCCAAATGTCTTAATTCAGTGAGAAACAAACTCTAAATCAACCTCTGAAAACTCAGCAAACCCTGACACTGAACGCAGAGTCAGGAGGCTTGAAGTGTTTGGTGCTCTGAATATTCACTACTAATTAGCAATGGGTCAGTTCTAACACCCAAGCCCCCCACTCAAGGAATACATGTTGTTGAATGGGGTAGGCCTGCCCAGAGCTCCTGGCCCTGGATACTGGACCAAGGTCACATTGTGAA
Organism: Neogale vison; assembly: GCF_020171115.1. Taxonomy (NCBI): domain Eukaryota; kingdom Metazoa; phylum Chordata; class Mammalia; order Carnivora; family Mustelidae; genus Neogale; species Neogale vison. The sequence continues at coordinate 14,865,485 of NC_058105.1, forward strand.
CCTTCCTGAGCCTTTGGGCAAGTTGACTTAGTGTGGTTCCAAAGACCAGAGGGTTTCCTGCTCTGGGAGGGACAGCGAGCGAAGCAGCCACTAGGGAGTGAGCTCTGACCTTTTCCACATGCTACTGGCATGACTTTCAGCAAATTAATCAGCTTCTCTGAACCTCAGTCTTCTCATCTATAAGATAAGGAATATTGGTCGGGCACCTGGGTGGCTCAGTGGGTTAAGCCGCTGCCTTCGGCTCAGGTCATGATCTCAGGGTCCTGGGATGGAGTCCCGAATCGGGCTCCCTGCTCAGCAGGGAGCCTGCTTCCCTCTCTCTCTCTCTGCCTGCCTCTCTGTCTACTGTGATCTCTCTCTGTCAAATAAATAAATAAAAATCTTTTAAAAATAAAATAAAAACTGCTTAGAATAAGGAAGCAAGGGGCGTCTGGGTGGCTCAGTTGGTTAGGCCACTGTCTTCGGCTCAGGTCATGATCCTGGAGTCCAGGGATCGAGTCCTGCATCAGGCTCCCTGCTCAGCAGGGAGTCTGCTTCTCCCACTGACCCTCCCCCATCTCATGCTCTCTCTCTCTCTCTCTCTCTCTCTCGTTCTCTCTCTCAAATAAATAAATATTTTTTTTAAAAAAGAATAAGGAAGCAAAATCTTGTAGCAGCCAAGCATCCACATTGTAAAGTCAGACTCTGTCCTAAATCAAATTTTAGCCTTGCCTGTTCCTGAGTGACTCTGAGGAAGTCATGGCTCCTTTCTAAGGCTTTGGTTCCCCCACGTATTAAATGGAGCTGATGGCAGCACCTGTGTCCCAGAGTTCATTAGATGAGCTCGGAGAGCTGAAGTGCTAGGTACACTTTGGAAGCCCTCACTAATGCTGGAGGTGGGATCCTGGGGACACAAACCACTGGCCTTGGGGTTTTCTTTCCCAGGAGCTCTTTTGTATTTACAGTTTTATTCAGGTGTAATAGAAGTAGATTAAACCACACATATCCAAAGAGTACCACCTGATGAGTTCTGACATAGGTATGTACCCATGAAACCATCAACCATCGCCACCATGAGGATAATGAATATTTGCCTCACCTCCAAAAGACTCTTCCTATCCCTTTTGTAATTCATTCCTTTTTCCTTCCTTCCCCCATCCCAAAGCAATCCCTGACTGGCTTTATGTCACCTTTGATTAGTTTGCATTTCTGAAACATGATGTCAATGGAATCCAGCGGGATGTACTTTTCTATGTGTGGTTTCTTTCACTCGGCATAATTATTTTGACATTCATCCATGTTCTCATATCTATATCAACAATTTGTTCTCTTTTCACTGAATGGTATTCCAATGTGTGAAGATACCATTTGCCTGTTGGTAGACATTAGAACTGTTTCCAGTTTTTAATCTATTGCAAATAAAGGAGCTATAAACATTCTTGTACATCATTGCATAGGCAAATGTTCTAATTTCTTTTAGGAGTGGAAACACTGGGTCATATGGTAGGTGTATGTTTAGCAATTTTTTTAACCAAACCACATTTACATTCCAAAAGCAGTGCATGAAAGTTATAGTTTCTCCAAATCCTCACCAATTATATGGAGAAGCAAGCATTATAATTTGCTGTGATACAGTTTCCTTCATGTCCCTTCTGTGTGAATTTTATTGAGGTTCTTGGATCTGAGGGTTTATCGTTTTATTACCTTTTGCAAAGTTTTGGCCATTATGTCTTCATATAATATTTCTGTCTCCCTAACTCCTTTGGGGACTTCAGTTATACCCCAAGTTGTCCCACAGCTCACTGCTGCTTTGCTCATTTCTCTCTTTTTTCTCTCAGTTTCATTTTGGACAGTTTCTATTGCTATGTCTTCAAGCTCACTAAAGTTTCCTTCTGCAGCATCTTACACATGAATAATGTCACCCAGTGTATTTCTTATCCCAAGCATTAACATTCTTTGTCTCTAGAAGTAAGATTTGAGTCTGTTTTCTCTCTTCTGTGTCTCTCCTTAACATGTCTATGCTCTCCTCTACCTTCTTGAACATATGAAATATATTTTTTAATCATTTTAATGTCTTTGTCTACCAATCCTATGCTCTGTGTCTGTTTCTATTTAAGGAGTTTTCTTCTCATTAGAGGTCATAGCTTCCTGTTTTACCTACCTCATAATGTTTTATTGGATTTTAGACTTTGCAAATATCTTGTTGGGTGTTAGATAATTTTTGTACTCCTTTAAATATTTTTGGACCTTGCTCTGTTGTGGTAAAGATAGTTGGGAAGTGTTTAATCCTTTCAAAGCTTGGTTTTAAGCTTTGCTGTGTGGATCAGAACCAACTTTGGACTAAGGTTAATTTGGCTGCACCACTAAGGCAATCTTCTGAGTACTCAGTCTGATGCCTTGTATGTTACGAAGTGTCCTCTCTCTTTTGGGAAACTGGACTATACCCAGCCATGTGTGAGCTCTAGAAATCACTCTACTTATTCCTTTTGAGTCATTCTTTCCCCAGCCACAGGTAGTCTTCTCAAAACATGTGCTGATCAGTATTTGGTCAAAAATGTGAGAGGTGCCTTTTATAGATCCCTGGAGTACATGCGCGCTCTCTCTCTCTCTCTCTCTCTCTCTCAGAAGGTCCTCTCTAGTATATCACCTGGTAAAATCTAGCCACCCTCACTTCCCTGAATTCTAATAGGCAGATTTTCAGGTTCAGCCTAGGTTCCCCATCTGGAAACCCCTTCTATGTAGCAAACTGGGCTTACCTCATTCATTTCTCTTTTCCTGAGGATTACTGTCTGTACCTTTTGTTTCCCGGTGTGTGACAATCATTATTTCATAGATTTTGTCCACTTTTTCAGTAGTTTGAGTTGGAAGGGTAAATCTAGTCCTTGTTATTCCTTCATGGCCAGAAGCAGAAGTCCAGATTTCAGTTTTTAAATATTTAAGTAGGACTGGTTGGAGGGATTTTTTAATAACACCCTGATAGAAAGTAGCTGGAATCAAAAGTCAGAAACTGACAAGATCCTTAGAGATTATCTAACACTCCCCCCCCCTCATTTGGTGGATTAACAAAACTGAGAACAGAGAGGGGAGGGGATCTTCTCATAGTCACACAGCAAGTTAGCCACAGAACTAGGACTAGAAATCAGGTCTCCTGCTCTTCATTTCTAACCCATCCAATTATTTTCTGCCAATATTCTCTTTCAAACCATTTGATTTGGATAGACATAGCTTTGAAATCCAAACCTTCTGTCCCGCCCAAGCCCGCAGAGTGGACAATATTAGCTCACACCCAGATGGTACTTAATTTCCTTTGAATTTTGCAAACACAACCCTTAGGGTTGCCCTCAAGTGAATCCTAGAGCAGCTCCTAATACGGAAAAACTTAAAACACCCCCATGGGTAGGCACTCCAGAACAAAACCTTATATTACTCTCCACTGACTTGTTATGAACTCGCAAAGCAAGAAGGAGTGTGTCTCAGAATTTAGATTAACTAGTTTAGTCATTTCACCACCTATGCGAGCCATGTATCCCACTAAGAGAAGCCATTATCACCGCACCTGCATTTGTCTTCCCGCAATTCTGGCAATTCACCTGGATTCTAAATGTTTTTCTGAGCTGGATCCCTGGGAGTCATTCTGTTTTGCCTCTTGAGCCTTCCAAGAAGCAATCTAGGAAATGTCCCTATGTGGGAGTCAGGTAGAAGAGGTTGTTACCTCCAGCACCAACACGTACTTGCTGTGTGGCCTTGGGTAAGTTATTTAACCTCTCTGTAAGGATGGGGATGGTACTATCATACATTGATTCTAAAGTATATATATATATTATATATATATATAATATATATAAAAATATATATATTTTATTATATATATTTAAATATAATATATATATATATTTTTACATTTTAGCATCTTCGAAATCAAGAGGTATATTGCTACGAGGGACATGACAATTACATTTGCAGCTTTTCTTCCCTTAATGAAATATGATAACTTGGATTCTAAAAATACTGTATTAACCTCTAACTTGCAGAGTTTCCTCAAGGATTAAAGAGGATGAAGCAAACATGGGCTTGGTACATGATAGGCCCTCAAGGACCCTTGCACCTCCCTGGCTAGCAGAACCAATACCTGGGTTGGGTCGTGGGCCTGTGATTTCCCTCACGCAGCCGCTGGTACATCCATCAGGGCAGTCCAATGAGGTGACCAATTCTGGGAAGACCAGGCTGGCATGCTGCTGGCTGTTGCTGTGCGTCACTGTTACCAGGCCCTAGAGCCCTTTCTTCTAGTAGCTTCTTGCTCCCTAGCCCTGCCTCATTAATAGCATTATCCCAAGCTTACTTCTGCTGCCACAGAAACATGAAGGTAGGGAAAGGACTAGGTGACTTCTTGTGCCATCACCCCCAAACTCTCCCTGCCTCATCACAAAGAACCTCTCCAGAATCTAGGAAGCTTGTTAGTTGAAGGGCTCTTCCAAGGCCATCAAAATCAGAGCCTGCAGGGCCTGAAGCCAAATCCACATTCTCCAAGGCCCCCCACATACCTCCAGTTGGGATGCTGATACTCGAATGCCTTTGAAATTCAAGGACACCAACTCTGTTCATGCCTGGAAGAAATAAGAGGAAACAGGCACCTGAGGATTTATAACCCTTCAATATCTCCCTGCACACACACACACAAAAGTGACTTTCATTTCTTTCCCAGAGCTTCCTTGGCTTTCTTGCTGTCCCCCACAGGCAGACTGGCCTCCACTAGGGCTCCTCCTCGCCCCTCATCCTGCTTACCACCCAGGGTGCAGCCCCAGGCCCCCACGTCCCTGCCATTCCGAGGCACCCACCTTTAATATGTACCTTGAGGTCGGTGCCCTGTCCCTGATGAGTCTTGACAGTCCAGGGAACTCTTGGGACCACAGTGGAAAGGAGGAAAGGGCAGGATGAACTGAACTGGCCTTGGTCTCTAGCCACTTGTCACAGCTTGACTGCCTCCCAAGTAATTCTAAAAGACCGGAGTCTGGGAGAACTGTCACTTGACAGTGCGTTCCACCCCAGATTCTGCACCATGGCCCGCATGAAGCTAGAAATTAATAACTGTGAGCGATTATCATGGAAACTGTCTCCAGGAAAAACGACCAGGTTTACACCATCCAACCTTGGGAAGATAAAATCAGGCCTAGCAGGAAAAAAAAAAAAAGACAAATGATCTACAGCAAATGTAGGACTTAAAATCCAAAGAGCATCCTGGAGATTGATCAGACACCTGCCTCATCTCCTTGTCCGGGAGGCATGGGATGCAAGAGTAGGGGGCATCTCTCTCTAGCCCATCAACGGACTCAGAATCTTGTGCTCATTCTAGACCCTCTCCAACAACTCCTGCCCTTATTTCTCAGCTCTGCCACTTTTGCCTTTCTATGGGTTTCTCTGTTCAGCCCCCTCTGTGTGACCTGTCAAGACCCAACTTGTCCCCTGCCACAGCCTCCTTTCTGCTCTTTGTCCATTCAATGTCTCATTCTCCCCCACCTCTGCCCTGTTTCTTAGAAGACCCTGGAAAAACAGAAATCTCATCACATCGCCCTGCACAGAAACCATCAATGAACAATAATGGCAAAATATTTATCATTGCTCAGGCTGAATGGTGGGAACATGGGGCTAATCTTATGACTCTTATGACACTTGTGTAAGTTTGAAGTTGTTCATAATAAAACAAATCCTCACCAGCCCTCCAGGGATCTCAGGGTACATTCCAAAGTCCCCAGGCTGGCATTCAAGGTCCCTCAGGACCTGCCCCTGCCCCATTTTTCTTGGCACACGGCTCTCTCCCGCCGTCAGATCTCTGCCAGTGCCTCCTTCTTGCAGAACATGTTTTCCCTTCGTTCCTACCTAGGCGCTTGGAAACCAGATGCAAATGATTCCTGAACTGGGATATGGGATACCTTCCCAAGCCTGGCCCTCCATTTTTATTTGGGGGAAGGAGGGGACAGCCTGTGTCCTGGTGTCTGCCCAGACAATGATACAGAGCAAACACTCCGTATGTTTGGGATACACCAGAAGTCTTAGTTAATAAAACTAATGCAGCATTTACTTGAACTTGGGCAAGTTGGGTACTCTCTTAGCTTTGGCTTCTGTCTCTATAAAATGAGACTTAACAGCTTAACCCAGTACCACAGTACCTGGTGGGGTGGGGTGGGGTGGGGTGGGGGGCGGACTTATAGACAGACTTCCGTCAAATAATATAGTGGACCATTAAGCAGTTTCTCTTTGACCAAATGCTCCCCAAACCCACAGGAAAGGAACTACTGTTTAGTCCTTGCTGGGAGCTAGAGAAAACTGCAAAATTGGGGACCTCGAAGTCACGATTCCTCTCTGGGGCCCGGGGTGGTTCTTACTTTAGGGGAGTGGACGTGAGGGGGCGGGGGTCTTCAAAGGTCGTGGCCCAACGCTCGGACCCCGGCTTCTGCTCCTCTTTGGAAGAACTGTGCAGGTTTGTGGCCGGGGCCTGGCCGAAATCCGGGGGCCAGGAAGGCACAGGTTTGCAGGAAAATCCGTCCTGGCGACAGTCCCCCATTCTGTGAGGTGCCAGCGAGTTCAGGCCGCCCCGGTCGGGGCCGCGGGCTGAAAAGACTGGAGCGGGGTCCGCGCCAGCGCCCCCCCCCGCACCTCCCGCACCCCGCACCCGCGGGCCCCGCTCCTCCCGGCGCCCGCAGCCTCGTGCGTCACCGGCGCGGGCGGGGGCCGAGGGGAGGGCGACGCCGCAAGGTGAGGGCCCCGCGCCGCCTTAAGACGCCGCGCGCCCCCGCCGCCGCTCAGAGCTTGCAGCGCGGCGCGCGGGCCGGACGTGCGGGCTCAGGCGCCCCGCTGCCACCGCGCCCCGCGCCCCGCGAGCTCCCCGCCGCCGGCGCCTCGGGAGGAGGCAGCCCGGACGAGCGCGGCGAGTCCCGGAAGGAGCGGCACGCAGCTCCCGCGGCGCGACGCCTCCGCCAGCAACAGGTAAGCGGCCCGGCTCGGCTCCCGGCGCCGCGGCCCCGGCGCCCTCCTGGCCCCGCGCTCGAGCGCCCCGGACGCCCGGTCCGCCGCGGCCCGACGGTAGCCGCTCCGGCCGGCGCCGAGCCCCCGTGCGCCCCGCTCGCCTGGCTGCAGCCCTCGCCGGTGGCCTCGCGCTTCTCCCGCGCGGTCCCCCGCTCTCCGCTCTGCTCCCCATCCTCTCTCAGTCTCTCTTCGATTCTCCTGTCTCCGTCTCTCCCTGCCTCTCGTTCCCTTGCAGTCTCTCATTCGTGGTCTGCACTCGTCTCCCTATCATTTTCTCTGCCCCTCCGGGCGGCTCTCATCCTGTCCCTGTCTCTCCTTCTCTTTCTGTCTCTCCGGGACTCTTCTCTTCCTCTCTCTGTCCCTCTCATTCTCTGTCTCTGTCTGCCTCCCGGTGTCTCCCGCTCTGCTTCTCTCAGACTCTCCCACCAGCCCGGCACCCCTGCCTCGTGTCCTGCTCGCCCCGAGCTCTCCCTCCCCAGCCGCGCCGCTGAGAGAGATAGAGAGATAGCGGGCGGGCTGGAGGCCGCGGGTAGGGGGTCGCAGGAGGCGTCCTCCCTGCACCCAGCGGCGGCCGCGCCGCTGAGAAACTAGGGGATTGATCCGCCGGAGCCCGAGGGAGCCGGGGCGGCAGCCGGTTTGCGGGGCGAAACAGCCAGCCCAGAGACAGAGATCGGAGATCGAGATCCGGGCAGAGAAAAACCGAGGTGAGGGCTCGTCGGGGACAAACGGGGGGACACTGAGATGCACACGCACTAAGAACAGACGAAGGAAGTGTTCCGCGAGAGTCCCAGGGACAGAGGACGAGCCAGAGAACCCAACTGTCAAAGTGCACGCGCCGGCGAGATAGCCTGAGCCACGAGAGACAGGGACACGCAGGAGAGACAGCCGTAGACCTTCCGAGGCGACGCCGAGAGGCAGGCAGACCGCGGTCAAGAGGAAACTTGGCGCGCGGAGAGACAGAACCCGCGGGGAGACGCGCGGGGAACACGGGGAGACGCGGCAGCGACAGCCTCGGGGAGACACGGGGAACCGACAGGGACACGCAGGCGGCGTGGGATACTGGACAGGTGCACTGGGGACCCCAGAGATTGTCAGGGAGCTGAGCTGAGAGAGACCGGGAGAGACGACGCCGCGTGGGGAGAAGACGGGGGAGCGCCCGCACTAGCGAGTGACACAGACCGTGACAGGCAGAGACACGGAGAGAGACGGGAGCGCATCAGCAAGAGACGGAGGGAGAGACGGGGAGACGGGCGGAGAGAGACGTGCGCACACAGCTGCCGAGCAAGTGCTCAGGCGAAGAGTAACGGGGCGGGGGTCGTGCGAGGGGGCCCTGAGTCCGAGAAATTGGCTGAGACCTGGAGGGACAGACGGGAGTGACACAGAGACAGGCTGGAGAGAGAACGACAGAGTGACGGAGAACGACTGCGCGCACGTGCTAGCGAGACGCTGGGAAGGAGAGACAGAAGCCAGAGTGAGAGACGCGGAGAGTCGGAGCAAACCGGTGAGACACCGCCGCAGAACCCCAAGAGACACAGGACAAGTGCGTTAGTGCGGGACACTGAGGAGAGCGCGCGCGACACGTAAACAGGTAGAGACCGCGCGCGCGCATGCGCCGGCGCCAGAGATCGCTGGAGAGACGCGGAGACCATGTGGGAGAGACGCGGCGCGCGCAAGCCCGCGGGAGCGGCGGGTGGGGGGACCCCGAGACCCCGAAAGAGCGGGGCGGAGGGACCGGGAAGGGAAGAGGAGGTGCAGAGAAACTGCCCTTCCCGTGGGCAGAAGTGGCTGTGGAGGGCGCTGTGGGGGCCGGTGCCCCAGGGAGGAGGTCCCCCGCCCCCCTCTCCCCGAAGCGGCCCCCTCCCCCGCCACGGCGGGGGTGACTGACCCGGCCCGGGTGTTTCTTTCGTCCCCAGCACAGGCACTGACTGCGGTGCGGTGCGTGGTCCGAGGAGCGCCCCTGCGGCCGCCCGCCCATCGTCACCATGACGTCCACCTGCCCCAACAGCACACGCGAGAGCAACAGCAGCCACACGTGCGTGCCCCTTTCCAAAATGCCCATCAGCCTGGCTCACGGCATCATCCGCTCGAGCGTGCTGCTCATCTTCCTCACCGCCTCCTTCGTGGGCAACATCGTCCTGGCGCTGGTGCTGCAGCGCAAGCCGCAGCTGCTGCAGGTCACCAACCGCTTCATCTTTAACCTCCTCGTCACTGACCTGCTGCAGATTTCGCTCGTGGCCCCCTGGGTGGTGGCCACCTCCGTGCCCCTCTTCTGGCCCCTCAACAGCCACTTCTGCACGGCCCTCGTGAGCCTCACTCACCTGTTCGCCTTTGCCAGTGTCAACACCATCGTGGTGGTGTCAGTGGATCGCTACCTGTCCATCATCCACCCTCTCTCCTACCCCTCCAAGATGACCCCGCGCCGGGGGTACATGCTCCTCTACGGCACCTGGATCGTGGCCATCCTGCAGAGCACACCCCCTCTCTACGGTTGGGGCCAGGCTGCCTTCGACCAGCGCAACGCCCTCTGCTCCATGATCTGGGGGGCCAGCCCCAGCTACACCGTTCTCAGCGTGGTGTCCTTCATCGTCATCCCACTGGCTGTCATGATCGCCTGCTACTCCGTGGTGTTCGGTGCGGCCCGGCGGCAGCACGCTCTGCTGTACAACGCCAAGAGCCGCAGCCTGGAGGTGCGAGCCAAGGACCGTGTGGAGAATGAGGATGAGGAGGGAGAGAGGAAGGATGCGTCCTCGGGCCAGCGCGGAGGTGAGGTCAGTGTCCAGGAGGGCGGCGCGGAGGCCGAGGTCGGGAGCGTGGAGAGCGGCGCAGGTGATGCGGAGGCCAAGGGCAGCAAAGAGGTCGGAGAAAGCAGCTGGGTGGCCGGGGAAGGCAGCGTGGAGGGCGAGGAAGATGGCACAGCGGCTGGCAGCGTGACGGCAGACAAGGGCCGCATCGAAGAAGGCCAGTGCAACATTGACCTTGGTGAAGATGACATGGAGTTTGGCGAGGAGGACATCAATTTCAGCGAGGATGACATCGAGGCCGTGAACATCCCAGAAAGTCTCCCACCCAGTCGTCGAAACAGCGCCAGCGACCCCCCTCTGCCCAGGTGCTACCAGTGCAAAGCAGCGAAAGTGATCTTCCTCATCATTTTCTCCTACGTGCTGTCTCTGGGGCCCTACTGCTTCCTAGCGGTCCTGGCCGTGTGGGTGGATGTCGAGACCAAGGTGCCCCAGTGGGTGATCACCATAATAATCTGGCTTTTCTTCCTGCAGTGCTGCATCCACCCCTACATCTATGGCTACATGCACAAGACCATCAAGAAGGAGATCCAGGATATGTTGAAGAAGGTCTTCCGCAAGGAAAAGCCCCCAAAGGAAGACAGCCACCCAGACCTGCCGGGAACAGAAGCCGGCACAGAGGGTGGGACCGAAGGCAAGACTGTCCCTTCTCATGATTCTGCCATTTTGCCTTGAAGCTAGCTCGAAGGTAAAGCCTGAACCCTGCGCCGTGCAGAAACAGGAGCAGCTTTGTTTTTCGTGGACCGCCCCCCCATCCCAGTAATGCCAACCCACGCCATTTCAGGCAAAGGCCTTGCACACCTCCTTCTCACCCCAAGATAGATAAACAGATGGAAGAGGTAGGAACTGGAGTTTTCCCTTAGAAATGTGCCTGCAACGCGTGGACTTGAGGATTCTGACTGAAATTACACCCCCCCCCAAATTATAGGCTCGAAATTTCTTAAAGCAACAAGGGCTATCCACTTTGGACCTGTGTCTGTCTCCCCAGAGCTACAGAATTGTTGGCTTCTGCTCTGAGGAGAAAGGAAGATGACGCCTGTGAACTTAAGGACTTTTAGGCCCTCAGATCAAGAGATTATGGGTAAGGGCTACAGCCCGTGTTCAACCGAAAGAAAAGCAGCGGACCAAATCATTCACGGAGCCCAAGAAGCAGAACCCGACTGACTGACCAATGAGTCAAGTTCTAAACCGAAGAGACCACAGTCTGGTGTAAAGACTATTATGGAAAAAAAGAGCCTATTATGGAAACTAAGGCAAAAGGCATCATGTAGTTAAAATACCAAGAGGGTTTCTAGATCCTCGAAAGGGATCCAGAAAAGCAGAAGAGGATATTGGGGCATGTTTGGAATGGGAAGGTAGTCCAAGGGAAAAGTTCGAGAAATAACACACATCCATGAGGCTGGGGCTGGGACCAGGTCATTCCATGCAAATGGAAAACTGTCAGTTGGCACTAAAACTATTTTCTGTCTCCTATTCGAGTAATATGAGACAGAAAGCATGTCACCATTTTACAATTTTCCCTTTGTGATTGAATTGGGATCTCGTAAGAATCCTCCAAATAGGCCTTTTTGGTCAAACAGTATTTCCAGAAAAAAAAGAAAGGTGAGCTGGAGTGGCCAAGTTTACAAAACTCACACTGCCAGTCAAGAGTGATGTGCCCATTAGAAATCTCTTTTGTGTCCACAGGATCATAGACGAGACACATGACCTCCATGTGGGGAGAGAGTAAGGCAGGCTAAACATTTTCCTTCCTGTGGCTCTCCCTAAAGCCTTTAAGCTCCCTGCAGATGTTGAAGAGAAATACAGGAGAGTCAGAAATAGAGACGGTGGTTTCACAATGCCGGGCAAGCATCTGACCTATTTCAAACAATCCTAAACGAAAGTGTTCAGGTCACACATATCCTAAGTATCGCTACCGAAATACATTGCTTTGGGAAAGACTTTACAAAGCCTAAATTATCCCCAGGATTAACACAGAGGAAGGTTCTTGCACATCTCAAACCCTGAAATCATTTTGGGTGATGGGCTTCTCAAGGGGGAGAGGTAAACAGCAGTGTGTGCGGGCTATGAATAAGTCTGCGTGGAAACTTGGGACCGCCACGTTCAGAATTTAGGGAAGGAGATGGGTATAGATGCAGACAGTACTGAGCTGGCCTGTTGACTCAGTGTGTCCATGAAAATCGTGTCAATTCCACCCTCCCTACAACGTGTGGTAATTCAGACAAGACATGTGGGCTGCAGTTTCTCCTTGCACTGTCATTTATTTTTCTACTAAAGTGTATAAAGTGAATTAATAGTCATAAATTTATTATACCAATTTATTGCCAAACTCTTGTAGTGACCTGTCCTCAAAGGATACCTGGGTGGAGAAATGGCCCGTGTGTCCAGGCCTCTTATGGAGGGAGGGGTATCACCTTGAAGGTCTGTCGTGGTCATAACAGTTCCAAGTGGCAAGATCCTGTCCTTTGAGTAGAAATGCTTACCTGGGTAGGAAACAGGATTTCAAACACATGTGTCTCCAAATATTTTGTTGAAACTGAACTTCTTGTTTTATTTTTTAAAGCTCAACCCCTTCAGAGTGTATCAGAGAAAATTGTTTGCCAAAATCCCAAATCAAAATGGAACCAGAACCTGTCTGAGTGTGGTAAGTTCACCTAACAGCACACACAACATTCTCCGGGGTACCACGACTCACCAATTTCCTTTATAAAAATTTCCTCTTTTCCCCGTTTTAGTCATTGTCTGTTCTTACAGCAAATTGGATTTTTCAAAGGTGAAAACCTTTTGAAAATAGGAGACTGGGAAAGAGGACCTTTGAATTAAGAGCAGTCTGCTTTCCTGACATTTTCTGCTTAATGAACAATAGGGCCTCTAGTTAGCTCGAGATAGCAAGTGCTTCAAATTTTGTGCTATTTTGAATAAAACACTATCAACTTAATGAGGTTTTACTGCACATACTGTTTTGTCATTTAAAAATCTGAAAGCACACAAAAAAGTCATCATTAGCCTCATGGAGCCTCATGCGCAATAGCTTTCCCTAAATGTTTTTAAAGGATGTGTTCTTTTGCCAAGGCCACTTCATATGTGCAGTAAAAATCCCATTAAAATCCAGGGGCCAGACAAACCAGACTTTGAAATGATGTGATTTCCAATTTAATGATTTCCTTATTTAAAAATAATAAAGCATCTAGTTTGCCAAGGAGTCGCAGGTGCTTTCACTGACACACAATTTCAAAAAGCTTGGAAGTCAGTAATAAGGAGCAAGCCTTGGGCTTCTATGGCTTCTGTGATTCGAGGATCCATCTTCTCGAAGACACCACAAACAGCAGCTCCCTGCCTACCTCTTGCCATCAGGCCCCTGCCTCTACCTGTCTCACAGCCCCTCCCCTTGTCCCACTGGTCGTCCCCTGTCCCTCCCCGCCCCCTCCCACATCCACAGCTGACAGATCCAAAGGAGCCTGGGGGCCCATGGAAGCAGGGAAGGAGAGAAGTGAAAGCTAGGAGTGACAGAAGGGTATTTCTCTGTCTCCTCCCCAATTCCAATCCAATTTAGAGATGACGGGATATCAACCTCAAATTTCTTATCCAAAAAGCACCCAATACAACCCATCTTTGGGGACATATTCAATCCTATAGATACTGTCCACTGATTGCAGCAGAAAAAAAAACACTAAAAAAACTTTTGCCTATAAAATTATAAGGTGCCTAACATTGCCTTATTTTATACATAATTAGCCAATTAAGCTAGATAGTTACTTCACAAGATTTTTTTCCTACTACCTTGAAGAATAATTTACAAAATTAAATTAGGCGTTCTTTCTCAGACTTTGCCAAAATGCTCTTAAAAATGTCTGAAATACACCATTTGGAAGGGAAGAATTATGCATCATCTGGTAATTGGAACTTTCCAAAATAAAACCCTCAGAGGTTGTTGGGATGAAACACAGAGAATAACAATTTAAACTACTGGACTGCTTCTTTCTCCCACAACTGCCCTCCCCCATGTTCTGAGGAAAAGGGAAAAAAAAAGCGTTTGCCCCTGATAATGTCTTTTTTGCTGTGTTTCTCTTTAAGAGAAACCCCATGCTGTCAGGAGAGGCTTCTCTAAGCAAAATGTCTTTTCCTTCTAGAGCAGACAAAAGATTAAACGAACAGTTGGCTGCCAGCCAGTTACCAAGATAAGGAGAGAAAATCTGGTCAGTCATGGCTTTTAACCCCCTAGCTCTTTAGTTCTGTCCTTCTTGTCTTCTAAGGCCTGGACAGGTGCTCTTGACCCCCCTCGGAGCCCCTCCCAGCTCAGGCAGGAGGAGACGGAAGCAGCGAGCTGCACACCACAGACCATAGCCTAAAACTCAAAAAGAAAAGTAGCCCTGGTCGTAAATTCTTTCCAGTTACTTACAAACGGTCTCTTCCTCTATGGCAAACGCCCAGCTAGCCCTCAGCAGTCTTCTGCTAAAAGCAACAAGATAGGCTGGAGGGAGAAGTAGGAAAGCTACAATCCACAGAACTTGACCACTGATTGCCACTTCACTGGCAAGTTCACTGCTCTTTGGTAAGTAGAATGAGAATCCTCAAGGTAAATGAAGGTTGCCAGTAGGAGTCGAATTTTCCCATCATCGTTCTTAGATCTCAAAGTACACATAACAAGAGGAAACCACGTAATTTCTACACTCATGAGAGGCTTGCCATGTTTGAGGACTCATTACCGGATCTCCCTTGTTCCAACCGGCAGACGAAAACAAGATTGGTTTTAGTCTGGTGCTTTAAGGTTGAGTGGATTCCCCCCACACACCCCTGCTTCATCTGTTCCAACTTTAATGTTAAAAAAAATGATATTTTGGTCTATTTCAGTGGTGTATTCCTTTCTGTGGTAGTTCTAAATGTAAGCTGTACCTGTATATAAAACACCAGTGTTCTTGGAGATACGGTGCTAGATATTAGAGTGTATGTGTTTGTAGATAGGGTCATCCTCAACAATGGGTAATTCGTACATGTAAAGTTAATAAAATGCATGCCGAATTTTACGTGTGACCCACACCTTGGTCAGCTTCTGAAGTAGAACATAGTACATTCGTTTTTCAAATTTCATTTTTAAAGTGTATACTACAGGCTGTAAAAGATGGCTCCAAGGTGGGGGCGGCAGGTACAGGTGCCTTTCATTCTGTAAATCCCTGGTGATCTCTGACAGGGAAGAACTTATTCTGGGACAACTGATCATTAGTGTGAATTAATCATCTTGGCTGAAGCCCTCGCTTGGCGGTTCTCCACCACATGCTTGGCACTGGTTTACCTGTTGTCCATTAGGTGAATGTACAAAGAGCACAGACCCCAGGAGAGGCTATTGGAGTCCTGTTGGCAGGATTAAAAAAAAAAAAACACACACCATGCTCTCAAGACCCAACCAGTAGCTGACAGGACATGCATTTAGCAGATCTATATTGTGCCCATCCCTCCCCTCTTAGAACACCACCCAAACCCAGAAAAAGGCTGTTCTGGACTTTTCCTTTGATCGGCCACCTGAGAGATGAGCTAGAACCGGATGGGTAAATGGAGGAGTGGGACTCCTCCGGGCGGGGGTCGCAGCTAAGGTGTTTGAGAATATTACAATCGCGTATCAACGGCATTTGCATCAGACAAAAAAGAGAGAACTAGGAGTTTATTATATTTTAAGAATAAAAATACAAAAACAGAAGACCATGTATATATGTATATCCTCATTGAGTAATTTCTAAACCTGCCTTTAAAACCAAATTTTATGTGCTGCTTGGAGACTGAAAACCACAGAAAGATGCATTCAGTTGAGAACAGTTCTATTCAATTGTGAATTTAAGATTTTCCTTTTCCTTTGAAAAAAAAAATTTGTGATTTAAAAGTGCCTTTTCAAAGGACTGCCACATTACCATACTGAGGCCAAGTTCCCATTGGCACAACTTACCTTCCGGTGCACAAGAGGGGTGGGTTTTATCCTCCTGCCCCAGCAAGAAGAGAAACCCCTTAACACCCCAATCAAATTCATAAACCAATACTGTTATAAGGGGCTAGTAGTCTCAGACATTTTGCCCAAGGACAAGGTTTCACATATTGGTTGGTTTTAATTGGATCCTTTCTAAAATGGTTACAACACATTTTTTGCTGAAAAGGAATAATGGACTCCTGCTTGGGGAAGGCAGAGAGATTGATGTCTGTGGCTTAATTAAATATTATTAAGTAGTGTTTGTGTTTCTTAAATAGGTGCTGTTAATCTGTCCTTGGTATTCTTCTTAAATATGCTAAATAAAGTCTAATTTTAATGTGCGTATCTGGTTATTATGCTGCAATGGATGGGAAAACAGCAAGGACACACCATGAGGTCTCTATGCCTTCTCTCTTGCTGGAAGAGACGAGACAGGATAAGCTAACTGTATTACATGGTAGGATGGGACATATGGGCCCCAGATTTCACATTGTGCTGATCCAATACAAGAAACACGCAACAGGTTGAGGGAGTCATCCTGATGGGCTTGCTGGAATAGGGGCTTGGGCCTCAGTCATCTATGAATAAAAGGGATTTCAAAGCGACAGTAGGGTGGGCAGAGCAGAAAAAAGGCCAGGTGGTTTGTGGGGTTCCCAAATGCCAGCCTTCATTCCCAAGGCAGGGAGGTTTGACCAGAGGAGAGGGTAAGGAATAGCCTTCATTTTTAGGCAACAATACTGCCCAGCACCCAGGTCACCCCCCACTGGGCTCCTGCCCTTGCTGTCCCACTACTGAGGACCAGGACACCTCCCTTGGCACAATCCCGTCTCAGCCACCTCACCTCAGCCCCAACTCACCAGGGTTTACGGAACAGTGGGGCGGACGCACGTTCCCTCGAGCCCCAGAGTGAGAAAGTTATACCTTAAACACCTACTGTGACATATGTACACACAGGACACAGACAAGATAGTCCAATATGTCTAAAACTTAAAAGCCCGCCAGTTCCTCTGCGGCTGACGTGCTTGACCTAGTCGTAGCTCTCCTGCCTTCTCATCACCAGCAGTTCAAGGAACTGCACACCTCGTGCTTCCCAAGTGGCATTCACGACCCGCACTCAGAGGTTCGGGGAGCTGTTCATCTCCGTTTCAATCAAAGTCAAGGGCTCCTCCCCAGTTTTCACTCCAAAATCAAGCTAAATTCTGACTTACACATTGTATTTCAAGATGTTCAAAGATGGCTGCCATGAGATCTGTATGCAGCTAGAGAAATAAATTTGCCCTTCTATTTCTTTTTAATACTTACTATTGAAGTATAGATCACCTACAGTGATATATGAGTTTCAGGTGGACGACACAGCGATTCAACAGTTCTGTAGGTTTGCTCACTGCTCACCGCGACAGGTACGGTCACCACCGGTCACCATACATTATTACAATAAGACCGCATTCTCTAAGCTGCACTTTCCTCTCCATCACTTACCTATTTTATCACTGGCACTTTGTACTTCTTAATCCCCTTCACCTATTTCACCCATCCCCCCCACCCCTCTCCCAACTGGCCACCACCCATCTGTCTTCCGTACCTATGAATCCGTTGCCATTTGTTCCTTTTGTTTTTTTTAAATTCTACAGGAGTGAAATCACATGATACGTGTCTTTCTCTGTCTAGTTCACTTAGCATAAAACCCTCAAGGTCCAGCCATGTGTCACAAATGGCAAGAGTTCATTCTTTTTTTTTTTAAGATTTTATTTATTTATCTGACAGAGAGAGAGCACAAGGAGGCAGAGAGGGAGGTAGAGAGGGTGGGGGGATGCACACTCCCCACGGAACAGAGAGTCCGATGCGGGGCTCGATCCCAGGACCCTGAGATCATGACCTGAGCCCAAGGCAGAGGCTTAACCCACTGAGCCACCCAGGTGCTCCAAGAGCTCATTCTTTTAACAAATTTGCCTTTCAAGAAAACTACCATCAATGCTAGTAGGAAGGCTTGTGAGCTTGGATAAAACTCCCCAGCAGCCAAACCGTTGGGAAGAGTCCCGGAAGCTCACTATAACACTGCTTAGTTCAAAGCATTCAGGGGAGAATGGAACTGGTTCCAACGAATCTCAGAACTGAGGTTACTCCCCTCAGGCAGGGCCTAGGGGTCGGCCTAATTCTGACACTGAGTGGGAGAAGGTGGAGAGGATCTGAAAATTCTAGTCTAGAGACACCTTTGACCTTCTATAGCCACGCCCTCTCTCACCAATCAGCTCCAGGCCCCCCAGGCCTATTTGCCTGGGGTCTGAGCCTTCAACGTGCAATATAGACAAAGGCATCCTAGGGCTGGGAAATTACCTTCCTCCTTGAGGCAACTAGTCAACTTCCATCACCTCTCCCCTCCTTCATAATGCAACTCTCTAAACCCCATCCCTCCCCATCCCAGTCTCCCCTTCATTAACAACATGACTTCTTTGATACACACACACACACACACACACACACACACACAGACAAAGTGCTCCTCAGCTTAAGGAAAACTTTAAGCATGTTCATGAATTGAAGCTTGTGCATATCTAATTTTCAAACATTTTCCTCCACAAGGCCAATATTTATCAACACAACATATTGCAGAAAATACACGATTTTCATGACTGCTTTCCCAAAATTGAGAACTCGGGGAATATTTTGTCATATGAATTCCGGGCATTTGGGGAGTTAAGATACCTGACTATTGCCTAGTCGAAGCAAATAAATCCCAGAAAATTGGCTCCAAATATTTTTTATCTACACACAGTTAAGTCAAACTTGAACATTGTCAACCTCCAAATGACAGCAAACAGAAAAAGACAACCAATAACCAGCAATGTGCAGATTTAATTTACGAATAAGAGAGCAGTACCTGGTATTTCATAAACTCGATATACTAAACCAATGTTCAGGGAGCGCCTGCGTGGCTCAGCTGGTTAAACATCTGCTTTCAGCTCAGGTCATGATCCCAGGGTCCTGGGATGGAGCACAGCCTCAGGCTCCCTGTTCAGCGGGGAGTCTGCTTCTCCCTCTTCCTCCCACCCCCATTCATGCTCTCTTGCTCTCTCAAATAAATAAAAGCTTGAAAAACAAAAAACAAAACAAAACAAAAAAACAGATGTGCTTTGTTAAAATGGTCATCCAGGGGCACCTGACTGGCTCAGTCAGGAGAGCAAGTGACTCTTGATCTCAGAGTTGTGAGTTCAAACCCCATGGTGGACCTTGAGCTTCCTTTAAAAAGTAAACAAAATAGGGGCATGGAATCTTGGTTTCGGTTAAGCATGGACTCTTGGTTTTAGCTCAGGGTCCTGGGATCAAGCCCCACATCAGGCTCCATGCCCAGTGAGGAGTCTGCTTAAGATTCCCTCTCCCTGGGGCGCCTGGGTGGCTCAGTGGGTTAGGCAGCTGCCTTCGGCTCGGGTCGTGATCTCAGGGTCCCGGGATCGAGTCCCGCATCGGGCTCTCTGCTCAGCGGGGAGCCTGCTTCCCTCTCTCTCTGCCTGCCTCTCTGTCTACTTGTGATCTCTCTCTGTCAAATAAATAAATAAAATCTTTAAAAAAAAAAAAAAGATTCCCTCTCCCTTTCCCATTTCCCTGCTCTCTCTCTCTCTCTCTCTAAAATAAATAAATAGGGGCGCCTGGGTGGCTCAATGGGTTAAGCCTCTGCCTTGGGCTCAGGTCATGATCTCGGGGTCCTGGGATCGAGTCCCGTGTCAGGCTCTCTGCTTGGTGGGGAGCCTGCTTCCTCTTCTCTCTCTCTCTGCCTGCCTCTCTGCCTGCTTGGTCTCTCTCTGTCAAATAAATAAATAAAATCTTAAAAAATAAAATAAAATAAATAAGCCTTGCAAAAATAAATAAATACATAAATAAAATAAAACTGTTATCCAAATACAAGGGTCGAGTAGTCTGTACAATCCACTTAAGTTAGAAAAATTCACATTTTACCTAAGATTTATTTGACAATAGTTCTGATCCTATAAACAAAATGAAGAAGAAAAGGAAAAAAAATTTCATCTGAAAAGCCTGTGTGCTCAGCTTTCATTTTGTAAAGAAATGTGCCTCCCTTTTCTCTGATTGCTTTCAATTAAACCTTTTTATAGTATCTTTTCAGGACAGTCTGACTTAGAATAAACCTATTTCCAAACCAACCTGTTTTTTCCACATAATCAGTATTTTGTGTTATATAAAATGAGGCCAGACAATGAGATTTTTAAGTGATATATATTTAAAATGTGTAGTAGGAAGCATAAACGTACATCTCTATAGATGTTCATACGGGTACAGATGGATATATTCAAAAGCGACGCTGATGAACCTGAAGGACGTTGAGGGACATTCTTTAATCCACTTTCACCACACTGTAGATTTTAGTAATAAACCAGAAACAAGAAAAAAATCCAATTGTCCCTGAAACAAAATGAAAAAGATCCTTGTTTACCAGACACTCTAGCAAATCAAAGCAGTTTTCTCAAAAATGCAAAGCATGTCAGTTTGGAGGTGAACTACTGATTCTCTAAATCTCAAGACTCATACATTATCAAATAAAAAATCACCAGGCTCTCTTGCTGAGCCAAGATTATGAGCAGCAGGGCCGGAGGCAGCCACCTGCAACAAGGTGTGAGAATCCATCTGACTGAGCGCTGCAGGTCTCGAGTCAAAGCCAAAAAAAAAGAGTGGCTTACGTTCTCTATTTCAAAAATGATACAAAGAGGTCCAAGGCTAGTTTCTAGTATAATAAGCTTTGTATAACTTGCGTCAATTTAGAAAATGTAAATAACAGTTATCACTTGATGTAACAAAAATGGCAATAATCTATTTACTTTCCTGCATACTCAGTACATAAATAAGTTTTATAAATCAAAGTGTTGTCTTATTATACTTCAGAAATATCCCACTTCTGGGGATTTATCTTAAAGAAATGACCCCATGGAAATGAAGAGGAGAAGGGAGTTGGGGGAAATCGGATGGGGAGACGGACCATGAGAGACTGTGGACTCTGAGAAACAATCTGAGGGTTTTGAAGGGGAGGGGGGTGGGAGGTTGGGGGAGCCTGGTGGTGGGTATCAAGAAGGGCACGGATTGCATGGAGCACTGGGTGTGGTGCATAAACAATCAATTCTGGAACACTGAAAATAAATTTAAAAAAAAAATAAAAATTTAAAAATAAATAAATAAATAAAACCAATCTCAAAAAAAGGAAGAGAGAAAAGAAATGACTCCATGGGGTGCATGGGTGGCTCAGTGGGTTAAGCATCTACCTTTGGCTCAGGTCATGGTCTCAAGTCCTGGGATCAAATCCTGCATTGGGCTTCCTGCTCAGTGGGAAGCCTTCTTCTCCCTCTCCCTCTGTACCCTCTCCCCCAGCTTGTGCTCTCTCTTTCTCTCAAATAAATAAATAAAATCTTAAAAAAAATAAATGACCCCATAGAAGAAAAAAATTACATGCAAAAATGATGTTCATAATACTCTGATTTATAATATTGAAAAATTACAAACAAACCAAATGCCCCCCCCGATGGGTGACTTAGCTAAATGATGGACTAAGTCCTCAATAAAAGAAGATAGTCATCAAAAATGACAAATTTAAAGACTATACAGGAGCATGGAGCAGTCTTTATATAATACAGTGTTGGGTAAGTCAGATCATAACTCACCAGCGTGAACCCTGTGTACACTTAAACCCATGGACTAGACAGAGCAGAGCATGAACCAAAGAAGAGACCTTCATATGTAGGGTGATACAGTTCTGGGCAAATGTTTGTTTGACATAGGATTTCATTGAGGTTTATGTTATAAAAACAATTCTCAGATGATATTAAAGTTCAATGACTCAAAGAAAACTCTAATAGGAGCTTTCTTCTCCAGATCCTACAATCTAATGGGGCCCCTGAAGACAATTCAATCATCGAGGAAAACATGTTAATCACAGAAAGCTGTAGGTAGGGTTTGCTTCCTTTTTCTTGGCCAGTTTCCAAGCTCAGAGTAACTTCCCATCCAATATACCATCGTGCCCCCCCACACCCTTCAAAGCTCCTTCTCAGAAGAGTGACATAAATCTACTCTGTTGGTAACTATCTGTTTAGAGGCCTTCCTTCTCCAGACTATAGCTGTGAGGTTTACTCAGAGCTGTACCCCCAGTGCTTAGCCCGGGGCTGGGCACACTGTAGGCACCTAACAGACATTATACAGAACTGTTTGGATGAACGGCGTAGCAACGTAAGCTCCCGAGGATGGAAATCTCTCTCCCTTTATACGAAGTTTTGTTCACTGCTAAAGCCCTGGCCTCCAGGGCTGGTGCCTGACACAGTAGGTATTCGATACATGCTTGAATGAATGGTGAGAATTCAGAGAGGACAACACAGAGAAAGTCCTCCAAGTTGGACTCAGAGGCATCTGAGGATGAGAGACAGGTATCGCAGACAGAGCGCGAAGTACCCATAAAGGCTTGGAACAATTAAACCTCAACAGTTGTAAGGAACAGTGAGAACCCCAGCAGAAAGACTGCGACGTTAAGGGTGTTTGATCAAAGACCAAAGGGGACACTGGGATGTGTCTGGCTGGCTCTGTCCGAAGAGCACATGACTCTTGATCTCAGGGTTATGGGTTCAAGGCCCACATTGGGTATAGAGATGACTTAACAATAAATAAATAAACTGAGAATACTCTTGAAAATATTCAAAGGAGGGGCTCCTAGGTGGCTCAGTGGGTTAAAGCCTCTGCCTTCGGCTCAGGTTGTGGTCCCAGGGTCCTGGGATAGAGCCCTGCGTCGGGCTCCCCCTCTCTCTCTGCCTGCCTCTCCACCTACTTGTGATCTCTGTCAAATAAATAAATAAAATCTTTTAAAAAGTAAGATTGACAAAATTCAAATAATCACAAAATACAGACGTACAAAGCCTAAAGGGAACAGATACATGATAAACATTGAGAAATCAAGGGGCGCCTGGGTGGCTCAGTGGGTTGAGCCTCTGCCTTCACCTCAGCTCATGATCCCAGGGTCCTGGGATCCAGGCCTGCATCAGTCTCTCTGCTCAGCGGGGAACCTGCTTCCCCCTCTCTCTCTGCCTGCATCTCTGCCTACTTGTGATCTCTGTCTGTCAAATAAATAAATAAAATCTTTAAAAAAAAGAAAATATTCAAGGGAAAAGATAGTATTAAGGGAAGAGCAAAGAAAGCATATAGTAGAAAAGACCGCAAAAGTAGGTAAGAGCCAGAGAGTGAATCCTAAGTTAAGAAGCTGGGATTTGATTAGGCAGGCAGCTGGGAGCCAGTGAAGATACATAAGCCAGAGAAGACAATGACCAAATTTCTATTTCATGTCAATGACAACAACAATGGTAACAACCATGAGGTTGATACCCATTGTTTACTAACTTCTTATATGCCTGGCTCTGACTTAAGCGCTTACACATGGGATCAGATTGAGTCGAAGTCTCTGAGGTAAGTACTAGGATTTTCCCCCATTCTATAAGGAAACACAGGCTCAGAGAGTCTGTGGACTTGCCTTACAAAACGCAGCCAATGAGCAGTACAGCCGGGACTCAAAGCCAAGTCTGCCCGATTGCTCTAAGATAGGGAGATCAATACGGGCAGAGGTGAGAACACGAACTGCTTTGTGCAGAAAGACCTCAGAGAATGAGGTTGGACAGGAAAAGCTTGGGGTGTAGGCAGTAGAAATTAACTCAGGTATGAGACACCAGAGAATGTAAGCTACACCACACAAGAACGCCAGAGAACGCAGACTCTGCTTACCCCTGGGGAAAGGAACACTACCTTTCTCAATATTTCAGCACAATACTCAGGACTAGAAGAATACGGGCTCCCAGAGGGCCCAGAGTTAGAGTAGGTGTGTAACTACCTGCACTGGGAAAAACAGCAGGAGCCCCAGGTTTTCTGTATCCTCAAGAACAGAGAGGACACCGTCCCGCTCATTCCTACAGCGCCTGGTGTGTGGATCCATAAATGTAAATCGAGACCAAAATGAGCTGGGCTTGAAGTATGAAGTTATTCCCCAGGAAAAACTGGAAGACTGTGCCTCTATTTTTTGAAAGAAGGGTCAAAAGGGTATGAGAAAGACTTGAGATAATTCTGTTTCCATCATCATATTCTCCAGGGCGATACTGTGTCATCTTAGATGCACCAATCTTAGCTCCCCCAATTAGAGAAGTCCCCCTGATCAGAGGACCACAAACAGAGGACCACAAAGAAGATTCCACAGGCCTTCTCTGCCTGTTGGCTTGGCCTCAGCTCAAGGAGAGCGCCTCTCTGTTGAGGAGGACATGGAGAGTTGTAGTTAAGAGAATGAGCTTTGGAGTCAGACCAGCCTGGGTTGGACTGAGTCAGAAAGCCAACGCTTACTAACAGAGTGACTTCAAGCAAGTCACTTAATCTCTCTGGCCTCAGTTTCCTCATCCGTACAATGGGAGTAATATGACCTAACAGCTCATGATAGCTACACAATTAGGTGAAAATCAAGTGAGATAAATACATGCAAATAGTTGGCACATAGTCAACTCAACAGAAAACAAGTGGTATTAGATCTAGGATTCCGTACTCCCCATTAACACATTGCCAAGCCCATGGAAGCTTAATAACTATTTGTTGGTTGGTTAAGTTAGCATTAATACATTTTATCCCTTTTTGATCTTTTGGCCTTTAGAACTGAAATTTTTTTTAGATTTTTTTAAAATTTATTTATTTGACAGAGAGAGCACATGCACAAGCAGGGGGAGCAGCGGGCAGAGGGGGAGAGAGAAGCTCAGCAGGGAGCCAGGGCTTGATCCCAGCACCGTGGGATCATGACCTGAGCCGAGGCAGATGCTTAACTGATCAAGCCACCCAGGTGCCCCAGAACTGAAATTTTTAATAAGGCAGGGACAAGTCAGTATAGTAAAACACAAAAGGTCCACTATGGCTAATACTTGTATGTTGAGGTAACTGGACTTTTCCTTCAGCGTATCCCATCCTACACTGTGTGAGAACATGGATTCTTCACTTTAATTTAGTGATAAAATATTACATAGTAGACATTCTCAAAACATAGTGAGCTTCATTAGGTTCTTTTAATGAATAAAAATATATTCAAAGCACAGACCCTGAGCGAGAGAGCCACCAGAAAAGCACTCTGCCCTTGCCTAATACTTCTTCTGGGTCTTAAAAACTCCTGGTACCAAACTGGCTTCAGTCCTTGCACAGTGACTGGTGATTTAGAGTCTCCGATTCTAAACAATATCTTGATTCTAGAGACAATCAAAACTGTATTTTGAAAATAGCACTAACTCCGAAGTAAAAGTGAGGTTCGAAAATAGCTCAGTCTAGACCAGGGTTTCTTAACAGTGGCACCACTGACGTTTGGGGCCAGATAATTCTTTGTTGTAGAAGGCTGTTCTGCGTGTAGTAGGATGGTCAGCAGAACTCCTAGCCTCTACCCACTAGACGTCTCTAGCATTCTTCCAGTCATGACAATTAAGAATGGTTCCACGTACTGTTAAATGTTCCCTAGGGAGCAAATTCACCCCTGGGTTGAGAAACACTGCTCTAGAATAATAGATTGTGGCTGAATAATGGACCTTGGCTACATACAGACATTTTTCATGGCTTGCATCATCATGGAAAAGATGTCATTCATTACCCAACAGCAATGCCAAGGTTTATATTAGGTTAGAAATGTCAGTATTATAATAGAAGATAGTACTTTAGACTTTTAGAGAAGGAATCTTAAGTGTTAGATTTTAATTGGTTATTGTGAGTTTATGTCCTTCCTTTCAAAATAAAACTACACTATTTCGATTCATTTTCTTAAGACTTTAACTCACTTAGGGAACCCGGCAGTTTCAGTCAGTATGTGACTCTTGATCTTGGGGTTGTAAGTTCAAGTAGAGATTACTTAAAAATAAAAAATTTTTAAAGACTTTAACTCGGGCGCCTGGGTGGCTCAGTGGGTTAAGCCTCTGCCTTGGGCTCAGGTCATGATCTCGGGGTCCTGGGATCAAGCCCTGCATCGGGCTCTCTGCTCAGTGGGGAGCCTGCTTCCCCCTCTCTCTGCCTGCCTCTCTGCCTACCTGTGATTTCTCTGTGTGTGTGTCAAATAAATAAAAATCTTTTTAAAAAAAAAACTTTAACCCATTTGATATCTAAAACAAAACTTGATGCAAATAAAAAATCACTAACTATCCTCCAATCAAAACTAAGTATCCGTAAGTGAGCATCCATTAGAAATCAGAGGCAAACAATCGAATTAGAAGAGAGCAAAGTCTACACATCTGTAAGGCAAAGACTTAGCTTCCTTTTTAACTAGCTTAACCAGGTGATAAACTAGTCTTTAAAAAGCAGTTAGGCTGGGCCGCATGGGTAGCTCAGTGGGTCAAAGCCTCTGCCTTCGGCTCAGGTCATGATCTCAGCGTCCTGGGATGGAGCCCCGCATAGGGCTCTCTGCTCAGCAGGGAGCCTGCTTCCCCTTCTCTCTGCCTGCCTCTCTGCCCACTTGTGATCTCTCTCTGTCAAATAAATAAATAAAATCTTTAAAAAAAACAGGATTTGGGGCAAGTCACCGACACATAACTGAAATTTATTATCTTAGTCCACACAATACAAGGTTTCCATCCTGGTACCCTTGGGTGATATTGTTGATATATTGTGGCTTATCTTCCCTCTCACTGTCACCTGAATCCTACTTCGACATGTTGTTTATACATCTGTAAGTGTGCCACCAACTGAAAACTGGGTAGAGGAACACCAGCCACAATGCACATCACTTCCTTTTCCTCAAAAAATGAGTGGAAGAGGGGCGCCTGGGTGGCTCAGAGGGTTAAGCCTCTGCCTTCGGCTCAGGTCATGATCTCGGGGTCCTAGGATAGAGACCCGCATCGGGCTCTCTGCTCAGCAGGGAGCCTGCTTCTCCCTCTCTCTGCCTGCTTCTCTGCCTACTTGTGATCTCTCTCTCTCTCTCTGTCAAATGAATAAATAAAATCTTAAAAAATAATGAGTGGAAGAAAACAATGGGATGCCATTTTAGACATACTATGTTAACAAAAAGGAAAACCACTGCTTGAGTTTTGTTTTGTTTTGTTTTTTCAAAAAGTATACTCAATGCCAGCCAAGGTTGTGGAGGAAACAATACACTATGTTAATGACAGAAAAGTGTAAAGAACCATAAACATATTCATGCTTTTTGACCCTGCTATCCCATTTCACAGACTACCTTAAGGAAATAAGTCAAAACAGAAAAAAACAAGTTCAATGGACAAGAAACAGGTAATCTGCTCACTAGCCTAAGCAGCCTCACAAACGATAAATATAAAGGATTCATATTTGAATATGGATTCATATTCATATTCACATTCATATTCCATAGTTGGGGCACCGGCCTGGTTCAGTCAGAAGGGCACGGGACTCTTGATCTTGGGGTTGCAAGTTCAAGCTCCATGTTGGGTGCAGAGATTCCCTAAATAAATTTTTTTAAGTAAATAAAAATAAAAGATTTGTAGCAACATGGAAATATAATTAGTATGTGAATAATCTTCTCTACAGTCACAATACTCAATATTGAAAGATGACAGCTGTGAAGTCTTATCTCTCTGCTGCAACGACACAGAAGAATCCGAATAGCAAAGACAATGTGGTGACCACAAGGAAGAACTTTGGATGAATACATAATTATTCTAAATGAGTGTGAAACTCCTTGGCATTTTAAACATGAGTGGATATTGCTAATTTTCCAGTTGCCATTTAAAAAAAACCCTCTCGGAAGCATTTGTCTACAGCAAGAAAGAGTAATCAGCAATTATTACCTGTACTTTTGTGTACATCCATATTCTCAAGACTAATGATTTAATTAAGGATGTCTTCCTCAAAAGTGAAACAACATGAACATAAGCAATAAGCCTTACTTCCTGCGGCGAACCTCAAAATATAATGATGATGACAAAATAAAAGGAACTCAACAGAAAAAATATATATAATGATGAAATGTAAAGAGATGCCATTTAAGGGTCTATAAGCAGACAAGGCTTCTTAAAGAAGAGTTCTAGAGAATAGATGCCAAAAACACACATCATGGGATGCCTGGGTAGCTCAGTCAGCGGAGTGTCCAACTCTTGATTTTGGCTCAGGTCATGATCTCAGGGTTGTGGGTTCGAGTCCCCCCAACCCATACCACTGGGCTCTGCACACAGCAGGGAGTTCAGTTCTCCATTCCACCCACCCCCGCCCCTCCCCACCATGCTCAGTCTCTCTAAAATAAATAAATCCATCAAAGATGGAAAGAAATTAAAATGAGTCAGTCTTGGGGAAAGGAAGCACTACACTCACGGGAGTTGGCATGTTGAGTTGGTAGTGCCAGTGTGACATGCAAATGCTCAGAATCTAACTGCCTAGAAGTTACAGCTTGAGATACAGACTTAGGAGCTGTCAGCACTGGGGACCTAGACGAAGCCATGGGACTGAATGAACTGAAAGGGAGAGGGTACAAAGAAGGGACTAGAAAGCTGAAGACTGGACCCTGCATAGAGGCTAGAGGTAGGTGACAGGAAGAGGAAGGCAAAAGAAGGTCCAGAGCAGTACAAGGAGAATGATACAAATCACACTGAGAGAGTTTCACAGAATAGGTGCTGATTAGTTAGCTGCAGAAACTAAGGAGGATGAAAGCTAGGGAAAGGCCATTAGATCTGGCAAGGGATCATTGGGAACCTTCAAGAGACAGTATTCAGGCACACCTGGGCAGTTCAGTCGGTTGAGTGTCTGCCTTTGGCTCAGGTCATGATCATGTGGTCCTAGGATTAAGCCCCACATTGGGATCCTTGCTCAGGGGGGCCTGCTTCTCCCTCTCCCTCTGATGCACCCCTGCTGCTTGTGTCCTCTCACCCCCTCTCAAATAAATAAATAAAATCTTTTAAAAAAATCTTAGTATTAAAAAAAAGAATCAGTATTCAGTGGAGTGTGACCAAAGAGACGACAAGTGATGGAGCCAACCAATGGTAGAAGATTTCTGTCAGCAGTGATGGAGTCAACCAATGGGAGAAGATTTCTGTCAGCAGTGATGGAGCCAAGCAATGGGAGAAGATTTCTGTCAGCAGTGTGACCCTTGAGCATTCCATCTACCTTCTGAAGGAAGCTGTTGTCATACAAGACTCCCAGAAAAAAAAGCAACCTGAGTCAAAGTGCTAGGTATTGAAGAAAACAGAAGCCTGAAATTACTGTGTGAGACAAATCCAACTGCACAGCACCCAAATATAAAAGCCAGTCAGTCACTGAGGGAGAAATCCAAAACAAAAGACACAAGGGGTAGAGACAACGTCTACACACAGCATCATGGGGCAACTTCACCAACAACACTGGGGAAAAGAGAGCAGACATAAAAGAGTACATCCTGTAGGATTCCACTTATGCACAATTCACAGACCGGCCAAATTAATCCATGATGCTAGGAGTTAGGGGAGCGGCTGCCTTTGGGGAAGGCGAGTAGAGAGAAGTGGCTCCCGGGGCACTGATTGTGTACCATTCACTGACACCAGTGCCAGTTACAAAAGTGCGTTTACTTGGCGATAACTCACTGAGCTGTGCGTGCATGTTGCGTGCACTTCTCTGTATGCGTATTTCAAATGAGAAGTTAGAAAAACCGCAAAACACATGAGGATCCTGGTTAGACCAGGATGGTGAGATATCGTCAGGCCCTCAGTTTTATCTAGAACATCTGGTGGCTGAGATATGAGAGGAATCCTGCACAGTCTTCTTTGACCTGAGGATATGAGGCTGGTAGGTCACAGGTAATACAGTATTAAACAGGGAGCCACCACCAACATGCCTTGGTTTCTCAGATAACAGACTTGTCTTAAGGCTTTGATTTCTGACACATTTCCACAGTTTATGTATCTATTGAACCTGACAGAGACAATACTTGGAATTTCTCCAAGTGACCTACATAAGTCATACAACTTGAGAGAAGAACCAGAACTTAAAAGTGAGGCAGGTAGAAGGGCGCCTGACTGGCTCAGTTGGAGGAGCTTGTGATTCTTCTTGATCTCAGGGTTGTGAGTTCAAGCTCCATGTCAGGTATGAAGATGACTTTAAAAGTAAAATCTTAAAAAAAAAAAAAGTGAGGCAGATGGAATGGAACACTGCCTCGCTCGTCCTGAAAGGGTCTCCAAGCTCTCAGCTTCATTATTTCTCTAAATGGATAATTTTATAAACCATTCCATGTTGCCACCTACATCAAGCATTAATCTAAACAAGAGTTGCCATCACGTCTTGGACTCAAATAACAACCCCAAATGAGTAATCCTGAGAAGTATACATCTTGTCCCTCGTATCTAATTGCTCAAATGACTACACATTCATTTAATCTATTTTTGCTAATTTAAAAGTTATTCAAGCCAGTTAATGTTTATGCTCGGAGGCCATTCAAAGGTGATTACACATAACCCTTTCTGTACTTTGGAACACATCCCTACTGCTTAAAAACATTCACCAGGGACAACCTTGAAGCTAAGTACATAAGGTCCCTCCAGTTCCCCAGGCTTTGCAATCTTTTATCCCCAAAGCATAAAAACGAACATGATGACTTTGTTCCCTATTCCTTCCATTAATTGTTAATTGATGCTTATTACATTATGGCTACCTCCAGGTCTCTTCAGAGAGTCTGAAATGCATGAAGTAGTTCTGTGGTTACCTGTAAAAAGGAAGAAGATCAGGACGATGACCATTGTGTACCCAAAGTATAAAATGCTGCTTGCAAAGCCCGTGATCTGAAGTTTGGAGAAGAAGTAATGAACTGCATAAATGAAAAGGTAAACAGCTGTGAAACTGCTGGTAAAAAAGGCTCTCCACCACCAACGATAATCCTGCAAAAAGAAATAGAAAAAAATAACTTTTTAGGTGAAATCTAACTATAAATGAGTTAGCAATTATTGTCATAAAATAGGCTCCACTAGATTACGGAGTAAGAGAAATAAAAGGGAAACTTTCATAAGAAGTTCAACGTGAAGGGTGCTGGGTGGCTCAGTTAGTTAAGAGACTGCCTTCAGCTGAGGTCATGATCCTGGGGTCCTGGGATGGAGAACTGGCTCTCTGCTCAGCAGGGAGCCTGCTTTTCCCCTCTCCCTCTGCCTGCTGCTCCCCCTGCTTGTGCTCTCTGTCTCAAATAAATTAATTTTTTAAATTCTTTTTTTAAAAACAAGAAATTCAATGTGGTATACACTATCTGACTAATGTAGCTCTGCTTGGGGTGCCTTAACTTGTATAAACTCCTTGTTTCCAGGAAGACCACGTGTGCCTTCAGGGTCTGCGCTCGTAATGCACACGTCTTTTCTATCAGGACGCTGCCTCAGCCTTGGAAGGCTTTTCCGGTCAGCTTCAATTTACTGGCCAGAGCTGCCTCGGGCTAGGTAGGAAACTGTTAGTAGAACTTCAATTTTAGTATATGTGCTGCCGAAGCGAGCACTGTTAGTAGAACTTCAGATTGAGCTTTACAGCGAATTCGATTTGTTTTACCCTACTGAAGCTGGGATCCATGGAGGCATGACGGAGGTCAATACGCAGGTTCTGCGTATTCTGCGGGCTCCTGCTGATGCTAATTTTACTCTAAGGGGTGGGTAGAGCCTGCAGACTCTTATCTCAAGGTTGAGTTCAAGCCCCACATTGGGTGTGGAGTCTACTTTAAAAAAAAAAAAAAAAGGAGGGGTGCCTGGGTGGCTCAGTGGGTTAAGCCGCTGCCTTCGGCTCGGGTCATGATCTCAGGATCCTGGGATCGAGTCCCGCATCAGGCTCTCTGCTCAGGAGGGAGCCTGCTTCCTCCTCTCTCTCTCTGCCTGCTTCTCTGCCTACTTGTGATCTCTCTCTGTCAAATAAATAAATAAAATCTTTAAAAAAAAAGGAAAGAATTTTACTGGAAAGTCACTATGGTCAAGGGCTAAGGGGATCTACAGTGCAGAAAAGAGTTAACATAGCAGGTCTGAAGTTACTATCTTTAGAAGGGCCCACTTGCAAATTTGGCGCTTAGCTTACATCTGGGAATTTGGCATTTAATCATTCCCTGATTGATAAGACTGGTTTGCTATACCTAGACTGTACAAACAATGTGATTGGTGATGAGCACTTGCTTTCCTTTTGGGAGTCTGGAATTTTTGTAGTTGCTAGGCAGAGGTTGCCTGTGTGATTAGCTCCTAATGAAGACCTTGGATGCGGAGTCTCCAATGGGCTTCCCTGAGCACAAACACTGCATATCTATTACTATATTTTTTACTGCCCGAGAAAGAAGCACAATTGATGTATTCTCTTGTGGAAAAGAGAAAGCATGGGAAGACTGAATGTGGATTTCTCCAGGCTCTACCTGTGTCTTTTCCCCTTGCCGATCCTGTTGTGTATCCTACGGCTACAATGGGCCGTAGCCATGTGTACATCTATATGCTGAGCCCCATGAGTCCTTTCACTGAACTGTCCAATATGTGGGTGGTCTTGGGAGCCTCCAAAACGCTTTTTTGTCTTAAGTAGGCTCCAAACTCAGCGTGGAGCCCAATGCGGGGTTTGAACTCACGACCCTGGAGCTGAGATCAAGAGCTGGATGCTTAACTGACTGAGCCACCTGGCACCCCATCTAAGAAATAGAAGTAGACACATGATATATCTATGAAAATGCTCTCAGCCATCATGTACACAATTGTCATTCCCTAAACTCTCTATTGTCACCTTTAGAGAGTCACATGTAACTACCAAAACAAGAAGGATGTAGGGCATTTATGAAAATAATGTTCACTACCACCTTAATTATCCAGAATAACATCAGAAAAAAAAATGGGGGTGGAGTGGGGTTAACAGAACTATTTATGTCCATGGTAACTAAAAGGCAATGAAATGAAAATAAGAGAAAGGGCCTTTAGCAGCAACCTCAAACCCATAAAACACTATGCTGGCCTAAGTGGCGAAAATTTTAATTGTTATTAAAAAAACACTATTGAAGCAGATCTTTTATAGGTCTAAATATCAAATCAGTTCCCTATATTTTTCTATGTTAGCTGAATATTACATAGCAATTACAGTAACTAGCCAGAGAGAAATTGCATTCTGTTTAAATTTTCCATCAAAGTTGCATTAACTTGATGGCTACATCAAAATCAAAATGTGTCATCAGGAAAACAATATCAAACTGATGCCACATTCTTGAAACCATGCGGTTACCAATTGTCTCCATTCCTTTCTCAACACAAGCTCCTCATTCCATTAACACGAGTTTGGGAAGCAGAAAATACATTCATTTCTTAGGTCTTTACCTCAGCACACAAATGGAAATAACACAGCAAAACTGTAGCTTCTGAACAGGTAATCAGGAGAATTATAAAGACCAAGAAAAGGAAGCCAAACATGAAGTACATCTGATGAGACCTGAAAATAAAAATGACAGCTTTAAAATTAACTTCGAGTACACAGAAAGCCCAATCCAAATCCAATACGAGAGACGGCCACACTTCTCGAACCTTAGCCATTCGTTCCAAACCTTGATCTATCCATCCAGTATCCAAAAAAGACTTCCTGACCTGTGTGGCTTCTGAGTTCCCCCCGATCCCGTCCAGAGGGGTGACCCCGTCTGGCTACTAACCCATAATTCCCTGCTCACATAATTGAGACCCATCAGTATCTCTGTCATTTTCTTTATGCACACATTAAACCACGCTTTCTTTTTAGCAACGGAAGGTTGTAAGTGCCATAAATATCAGCAACAACGTTATATAACAGAAAACCACAGAATCAAATACGCTTTGCCTTTGAAGCTCTATTGATAGGCAGCCTCTCCCAATGGGACTTGCTAGCACATAATTCTATTAAATATACTTTCAGACATGCATCCTCTTAAAGCTCTGTGTGTGGACTCCATTTCTGCCAGACTTTGCAAGAACAAAGTCATTTCTTTCATTATGACAGAGCTGAGCTGACTAAATTGGGATGAGCAATTTTTAAGAGCCTCCTGAAGAAAAGAAACTGAGGAACCAATCAATACCCCATTTCACACTCTCCTGCAGAATGCATTCCCCGGGCACAAGGGCGAGGGACAAGGCTTGGGGAGAATCTTTTTTTTTTTTTTTAAGATTTTATTTATTTATTTGACAGACAGAGCCACAAGTAGGCAGAGAGAGAGGAAGAAGCAGGCTCCCTGCTGAGCAGAGAGCCCAATGCGGGGCTTGATCCCAGGACTCTGGGATCATGACCTGAGCCAAAGGCAGAGGCTTTAATCCACTGAGCCACCGAGGCGTCCCGGGAGAATTATTTCGATAATGAACATACACACAGTTGTATACGGCAAGCACCCTCTGTTTCACTGAAATAAAACTTGTCTGAAGACTCTTCTAGTTTTCACTTGAAAATTATTTTCCCATCAAAAACATCTGGAAAATGCAGTTACTATAATCGATTTTGCAGCAGGTTAAATATTTAGTTGCTGACAAGGTAACAGACTTTATTGCTTATCTTTTAAACAAATTTGGCACAATGCTGTTTAAAAGGTAAGCAATTAATGTGCATGATTAAGCCTAACTTTTGAGGACTTGAAAGCTGTGTCTGGAAGGTGGCTTTGGGACAAAAGCATTCTAAACACACACAGCTGGCTACTGCATTTGATTCGATCATGTGTTTGTCCCATCTCCAAAACTCCCTCCAGAGCACCACCCCACTGACCAGCTCCTGAAACCAAAATGCAGTCAAAAATCAGGAATTAAGGAAAATAAAGGGACTTGGAGAAGCTGAAGCTTCGCACTTGCATCAGAGAGCTCGGATTCTTACTTAACATATCAGGATTCTTAAATCACGACAGATTCAAAGTAGCCAAGAGAAAGGGGGACGCTGTAAGGAACAAGCATCCCAACATCAGAGATAACAGTTGACAGACAGGAAAGCAGAAAAATATTACTCACATACAGCTCAGTACAGATGAAGACCCAGAGTCAGTGGTCTTCAAGGTATTTTTAGCGGAGGAACTCTGAAATCTTGCATGGAAGGTCAGTACGGAAAAAAGAGACACATGGGGCCACGTCTTCCCATGTTCAGACGCCTCCTTCCAAGGGACACCCCCACCCCACCTCCTGCAAAGGCTCAAAGAAGTATGGTGGGAGCCAACTTTCTAAGTCATCTGGAAAGGCTTAAAAAGAGGTTATTACTTTTGTAAAAAAGGAAACCCGCATGGAAATTTCCATCAAAAAGTGTCTTTAAAAACTTGTGAATTAAGTCTTAATTCCCTAGGAAACTCCCCTGGGGTCAGATCGCCATTT
This sequence comes from Neogale vison, assembly GCF_020171115.1. NCBI lineage: Eukaryota > Metazoa > Chordata > Mammalia > Carnivora > Mustelidae > Neogale > Neogale vison. The sequence goes on from NC_058105.1 coordinate 14,900,488, forward strand.
CCTGGATACAAAAATGTGGGAGGGGGGACAAATGAAGTTTTACCATACCAGAATTAAACCTCCTTGAAATACAGGAAAATTAACTGATCAACAATTAAGATTTTTTGAGATTATGAAGATATAATACTCACCACATACTGTTTAGAATGAAAAAGAGTTGAATAAAAATACAGCCAAAAGGTAAAATGCCACCGATTATGATGCCAAAAATCGGTTTAGTAAAGAAATTCTGCCGAGGAATGTGACGGGGAATCTGGTTTGTGTGAACTGGACACCTAAACTGCTCGAAAAGAAATTCAAGTGAAAATCAGAATGACATGAAACTGAAGTGAATTTATATACTTATAGTCACATACTGAATCCTAAATTGGAACAGGTCAAGGAACACTGCAGAGGCTAGACCAACTCTGTGGGAGAGAAACATAATGCAAGCCATATATGCAGTCTTAAAGCTTTTAGAAGCTGCATTTTAAAAACTGGAAAGAAATAGGCAACATCATGGCGCCTGGGTGGCTCAGTCGGTTAAGCATCTGTCTTTGGCTCAGGTCATGATCTCAGGGTCCTGGGATCGAGCCCCACATTGGGCTCCCTGCTTAGTGGAGAGCCTGCTTCTCCCTCTGCCTCTGCCCTTCCTGTCCCTTGTGCTCTCTCTCACTCTCTCAAAAAAATAAATTAAAAAATTTTTAAAAAGAAATAGGCAGAATCAATTTATGAATACATTTCATTTGATCTAACATAGTCAAATATTATCAGTTAAACTTGTCATCCATACAGAAAGTACTAACTTGATGTTTTTTACTTTGTTGCTGTTGTTCTGTTTGAAATTCACTGTGTATTTTTTTTAAGATTTTACTTATTTATTTGAGAGAGAGACAGTGAGAGAGAGCATGAGGGGGAGAAGATCAGAGGGAGAAGCAGACTCCCCGTGGAGCTGGGAGCCAGATGTGGGACTCAATCCCAGGACTCCAGGATTATGACCTGTGCTAAAGGCAGTTGCTTAACCAACTGAGCCACCAAGGCGCCCTCACTGTGTATTTTATACTTCCTTACAACACTTACCAGTTTGGAACTTGCCATATTTCAAGCACTCAAAAGTCATATGGGGTGGGGGGCGCCTAGGTGGCTCAGTGGGTTAAGCCTCTGCCTTTGGCTCAGTCATGATCTTAGGGTCCTGGGATCGACCCCCACATCAGGCTCTCTTCTCCTTCCCCCCCACCTCTGCCTGCCTCTCTGCCTACTTGTAATCTCTGTCTGTCAAATAAATAAATAAAATCTTAAAAAAAAATGTCACGTGGGGCTGGTGACCACCATACTGGAGAGCACGCAGCTACATAATAAGAGACTTTTATCCTTTCTTATCAGTTTCAAGGAAGAGATTAGACAAGATTTAGTGGTGATTATTCCAATATGAAGTATTTGATAACAAAAAGTCCTCTCAGAATGTATAGAAAAACCTGAAAGACTCCATCAAAAAATTGCTAGAACTACTACATGAATTCAGCAAAGTTGCAGGATATAAAATCAATGTATGGAAATCAGTTGCATTTCTATAGACCCATAATGAAGCAGCAGAAAAAGAAATCAAGGAATCAGTCCCATTTACAATTGCACCAAAAACAATGAGATACCTAGGAATAAACTTAACCAAAGAGGTAAAAGATCTCTACTCTGAAAACTATAGAATACTTATGAAAGAAACTGAAGAGGACACAAAGAAATGGAAAAACGTTCCATGTTCATGGAGTGGAAGAACACTGTTAATTGCCAACACTACTCAAAGCAGTCTATATTATCAAATGCAATCCCAAATCAAAAATGCAATCCCTATCAAAATACCAATGGCAGGGGTGCCCGGGTGGCTCAGTGGGTTAAGCCTCTGCCTCCGGCTCATGTCATGATCTCAGGGTCTTAGGATTGAGCCCCGCATCAGGCTCTCTGCTCAGCAGGGAGCCTGCTTACCCCCTCTCTCTGCCTGCCTCTCTGCCTACTTGTGATCTCTCTCTCTCTCTCTATGTCAAATAAATAAAATCTTTTTTAAAAATACCAATAGCATTTCTCACAGAGCTGGAAAAAACAATCCTAAAATTTGTATGGAACCACAAAAGACCCACATAACCAAAGCAATCCTGAAAAAGAAAAGCAAAGCTGGAGGCTTCACGATTCCGAACTTTCAAGTTACATTACAAAGCTGTAGTCATCGAGACAGTATGGTGCTGGCATACAGACACATAGATCAATGGAACAGAATAGAGAACCCAGAAATGGACCGTCAACTCCATGGTCAACTAATCCCCGACAAAGCAGGAAAGAATGTCCAATGGAGAAAAAGACAGTCTCTTCAACAAATGGTGTTGGGAAGACTGGACAGCTACATGCAGAAGAATGAACCTGGAATGCTTTCTGACACCATAAACAAAAATAGATTCCAAATGGATGAAAGATCTACATGTGAGACAGGCAACCATCAGACCCTAGAAGAGAACACAGGCAGCAAACTCTTTGCTCTGCCATAGCAACTTCTTACTAGGCATGTTGCTGGAGGCAAGGGAAACAAAAGCAAAAATGAACAATCGAGACTCATCCAGATGAAAAGCTTCTGTGCAGCAAAGGAAACAAAACGAAAAGGCAGCCTGAAGAATGGCAGAAGATATTTGCAAATGGCATAGCTAATAAAGGGCTGGTATCCAAAATCTAGAGAGTTCATCAAACTTAACATCCGAAAAACAAAAACCCAATTAAGAAATGGGCAGAAGACATGAACAGACATTTTTCCAAAGACATCCAGATGGCCAACAGACACATGAAAAAGTGCTCCACATCACTCATCTTCGGAGAAATACAGATCAAAACCATAGTGAGATACCACCTCACACCAGTCAGAACAACTAAAATGAACAAGACCCTGAGATCATGACCTGAGCCAAAGGCAAATGCTGGCGAGGATGCGGAGAAAGGGGAACCCTCTTGCACTGTTGGTGGGTATGCAAGCTGATGCAGCTACTCTGGAAAACTGTACAGAGGTTTCCCAAAAAAGTTAAAAATGGAACTACCCTACAACCCAGCAATTGTACTATTAGGTATTTACCCAAAGGATACAAAAATACCGATTCAAAGGGGCACATGCACCCTGATGTTTACAGCAGCAAAGTCCACAATAGCCAAACTATGGAAAGAGCCCAGATGTCCATTGACAGATGAATGGATAAAGAAGATGTCATAGGTATATATACATATACATATATATAACTATAGTAGATAGATAGATGTGGTATGTATATATACACACATATAGAGAGATGTAGTATACACACACACACACAAGTACACACACACACACACACACACACACACAAAGCATGGACTATTGCACAGCCATCAAAAAGAAAGAAATCTTGCCACATGCAACCATGTGGTTAGAGCTAAAGGGTATTACACTAAGCAAAATAAGTCACTCAGAGAAAGACAAATACCATATGATCCCACTCATATGTGGAATTTAAGAAACAAAAGAGATGAGCATAGGTGAAGGGAAGAAAAAGAGAGAGGGAAGTGGACGGTCAGGCTCTTAATCGAGAGCAAAGTGAGGGTTGTTGGAAGGAGGTGGGTGACGCATGGACCAGATGGGGATCAAGGAGGGCACTTGCTGTGGTGAGCACTGGGTGTTCTTCGTAAGGGATGAATCGATAAATCCTACTTCTGAAACCAATATTAAACTATATGGTAACTAACCAGAATTTAAATAAAATTTTGGACAAAAAAAAGAGAGAGAGAATTTCTCTTAAAATGTGTCAGTGCTTTTCAGGCGTTTTGTTTTGTCTTATCTGATTTCTCTCCTGCAAATGCACACCATATCTTTGTACAATCCTTTTGCAGGCTGGCCTCATTTCGTTTTTTTGATATCCTGCTCCTTTACCCTATGCATGGAATAGGCTAACTTCAGATCTATAAACTGAATAGCTCCATTTTTCAGACTGTATCTTTGCTTTCTTCCCCCACTCCATAATCTTATTACTTTTCTGACTTTGTTAAAGTCAGCCTTCTAACAATATGTCCTTTTAATTTCATCTAACAGAGATAGACAGAAATATAAACAACCTATAAAATGGGAAGTACATTAAATAGTGTCTTTTGAAGCGTTACTGTGTTTCATTTTTTAATTCTTTTAAATTTTTTTATTCTAAAATGATTATTCTTTGTAGTTTTTGCCAACGGTACATTTCACTTTCCATGTATAGTAACATACACTTTGAGGTATTGTTGCAGACATTAGTCAATGGCCAAAAGCAGGATTTTACAAATTTACCTTTATCTTGCTTCCGAAGTATGCACCCAAAAATGTTAATGGTACAGAAATTCCAAACCACAGCGCAAGGATACCTATCAGGGTACCAAAGGAGATGGCAGCTGATGACCTTTCCACCCAAAGAATCAGGTTCATAAAGAACAGGTCGATGAAGACGACACTAGGGAGAAAAAAAAAAATCAGGAAAAAATATGCTTTCAGGAAAAGGTTATAATTACACTTGATGTGAATGTCGGGAAATTCTTTTGGTGGGAAGGATAGAATAAATGACAAGGCAAAACCCTAGAAGAATATTATGCCTCACTGTGGAAACCCAGCCACTGAGCTGGGGCTTAACCCTAACACCATGTAACGAGCCAGCAGTTTAGTATAAGACATCATCTTCACATCCTACTCATCTTTGCACCTGCAGAGTCAAGCAGAAATAATAATATACCATGGAAAAACTCGATGTGTGGTATAGTGAACACAATTAAGAACATGGACATACTAAAAACAAATTTTAGAATCCCAAAGGAAATGGGCTGTGAGCCTCAAGTCCAACAAGCGTTGACTTAACACAAAAGCTTTCAATCAGTCACTCAAAATCAAGGGGTCAGCTGTGAATCTACTGGGTAAATCACCAGGCGAGCTATTGTCCCCCTATGGGTTCCAGCCAAGCTTGGCCAAAGCTACAGGTGAATCTGGGTATGGATGTGGGTGTTTCTGACACCCACATTTTAAGTTTTCTTAAAAGTGCTACTGTGCTTTTGAAAGGCTCATGTGTGCTCCTGCCAGAGATGCATGTGATTTGAAGCCCTTTCAAATGACAACAAACCTTAGGTCTCATCACTTTCTGGCATCTTAATAAGGGATTCTGGTTTCCTACAATTTAACCATACTCCTTCAAATGTTTCTTAATACCTTTCTGCTCTAATGAATTTGTTCAGCCACAATACTCCTCTGCCAAATTTCCCAGCCTTTGAGAGATTCATTTCAGCTGTTATCATTCCACGGCCAGAAAAATTACTTCTCACTTGACAAATCATAACCTCCCTTCTTATACATAAACTCAATTAACCCATCTCAACAATTTCCCTTTTGAAAGTACACTCTAGAATGTTAATATGTGTTTAACAATTCTGTAACTGCCCTTCAGTTTCAAGTTTTTATATTCTAAATAGCTCTTCCTTTGTTGATCTCTAATTATTTCTAGATCTTTTCATGGAATCTTAAACAGCAAAACTAAAAGGAAACTAAAGATGTCATCTGGGGTCATCTCCTACCTGAAATATTTATTCACATGTTCATCAAACATTTATTGAGTACCTGTGTGTTAGCCCCTGGAGTTCAGAGGCAAATAAAAACCCTTGCTCTGAAAAGCTTAGTCTGGTGGGAGAGAGAGATAAATAAATTACAGTACAACATGGGATATACTATAGCAGATGACAAAAGACAGAGCAGTAGGAACACAGAAGAAAAGAGTGACCAAAAATACTTTATAGCTCACAAAACAATTTCACAATCCATTAGTTCATTTACTTCTCTAAACGACTGTGACACAGGCATTACCAGGCAAGGAAACGGACAATCAGGAAGGTTGTAGGACTTCTCCCAAAGTCACTTACCTAATACCGAGGGCCTGATCGTAAGTGCTAGAATTCAGGCTTGCTTCTTTCTAATTGTAAAGTTTGAGTACATGCCCATCGAAGTAGGCTACCTTTTCCTTTTCCTACCTGCCACTTTTGGGGTTACATGAAATAAAAGTATATGGTTGGGGCGCCTGGGTGGCTCAATGGGTTAAGCCTCTGCCTTCAGCTCAGGTCATGATCTCAGGGTTCTGGGATCGAGTGCCGCATCAGGCTCTCTGCTCAGCAGGGAGTCTGCTTCCTCCTCTCTCTCTACCTGCCTCTCTGCCTACTTATGATCTCTATCTGTCAAATAAATAAATAATCTTTAAAAAAAAGTATATGGTTGAAGAATCTTACTTTCTTCAATTTCTTTTTTTAAGATTTTATTTATTTATTTGACAGAGATCACAAGTAGGCAGAAAGGCAGGCAGAGAGAGATGGGGAAGCAGGCTCCCCGCTGAGCAGAGAGCCCGATGCGGGGCTTGATCCCAGAACCTGAGATCATGATCTGAGCTGAAGGCAGAGGCTTTAACCCACTGAGCCACCCAGGCACCCCATTTCTTCAATTTCTTTTAGGGAATGTCTATGTTCATTAGCCTGAATGCTTCTCCTTTTAAGTTAAAGCCGTTTTTATGGTACCCATTTAAGGTGCCATATGAGCTATTCGCACACTGATCCATTACGAGGCACTGAACTTCTCTCTCAACCTACTACAGTCTAAGAAATGAGAACACCAGTACCTTACGATTCTCTCTCATATACCTAAGAGAGCCCTCGAACCTTGAGGGAAATATGTCCTTTGTATCACACCTGGTTTATTACTTTAAAATTGCATTCAGTTCTACCAACAGAACAAGGAAACCAAATCTGTTTTGCATTTTTAAATTATTCATTTGATTCGATCATACAGTAGATATTTACTGAACACTTACTCCATATAAGGCACTTGGTTACATGCTGTGAAAGATACAGAAATGATTAAGACATAGTAATCACCCTGGTGAGTTTTAGAATGCACAATGAGATAAGGCATATCACAAATAAGTCCAATCTAAGGAACACTGTGACAAGTGTTATAATAATGATAGTAGACGCGATATAATTCCAGAACATGGAAGTGGTAGCATTTCAGCGGGGACATAAAAAAAGAACAGGAGGGGCACCTGGGTGGCTCAGTGGGTTAAGCCTCTGCCTTTGGCTCGGATCATGATCCCAGAGTCCTGGGATCGAGCCCCGCATGGGGCTCTCTGCTTGGGGGGGAACCTGCTTCCTCCTCTCTCTCTCTCTGCCTGCCTCTCTGCCTACTTGTGATCTCTCTCTGTCAAATAAATAAATAAAAATCTTAAAAAAAAAAAAGAGGGGCACCTGGGTGGCTCAGTGGGTTGAAGCCTCTGCCTTTGGCTCAGGTCTTGGTCCCAGGGTCCTGGGATCGAGCCCCGCATGGGGCTCTCTGCTCTGTGAGGAGCCTGCTTCCTCCCTTCTTTCTCTGCCTACCTCTCTGCCTACTTGTGATCTCCCTCTCTCTGTTAAATAAATAAGTAAAATCTTAAAAAAAAAAAAAAGAACAGGAATCTGGCATTGGAGGATTGGAAAGAAGTGATTACAAAAAGAGGGAACAGCATGAGCAAAGGCATAATGGCAAAAGTCAAGAGTAGCTAACAACCACAACTATCATTTGTTGAGCACTCAGTATCTGCTAGGCACTCTTTCAAATCTGTCACACATCATCCCATTTAATCCTCACAGCAGCCCTGAAGTAGATAACACCACGATCTGCATACTCCAGATGAGGAAAGCCAGGATTAGAGAGGTAAAACCACTTGCCCAACAGCCCATGATTAGCAAATATTAGTTGAAACTCTTTTTCATCCAATTTAAAAGACTATAGCATAATGCGATCATTATAAATCCGTGTTGACGAGCATGCACAGTATTAGGATGTCATCTGTCTGGCAATAACAGCACAAGGAAGGAAGGAGGGAAAGGCGCTACATAGGAGCAAATTTTCTGTGTAATACTGAAATTAAATTAATCCAAACCAGACTGGTGTAAATTGAGGCATTAATTGTAATCTGTAAGGTAACCACTAAGAAAATCATTCAAAAAAATAGTAAGAAATGACAAGGGAATAAAAATAGTACAGTAGAAAAATTCTATTTAACGCAACAGAAGGCCAAGATCTCAAAGAGAGGCCCAAACCCCTATGTTCATTCAGCAATATTCATAACGTGCGCAGGGCCTGGTAACTTGAAGGAGGCAGAACTGGGAAATGAACTGCTGTGTGTGTGTTGAGTGTAGGGTTGGTGTACAAGGGAGAGTGCCGGCGGGTGTGCGTGCACGTGCTCGGGTATGTGCGTGTATGTGCGTCTGTGTCTGTGTGTCTGACTCTAAAGCCTGTGCTTGTAGCTTCTATCAGTACCTCTCCCCTTTAACATACAGTTATGAGTTGTTATTGTTGTTTATAATGAAATTATTTAAAAATTATCTAAAAATTAAAATAAAAAATTACTTTAAAATAATGAAATGATTTTTTTAATTATAATGAAATTATTTTAAAATTTTTCTAAAAGGTGGGGCACCTGGGTGTGTCAGTCAGTTAAGCATCTCTCTTTTTTTTATTTTAAGATTTTATTTATTTGACAGAGAGAGACAGCGAGAGAGGGAACACAAGCAGGGGGAGCGGGAGAGGGAGAAGCAGGCTCCCCACTGAGCTGGGAGCCCGATGTGGGGCTCGATCCCAAGACTGGGATCATGACCTGAGCCAAAGGCAGACACTTAACAACTGAGCCACCCAGATGCCCCAAACATCTGAGTCTTGATATCAACTCAGGTCTTGATCTTAGGGCATGGAGCCTACTCAAAATAATAATAATAATAAAAGTAACAAAATAAAAATAGAAATAGGTAACAAATGCATACGGTATACAATGCAAAACTTTTTTTAAAAAGAGTGAAAAGTAAATCTGATATAAATAGTCTCCTTTACACTCCTGTCCCCCAGCCATCCAAAAACCCACCCAGGACACAACCACCATTATTTAAATTTATTTTTCAATTTTCAATTTTTTTTTAATTTTTACAAAACTATGGCTTCACACTGCATCGTGTCATAATCCACGTAAACCTGAGCCCCATGATTATGGATTTCTGCTCAAATTTTTGAATTTTTCTGTGTAAGAAATCCATCTCTTCAAAATGTTTTGAATCCCAATTTGCTCCCATAGAAAACATGATGAAAACAGCTCATAGTGCGTTGCAAATGCTAATGCCTTTCAGACATTAATTGTTTAATTTGGCTAATCAAGCTTAGTGATACAGTATATTCTAATTCTTTTACATCTATTTCAATGATGTAACTTCTTTTTGCAGTAAGATGGGACATCTGTGTGATGAAAAATGGGCCATTATTATTCATCATGAGCCACGAAGCCAGAGATTTAGGGGCAATTTGTATTTATTTCCTCTATAGTGCCTAGCATAATGCCTTAAATATAATAAAAACAAAAACAAAACAAAACCAAAAAGACCACAGTAAGTATGTTGAATGAGTAACTAAATAATGCAGAGAACAGTGAATGGCTTATTGACTGGCTCTCGCGTGTAATATCCCTTGTATTACAATCCAGTATAATGACTTCTGCACAATGGCACTTCGTCGCCAAATTTATTCAGTTTCGGATTCATTTGAGCCTCAAACTGGAAGCAACAGATATCTGAAGTATTGTCAAGGACATCGCTTTCTTACAGAAATGTAATAAAGCATTCACCTCAGAAAAGACCACCCATTCTTGTTCCCTTGAAAAGAGTTATAGGAAAAGCAGATGGCTCTATTCAAGGTGGGGGAGGGGAGGGGAGGGCATTGTCTGTATTTTAAATCAGTTAAAAATTCTGAGGTTCCCGTATTTGATGTGCAAACTTGTAACATTCAAGCCTTTCAATGATCTAATCTTTTTCCCTGGAGTTTGAGAGAAACGGGCCACATGGAGAAGAATGATTATGGGGCTACAGAACCCATCACTGTATTGCATGACTTATTGTGTGACACGCAGTCACAGACCATTATCGAAGCATTTGCTCTCACTTTGTCACTATTCAGAATATAACGTAACTGAATTCACTATGGGTAACTTTCACTATTGGACCTCTTCTGCTATTGCGACATCCTCTTAGCATCACGGATGTGGAAACTTCGTAACAAGTAGAAATTAATGTACCACGTGACAATTAAGATATAATCCACTACTTTCTCCTAAAAAAAAAAAAGCTATCCTTCCTAACAGATCAAGGAAAGAATATTAGAAATGAAACGTGCTGTGGACTGCATTGTGTTCCCCCCCATTCATTTGTTGAAACCCTAATCCATAATGTAATGGTATTTGGAGGTGAGGCCTTTGGGAGGTGATGAAGCTTAGATGAGGTCACGACAGGAGGGCCCTCAGGATGAGGTAGGTGCCTTTATGAGAAGAGACACCAGAGTTCACCGCCTCTGCCTGCCATGTGAGGAAACACTGAGAAGGCGGTCGTCTACAAGCCAGAAAGCCCTCACCAGGACCCGACCCTGTTGGTGCCCTGATCTCTGACATCCCTGCCTCCAGAACTGTGAGAAATCAAATTTCTATTGTCTAAACACCCCCCCAACCCCCGTCTATGGTATTTTGTTATGGTAGCCCAGACTAAGTAAGGAAATGAAATGCAGGAAATAAAAGGAAAGGAATGAAAGGAAATGAAAGTGCCGGCCACCCGGGGGGTCTGGTTTAGTCGGGGAAGTGTCTGCCTTCAGCTCAGGCCATAATCCCAGGGTCCTGAGATTGAGTCCCAGGTGGGGTTCTCTGCTCAGCAGGGAGTCTGCTTCTCCCCCCTCCTCCCACTCATTCTCTCTCTCTCTCAAATAAATAAATAAAATATTTTTTTTAATTTTTTTTAAAGATTTTATTTATTTATTTGACAGAGAGATCACAAGTAGGCAGAGAGGCAGGCCGAGAGAGAGGTAGAGGGAAGCAGGCTCCCTGCTGAGCAAAGAGCCCAATGCGGGACTCGATCCCAGGACCCTGAGATCCTGACCTGAGCTGAAGGCAGCGGCTTAACCCACTGAGCCACAAGAATTCAACAGGGTGCCTGGGTGGCTCAGTGGGTTAAGCCACTGCCTTCAGCTCAGGTCATGGTCTCAGGGTTCTGGGATTGAGCCCCGCATCGGGCTCTCTGCTCGGCGGGGAGCCTGCTTCCTCCTTCTCTCTCTCTGCCTGCCTCTCTGTCTACTTGTGATCTGTCTGTCAAATAAATAAATAAAATCTTTTTTAAAAAAAGAATTCAACAAAATGTGAAAGAAAGAAAGAGAGGGAGGGAGGGAGGAAGGAAGGAAGAGAGAAAGAAAGAAAGAGAAAGAAAGAAAGAAAGAAAGAAAGAAAGAAAGAAAGAAAAGGGAAGGAAGGAAGAAACCCAAAGTGGGTCAGCACTTCATCAGCGAGGTTCTGTGGGACGAGCCCTGGACAGGATGCCGGGAGGACTTTCAGTTATGCACAGCCTGGGCTCTGTCACTAACTTCGCATGTGACCTCGAACACCTGCTCCCCGGCTTGGCCGCCAGTCTCCCGTCTTTATAATCAGGGGGCGGGGGGGAGCCAGTAGCACCCACCCCGAGCAGCTCCGCCTACTCCCCCTGGGACAAGGACCCTGGCTGGGAGCGGCAGTCACTACTGATACCGCAAGAACCAGGTGAGACAGGAGAAAGGATCAGGGAAGCCAGTGACAAGGAGAGCAGCAACAGGCGGCATGGCCCGCGACCTATGTAACGAGATGCGCAGTTAGCAACTCCGCTTCCAGACCAAATCTCAAACTCGAACGCAGCGGCGCCAAAGCCGTCCCTCTGTCCTAGAGGGTACGATGTACAAACGTACGATGAAAGCACAGGGGTCTCTCAGCTCCTGTCTCCTCATTACCGCGAACAGTGATTTTTTTCCAAGATGGAATCCAAGAAAGAGTATAATTGTGTAGAGAGAAGAGAACAAGCAATACTAACCCAGGACATAAGAGTGCTGTCAGCAGAAAATTTGTCTTCCAGTTAACACCTTTAAGCGCTGAGGAAGGAAAAGACAGAAATTGTTACTGTAGCAACTTACTTAGCCCAATTACAGCTACTTTATACCCAGGGCCCAATTACATTTTGGTAGGCCGGTTAAAATGCCCCATGCAACGTTTAAATGTTTTCTTTTACGGCCTTTTAATTTCTACATTTAACACACCAACTAACCGGAATGACAACAGTCGCGATGCTTACTTTTATACATTCTGGCGGACACGTATCCGGCAGGGGTTCCCAGAAGGACCCATAACACGACGGCACAGGTCATTAAGGCCCCTCGATTGGCGGGGGACAGAAAACCAAAGCAGGCTAGAACTAAAGGTACAAAAAAGAAATATCAAAGCAGTGACGGTAACAGACTCAGAGCCGCACAAGATTTTGTAATAAATTTAAGATCTGCTCATTAAGACCCATTACGTGTAACAGCACACAAGGAAATTCTGTGGTGTGAGTACTTAAATGACAGTGGGAACGACTGTTATTTACTTTGCTGATGACAATTTTTGTCTGAACGAAAAGGTGTGGTTTTTCAATACCGGGCAAATGAAGTCCGTTTCCAAGTGGGGTCTAGTCTTTAATCTCACTGTTGAAATCAAAATTAAACAAACTAACCCCCCGTTCCCTACTCCGAGATCACAACCTAAACGACAAATCATTTTTCCACACAGAAATTTCCTTCTACTTCCTTTTATTCAAGGTGAGGGATAAAAAAAAATCAAAGTGAGATTTAGTCTCAAGAAAATATAACCTTAGGAGCTGAATTTTGAAATTATCACTGACATGTGAAACACCTAATAAGCATTTTTTTCTTTTTAACAGCAGCTTTGTTTACAAAAATCACCACTCTGGCTATCAAAAACTGACAAGCTCCATATTCACTTTATAAATGAAGGCGGCCAGGGTTTGTCGGCTGTTGTAAGACTACTCAAGAAGCTGTTGCATTTATACATTTAAAGACCAGTGCCTAGGCTTCCTGTAGCATTTCAAAATGCTAGTCGTGGGCGCCTGGGTAGCTCAGTGGGTTAAGCTGCTGCCTTTGGCTCAGGTCATGATCTCGGGGTCCTGGGATCGAGTCCCGCATCGGGCTCTCTGCTCAGCGAGGAGCCTGCTTCCCCCTCTCTCTGCCTGCCTCTCTGCCTACTTGTGGTCTCTGTCAAATAAACAAATAAAATCTTTTAAAAAAATGCTAGTCATTAATTGTGAATTCCCTTAGTCCATGTTAAATATGCTTCTGCCCACATGCTGATTTTCTTTCTTTCTTTCTTTTTAATTTGAGAGAGAGAATGAAGGGGAAAGAGAGCATAAGAAGGGGGAAGGGTCAGAGGGAGAAGCAGACTCTCCTCTGAGCAGAGAGCCTGACGCAGGACTCAACGCCAGGATTCCAGGATCATGACCTGAGCCAAAGGCAGTCGCCCAACCAAGTGAGTCACCGAGGACTCCAATACATGCTGATTTTCAAGAAAGCATTTATTTCTCAAAGCAAGGAATAGGGGTATTAGATAGTACAATAAATTATTCAGAACTGAAGAAAGCCACGAAAGGTCCTTGACATAGGAACGTATTCAGAGCCCTATCCTTAATTTGCAAAGATGGAAATGTAAGTACTATAAAACACACATTTTCTTAAAACTTCAAGGTATCTTGGGGCACCTGGGTGGCTCAGTGGGTTAAAGCCTCTGCAAATGACAGTACAGACAAAAGGTTGATATCCAGGATCTATAATGAACTCCTCAAACTCAACACACATGAAACAGGCAAACACATCAAAAAATGGGCAGAAGATATGAACAGACACTTCTCCAAGACATACAAATGGCTATCAGACACATGAAAAAATGTTCATCATCATTAGCCCTCAGGGAGATTCAAATTAAAACCACATTGAGATATCACCTTACACCAGTTAGAATGGCCAAAATTAACAGAACAGGAAACAACATGTGTTGGAGAGGATGTGGAGAAAGGGGAACCCTCTTACACTGTTGGTGGGAATGCAAGTTGGTGCAGCCTCTTTGGAGAACAGTGTGGAGATTCCTCAAGAAATTAAAAGTAGAGCTTCCCTATGACCCTGCAATTGCACTCCTGGGTATTTACCCCAAAGACACAGATGTCGTGAAAAGAAGGGCCATCTGTACTCCAATGTTTATAACAGCAATGGCCACAGTCGCCAAACTATGGAAAGAACCAAGATGCCCTTCAACGGATGAATGGATAAGGAAGATGTGGTCCATATACACTATGGAGTATTATGCCTCCATCAGAAAGGATGAATATCCAACTTTTGTAGCAACATGGACGGGACTGGAAGAGATTATGCTGAGTGAAATAAGTCAAGCAGAGAGAGTCAATTATCATATGGTTTCACTTATTTGTGGAGCATGACAAATAGCATGGAGGACAAGGGGCGTTAGAGAGGAGAAGGAAATTTGGGTAAATTGGAAGGGGAGGTGAACCATGAGAGACTATGGACTATGAAAAACAATCTGAGGGGTTTGAAGTGGCGGGGGGGGTGGGAGGTTGGGGTACCAGGTGGTGGGTATTATAGAGGGCACGGCTTGCATGGAGCACTGGGTATGGTGAAAAAATAATGAATACTGTTTTTCTGAAAATAAATAAATTGGAAAAAAAAAAAAAAGCCTCTGCCTTCGGCTCAGGTCATGATCCCAGGGTCCTGGGATTGAGCTCCATCCACATCGGGCTCTCTGCTTAGCAGGGAGCCTGCTTCCTCCTCTCTCTCTCCCTCTCTGCCTGCTCCTAATCTTTGTCAAATAAATAAATAAAATCTTTTAAAAAAAACTTCAGGGTATCTTCAAAATCCTTTTGTGCACGTGGATCAAAATTTAACATACGTCAGCAGTTGACTAAGAATGTTTAAGGTGACCCCAACTGATCTGAGTCTACTCACATAAGGTAATAAACGTCATAATCAAAACTTGTGTTCCTTGCCCCAGGAAAGCTGACAGCAGCATTCTGTTCCTTGGAGGTCTAAATACATCCCCATGAACCAGCTTCCAACCGAAGTCCTCCTGGATGCCTTCCTGCATTTAAGAAAGTCTTTGGTAAATGCACACTATGACCGAAAGTTACCAAAAATCTGAAAGTTACAGGAAAATGAATTTTCCTCTAAAGACAGATTAATGGAGGGGCGCCTGGGTGGCTCAGTGGGTTCAAGCCTCTGCCTTTGGCTCAGGTCATGATCCCGAGGTCCTGGGATCAAGCCCCACATCAGGCTCTCTGCTCAGCAGGGAGCCTGCTACCCTTCCTCTCGCTCTGTCTGCCTCTCTGCCTACTTGTGATCTGTCAAATAAATAAATAAAATCTTTTTTAAAAAGACAGATTAATGGAAACCAGTAGCTCATTTTGGATACAGTGAGGTCTCTGGAAGGTTAGTGATCCTGCCATACAAGTAAATTTCTCCCTTACTTTAAGGTTTACACTGGGGGGGGGCGGGGTTTACCATATAAGGGCACACACCTGGCTTCATTTCATGAAGAAAGCAAAATCATTTAACACACAAAAGGAATTGAACCAATTTTATAGACATTGAAAATTCACCATATGCAAATGATGATAAGAGTCAAAACAGCATAAATGAGATGAAAACTAAATTTAACCTAAATGATAGCATTTTGCAATGTTTGGTACGTTTATTTCTTGCTCCAAATTTATGAAAACCTTAAATAATAATATTCTGCAAGTTCAGAAACATACCAAAAGGAATGGAGCCAGAGTCGATAACAAATATTTCTCTAATTAGCTTACTTGTGCTTTTTAAAAATCTACACAACTCCATAATTTCCGATTTGGTCTAATAGGCAAAATAACTAGACATCGAAAATGTGCTGCATTCAAGGTATTATATACTCTAAGTACAAATATAACATTGACTACTGGGCAACGTAGGCATTTAGATATGTGCTGAATCAAATATGTGCATTTTTACTTACAGAATTTGTCTGATTATATCTGATAATATCTCTATGGAGGGTTCTTAATAGAATCATAGCCACCATCCCAGACAAGAAGAGAGCAATAACGAAGGAATTCATAATACTAGAAAATTTAAGGAAGAAAAAGAGAGAAGTTAGATCTCAAGGTCCTCAAACAGTGAAGAGAAAATATGTGTACGTATAAAAGAAAGACACGCAAATTATCATTACAGTGATCAGCTTTCCAAGGTTAAACTTATATCAAATGCTGAATGCATCAATATATAAATGAACTTAACACTCTACCATAAAAAGGCATTACAAATAAAGCAATAGAAGCAACACTATTCTTCAGGTGATTGTAGAATTTTTTTAAGAGTACATTCCCAGGGGCGCCTGGGTGGCTCAGTGGGTTAAGCCTCTGCCTTCAGCTCAGGTCATGATCTCAGGGTCCTGGGATCGAGCCCCACATCGGCCTCTCTGCTCAGCGGGGAGCCTGCTTCCCCCTCTCTCTCTGCCTGCCTCTCTGCCTCCTTGTGATCTCTCTGTCAAATAAATAAATAAAATCTTTAAAAATAATAGTAATAATAATTTTAAAAAATAATAAATAAATTTTAAAAATTTTTTAAAAATTTAAAAAAGAGTACATTCCCAAAAAGAAGCAAGGAGAAGTAAATAAGATCAATAACAGAAACTCAGTTCCAGAGCATGGAACTGAGAACGAAAGTTCAGGAATCAAGGTTGAACTAATGGCGGACCGACTTCTTCGCTGATAAACCAAGGTTGTAGTCTTTTTGTCATTCTGTGAGCTTCAGGGTAATGACCCCACGGACGACTGACCTGCCAGCTCTTACTGTTACTAAAACTACAACTTGAAAATTATCCCCAAATCACAACCAGTACATCTGCCATCCTACCACCCAGCCAAACCAGACACATCAACAGATTCCACCAGAATCTATGAAAAGACCAGCACTGTTTTAGAAAGATGCCAATAAGATGATGGATGTCTACGACTGCCTGAGAGGGGGTGGTGGAGGGATGGGCAACACAGGTGAAGGAGGGCGGGAGGGGCAGGCTTCCAGTTCATGGAATGAGTAAGTCACAGGGATGGAAGGCGCAGCCTAGGGAATGTCTCGAATGGTATCGAAACGGCACTGTATGAGGACAGATTGTATAGGGAGCATGGCAGAATGTGTAGACTTGTCCAATCACGATGTCGCACACCTGAAACTCACATAACATTGTGTGTCAACTAGACTTTTGGATATATATAAATAAATAAATAAGCCAGCCAGCCAGCCCTGGGGATGAAAGGTACATCACAGGGAATATAGTCAATAATATTGTAATAACTGTATGTGGTGACAGATGTTAAGGACACCTATCACGGTAAGCATTTCGCAATGTACACGATCGTCAAATCGCCATGTTGTACACCTGAAACTAATAATATCGTCCGGCAGCTATACTTCAATTAAAAAGTTTTAAAAAGATGACTGACTTCTAAAATGTCTGTTAAATGTTGTAAGTAAATTAGCTCATGACAGAAACTGAAGTACATTCCCTCATTACGCTTATTAGAGATTAGCTCCCACAGGGTATCCGGAGGCCCTTTGCTTTTACAATCCCTTTGGAGAAACCATTCACCTAAATTTTATCTGAAGTGACTTCTGGGGGTGTAAGAAAATGGGACCTGGACATTTGCCCAAAGAAAAGACTCAGTGGAAAAGCTACGATATGATCATAATAATGAAGAAGAAAAGGAGGAGGGAGAGTGGGAAGAGAAGGAGGAACAAATCTAGAAAAATAGGAGTGGGGGATGCTGTTCTCACTTTTTTTAAGATTTATTTATTTAGAGAGAGAGAGAATGCATGCAGGGTGTAGGAGCAGAGGGAGAAGGAGAGAGAGAATCTCCAGCAGACTCCCACTGAGTATGGAGCCCAATGTGGGGCTCGATCTCACCACCCTGAGATCATGACCTGAGCTGAAACCAAGAGTCACTTACCAACCGCACCACCCAGGTGCCCCGCTATTGTCACTTCAAAGGCAATGTCAATGTTAGGAAAATCATCACCTCAAAAGACCATACTCAGAATCACACCTTTCCTCACTTTCATTTTTACTTTGATAGTCTTCTTCCTCCCCAACTTGAGCTAACACCCTAGCCCTCCCTCAGGACTTTGCCACAGTCATGCACGATCATCGCATTCTCAGCTGGTGTATCCCTCTGTCTCAGGTTGAAATTCTAACTCTGTGGCTTGGCCCTGTTGAAGATTCCTAAGGAATCAAGCCCTTTCCCCGGAATCCCCTAGAACGTGGTAAGCTTCGTGGGAGCGGAGGTCTGCGTGCCTCACTCACACTGTCTCCGAGCCCTGCAGAGTGCCCAGCCGCCTGAGAGAGACGAGGAAGAACTCCAGTGGAATGAGTGGCCCTTCGCTCACTTTTCCTCACACAGTCCTCTCCACTATCTGCCCTGCCGACAATAAAATAATAAATAATAAATAATAAAGCTGCTCTTTCCCTTCGGCAGAAACATTCATGAGGGGCGCCCGGGTGGCTCAGTGGGTTAAAGCCTCTGCCTTCGGCTCAGGTCATGATCTCAGGGTCCTGGGATCGAGCCCCACATCGGGCTCTCTGCTCAGCGGGGAACCTGCTTCCTCCTCTCTCTCTGCCTGCCTCTCTGCCTACTTGTGATCTCTGTCTGTCAAATAAATAAATAAAATCTTTAAAAAAAAAAAAGAAACATTCATGAAATTAAGACACATCTTCCTTTCTTACTTTTTCTCTGTGTATGCGTGTATGTATATGTGGGAGATAGGAAGGAGTGGAGAAACTAGCCACAGAGAAGAAAAAAAATCACTCAAGATCATCTCTGGTAACAAAATAATTTTAAAAACTAGGGCTGCCTGAGTGGCACGGTTGCTTAAGCAACTGACTCTTATTTCAACTCAGGTCATGATCTCAGGGTTGTGGGATCAAGCCCAGCATCGGGCTCTGCGCTGGGCATGGAGCTTCTTTGAGACTCTCTTTCCCTCTGCTCCCTCACCCTTAAAAAAAATAACGTATCAAAAAAATATATATATATATATGTATGTATGTATAGGGGCGCTGGGTGGCTCAGTCAGTTAAGCCTCTGACTCTTGATCTGGCCTCAGGCCATGATCTTGAGGTCCTGGGACTGAGCCCTGCATCAGGCCCCATGCTCAGTGGGGAGTCTGCCTGACATTCTCTCTCTCCCTCTCCCTTTGCCCCTCCCCTTGCTCATGCTCTCTAAAATAAAATCTTTTATATATATATATATATATATATATATATATATATATGATACAAATAAATACTTACAGCTCCCTCCCTTAAACTAGGTACTCTTCGTGTCGTAAACTACTTACATAGGGGCACCTGGCTGGCTCAGTTGGACCAGCGTGAGATTTGATCTCAGGGTCATGAGTTCAAGCCCCACATTGGGGGTAGAGATTACCAAAAATAAATTAATTAATTAAAAAATAAAAAGAAAGTACTTACCTAAACCACTGAATGTTGGTATGAGGCATGGACTCCAAAATATAATCCCATCTAGATGCCCACCTGATACTTCTGTTTTCCTAAAAAACAAAAATATATAATTACATGACCGAACTGTCACTGACCTTTTTCCTGGTTATAATCCTAAAACAGGCAGAAAGTTATTCCGCATGTACTTTCTCTATTTCTTTATTACTAAATTCATGGAATAATGAGACGTAACCTGGCATTTTTATCTGACTTTTATTAACTGATATTCCTCTTCATTTCGGGAAGAGACTAGGAAGAAAGTAATCTTAGCTCGCCTCTATTCCCCAGAAGTCGCAACCTTTTTTAAAAAAAACAGACAATCTAAGGGCTCCTGGATGGCTTAGTCGATTATGAGTCTGCCTTCACCTCAGGTCATGATCTCAGGGTTCTGGGATCGAGCCCTGAGTTGTGCTTCCCACTCAGCAGGGAGTCGGCTTGTCCCTCTGCCCCTCCCCCTACTTGAGCACGTTCTCTCTCTTTCAAATAAATAAAAATTAAACAAAAATAAAACAGGCTATTCATTAACTTAAAGTTATCTGTACATTCAATGTGGGGCTCGAACTCACAACCCCGAGATCAAGAATCCCACGCTCTTCCGACTGAGTCAGCCAGGCATCCCTACATTTTTTTTTCATCCCTACATTTTTATACCTTGAGTATTTTGAGATGTAATGGCAACAAGTTTATAAAAAGATGTTTTGTTTTCAAATACTGTAATTTTCAACACTGAATAAACCACAAGAAAATACAATTACCAATCAAGCTGTTTCTGCTGATGTGTGATCAAACTCAAACTGTCAGTAGCTTTCTTACAAAATATCCCCAGTAGATGAAGATCTTAACTAGTAACCCCAATAAACGCTTATACCATTAATACAGAGTAATCACCCCTCAAATCAATAACATGCTCTCAGCAAAAGGAAAATGCTGGTACAAATTGATCAAGTAATGTCTGAAATGACTTATTTAAAATTGGGTGTTTGTAAGACAAAATCAGAGAGGGACAGGAACCATAAAAGACTCAACTCTAGGAAACAAACTGAGGGTTCACGGAGGGGAGAGGGGTGCGGGAACGGGGTAACCAGGTGACGGGCATTAAGGAGGACACGCGATACAATGAGCACTGGGGGTTATAGAAGACTGATGAATCACTGACCTCTACCTCTGAAACTAGTAGTACATTATATGTTATTTACTTGAATTTAAGTTTAAAAAAATAAAATAAAATATGGGTGCCTGGGTGGCTCAGTTGTTAAGCAGCTGCCTTCAGCTCAGGTCATGATTCCAGGGTCCGGGGATCAAGCCCCACATCCGGCTCCTTGCTGGATGGGAAGCCTGCTTCTTCCTCTCCCATTCCCCCTGCTTGTGTTCCCATTCTCTATCTCTGTCAAATAAATAAATATGAATAAATAAATAAAATAAAACCTTTAAAATAAATAAAATAAAAGTGGGTTTTTGTTAGGTGTTTTTTTCTGAAGTTTAGAGTTGGGAGTATGGAGAAACTCAATGTGCATTGCTTTTTTTTTTTTTTTTTTTTTTTTTTCACAAGTAGGCTCCAAGCCCAACATGGGGCTTGAACTCAACCTTGAGATCAAGAACTGATACTCGGGGCACCTGAGTGGCTCAGTGGGTTAAAGCCTCTGCCTTCGGCTCGGGTCGTGATCCCAGGGTCCTGGGATCGAGCCCCACATCGGGCTCTCTGCTCAGCGGGGAGCCTGCTTCCCCCCCTCTCTCTCTCTGCCTGCCTTTCTGCCTCCTTGTGATCTCTCTCTCTCTCTCTCTCTCTGTCAAATAAATAAATAAATAAAAATATTTAAAAAAACAAAAACCAAGGGGCACCTAGCTTATTTAGTTGGTAGAGCATGCATGCGACTCCTGATCTCAGGGTTGTGAGTTCAAGCCCCAAACTGGGTGTGGAGCTTACTTTAAAAAATAAAAATTTTTAAAAATCCAAATGATAGATTTTAATTGGGGTTTGATTCAGCAGTGGATTTTATTTTTTTTTAAAGATTTTATTTATTTATTTGACAGAAATCACAAGTAGATGGAGAGGCAGGCAGAGAGAGAGAGAGAGGGAAGCAGGCTCCCTGCTGAGCAGAGAGCCCGATGCGGGCCTTGTTCCCAGGACCCTGAGATCATGACCTGAGCCAAAGGCAGCGGTTTAACCCACTGAGCCACCCAGGCGCCCTCAGCAGTGGATTTTAGTTAAAAGCTGATGACCAAACAGCTACTGACCCCCAAACTATGTCGACAAATGCTTCAAGTAGTCATCATACATACATCAAAAAGCCATTGTACATCTAAAAATGTTTTCCATCCAACATGGTTTAAATTGATTCCCATTGCTTACAGGGATAAGCCTTAGACATTTAAGTTTTGCATTCAGGGGTATGGAACTTTTTCCACACTGTCAATGACTAAAATAAATGTTACTGTATATTTAGGGTGCCTGGGTGGCTCAGTGGGTTGGGCCGCTGCCTTCGGCTCAAGTCATGATCTCAGGGTCCTGGGATCGAGTCCCGCATCGGGCTCTCTGCTCAGCAGGGGGCCTGCTTCCCTCTCTCTCTCTCTGCCTGCCTCTCTGCCTACTTGTGATCTCTCTCTCTTTAAAATAAATAAATAAAATCTTAAAAAAAATGTTACTGTATATTTACAAAAAGGGCAGCATCAGCTCAATTAGTTTAAAAAATAAAAACTTACTATGAGAACTGTTAAGAATCTTCCCTTTTGGGCGCCTGGATGGCTCAGTGGGTTAAGCCTCTCTGCCTTCGGCTCAGGTCATGATCCCAGGGTCCTGGGATCGAGTCCCGCATCGGGCTCTCTGCTCAGCAGGGAGCCTGCTTCCCTCCTCTCTCTCGGCCTGCCTCTCTCTCTACTTGTAATCTCTGTCTATCAAATAAACAAATAAAATCTTTTAAAAAAAAGAATCTTCCCTTTTAGGTCCATTTCCAAAGGACATTCAAATACTGCATTTCTGCAATGACTCTGCAGAAGCATTTATTGGAAAATTGCTTACAAAGGATATATTTTAGAAAAAACAAATGGCCATGAAAGTTTAAGCCTTATTCATAATGCATAACAGCTGTATTAAATTCTCTGAGTAAAGAAAGAAACATTCCAAAAAAAAAAAAAGCTGATGACCAGGAGATCGTGATTAACCAGTGACAAGGCAGGTTTACATCACATGCGACCTAATGTGCGACATCACTTCTGCCATGTAATCTCTGCCTAGAATGTGGCCTGAGCCTGTTCATAAAGAACCATCAGACATTAATGACAATCCTGCAGGTTGCCAAGTCCTGACTCTATAAAAATTTCAAGGATGTGGAAGACCGAGAAAGAACCAATCTGGATTGGAGATCACAAACTAAACAACGCACAATCCTGGATAGGATCTCAAACCACAAAGGGAAAAAGTGACATTTTTGGCCAACTGGTGACATTTGAATGGATGGATGTGGACCGGATGGGAATGAGAGACCAATGCAGATTCCTGATTTGGAATCACTATGCTAGTGGTATGCTATGCTAGTAGGAAAGTGATCTTGTTTGGGAGAAAGACTCTGTAGTGTTTGGGGGGGTTGGAACACCTAGCTCTCCAAAGATTCAGAGAAAGACTAAGGCTAATGGACACACGAGGGTGAAGAATGCAGCAAAATGAGTAAAATGGTAACGATTGGGACATCTGATTAAAGGGACTATGGGAGTTCTTTGCATTGTTCTGACAATCTTTCCGTAGTCTGAAACTGTTTCAAGATAAATCATTATTTAAAACCTATAAGGAGGGGTGCCTGGGTGGCTCAGTCAGTTAAACATCTACCTTTGGCTCAGGTCATGATCCTGGGGTCCTGGGATCAAGTTCCGAATCAGGCTCCCTGCTCAGCCTGATTCCCCTTCTCCCTCTGCCTGCTGCTTCCCCTGCTTGTGCGTGCTCTGTCAAATAAATAAATGAATAAAATATTTTTAATAAATAAATAAAACTTATAAGGAGGGGTGCCTGGGTGGCTCAGTCGGTTAAGCGTCCACCTTTGGCTTGGGTCATGATTTTAGGGTCCTAGTATCGACCCTGGCATCAGGCTCCCTGCTCTGCAGGGGGCCTACTTCTCCCTCTTCCTCTGCCTACTGCTCCTCTTGGGCTTTCTCTCTTTCAAATGAATAAATAAAATCTTTAAGAAAATAAAAATTAAAATTAAAAAACCTATAAGGAAATCAGAATTCATAGACAAATCAAGGGTTAAATATTCATTGCATGAAAGCATGTATCTTAGCCATTCTATTAAAATATTGTTTCTACAGTAAAATGTGACTTAATTTGTAAAAATTTGAATTACAGGCATCTTCTTCACCAGTCTATCCATTGCCTTAAGCATGTTAACTCATATCAAGTCTTTCAAAACGGACAAATATTTTTAAATATGCGCCAGGAAGTTTGGATTTTAAATACAAAGAGAGCTTGGAAAAATCTGCATTTGTTAAACCTAATAGTTTTGCACCCAACACTGCCATCTGCTGGAAATAACAGACCATAACACATATTACTCCTCCCTAAGAGAATAAGGAACTGTTTAAAAATCCTACAGCACTTTTGAGAACAAAATGACAAAAGCAGACAGATAACTAAGTGGTGAAACCTATTTCCTTAATCCACAGAAAACTAATGAATTATTCTGCTTCTTTCCATGCCAGAGTTTCAAAGAAAACATTCATGTTTTCTAAGACATAGCAAATTCCCCTAAAACAAGTCCTTAATGTTGTCTATACTGGAGACATAATAAGCCAAGTTGGAAACACACACACAGGACTTCTAGAGTCCTGACACAGTGTCCCATGGTGGATCTCACTCAATAAATAATCAGGCAGGGGCTCCAAGAATCAAATGGGCAGACAACTAGGGCTTCTTCCAGTCCAGATGTTTTTCAACATGGGGAGCAGTAACCCTAGGAAGTCAAATGAAAATGTGTATGGATATTTCCAGCGTTCTGCAGCAGAGAACGCCAGACTTCCTACAGGGCACTGGGAGACCAACACAGCAACAAATTGAGAAAAACTTCCAAAGCAACACGCAATATTGTTTGAGGGAAAGACCGCTTATGATTATGATCTGTGGAAAGCTGAGGTGGTCCAGTAGGTTAAGTGTCTGCCTTTGGGGGCGCCTGGGTGGCTCAGTGGGTTAAAGCCTCTGTCTTCGGCACAGGTCATGATCCCAGGGTCCTGGGATTGAGCCCTGCATCGGGCTCTATGCTCAGCAGGGAGCCTGCTTCCTCCTCTCTCTCTGCCTTCCTCTCTGCCTACTTGTGATCTCTCTCTCTGTCAAATAAATAAATAAAATCTTTTTTTAAAAAAAGTGTGTGCCTTCAGCTCAGGTCATGATCTCAGGGTCCTGGGGTCAAGTTCCCCATCAGCGTCTCTGCTCAGCGGGGAGCCTGCTTCTCCTTCTGCCTTCACCCCTCCTCCTGATCGCGCTCTATCTCAAATAAATAAAATCTTCAAAATTTTTTATTATTTTTTTAAAGGATTATGATCTGTGCCTAGAATCAAGTTCCATTTTACAGATAAAGTACCTTTATGCATTTTTAATATACACTGACTTTTGGGGGAAGTGCAACTACCATGTAGTTGAGGGAAAACAGTATTTGTTCGGTTTGAAACTTTTTTTTTTTAATCTTTTTTTTTAAGATTTTATTTATTTATCAGAGACAGAGGGCGAGAGAGCAAGCACAGGCAGACAGAATGACAGGCAGAGGCAGAGGGAGAAGCAGGCTCCCTGCCAAGCAAGGAGCCTGATGCGGGACTCGATCCCAGGACGCTGGGATCATGACCTGAGCGGAAGGCAGCTGCTTAACCAACTGAGCCACCCAGGCGTCCCCAGTTTGAAACTTTTTATTTGACAGAGAGAGAGCACAAGCAGGGGGAGCAGCAGGCAGAAGGAGAGGGATAAGCAGGCTCCCCGCTGAGCAGGGAGCAGGATGCGGGGCTTGATCCCAGGACCCCGGGATCATGACCTGAGCCAAAAGCAGCCGCGAAACCGACAAAGCCACCCAGATGTCCGTTAAAACTTTTTTTTTTTTAACAGTATTTTTTTTTCTAGGTAATCTCTCAGCCCAATGTGGGGCTCAAGCTCACAAGCCCAAGACTGAGAATAGCATGCGCTACCGACTGAGCTGGCCAGGCGTCACTGGTTTGCAACTTCACCGAAATTGATCAGCATTTCAGAGACCCGTGTCCTCATGTGGAAATATGAGCTACCAATGCACAGTATTCTCATCTTCATCTGCCTCCACGACAATCACATTTATAGTGATTATACTCATTGGCACATGCATCTGACAAGCTGATATATGTACTGAATTACATGTTATTTTATTAGAAGTTATTTTCTTTTTGTTTATTTGATATTATAGCTAGGCTGTTATACTGATGTTTATTGAAACTACGTGTATAGACAGGTTCCATCATTTAGTATCTATAAATATGAATCCACAGTAGTAAAGGGAGACCACAAAAACATTTGATATTAAAACAGGACATCAGGGGCACCTAAGTGGCTCAGTCGGTTGAGCATGTCCGACTCTTGGTGTCAGGTTGGGTCATGATCTCAGAGCTGGGGGACTGAGCCCCCACATGGATCTCCAAGCTCAGCACGGGGTCTGTTTGCCCCTCTCCCACCCCATCACTCACACCAGTGCTGTCTCTCTCAAATAAATAAAATCTTTTAAATAAATAAAAAAGGACATCAATGTGATAGGGTTGAGAACTACTGATCCGTTGTCAAGCCTCGCTTTTATTATGGGGAAACTAGAGTCCAGACAGGCAAATAAACTTGCTCAAAGTCCCAGGATGAGTTTGAGGCAAGAGAATGCCAAAATACCAAAATATTCCACTTCTCAATTCAGTTAGTGGCCCATGCTGCCTACAAATCAAGAATATATTTTGGAGGAGGTGCCTGGGTGGCAGTGTCGGTCAGGAATATATTTTGGAGGAAAAAAAGCAAAGCTACTAAGTAAATTAATGAATTAATTAAACCAAAAAAAAGGATGGGCGCCTGGGTGGCTCAGTGGGTTAAGCCACTGCCTTCGGCTCAGGTCATGATCTCAGAGTCCTGGGATCGAGTCCCGCATCGGGCTCTCTGCTCAGCAGGGAGCCTGCTTCCTCCTCTCTCTCTCTGCCTGCCTCTCTGCCTACTTGTGATCTCTCTCTGTCAAATAAATAAATAAAATCTTTAAAAAAAAAAAAAAACAAAAAAAAGGAAAGAAAAAGAAAAAAATGCTATAAATGTGGCCAGGGTCCCAGGTTAGCCCACAAATAAAGCTTATATAATTCACATAAATAGCTAAAAGTACTGGGATTAGAATGAAACAAAAAAAATTTGATTGGTGGTATAAAAACAGTAAGTTTCTGAAATAAAAGTATTGGGAATAAAAACACCTTAGCCTGGCACTCAAAGCCATTCAAAATCTGACCCATGTCTATCTTTCTGACCTTTCTACCAATACTATATAAACACTTAAAAGTCTAGAGTGTTAGACTGAATCATTTTGGCCATTACAAACCAGCACCTAAATGCACTTAATGTCCTTTGATGATCAGATAAGCAACACTTTGTTTCAATTGGATGTTTGTTTGCTGTTCTCCGCATACACCATGCACAATCTTATCCAAAAAGCCTTACCCCGCCTCCTCTCCAAATTCATAAAATCCGGGTCTCTTAACTCAGTCCATTGGCCTTCCCACAATGCCTTGCACACCTCTGTCCCTTTCATCCAAATCACATGCAGCCCAGCTTTGAAGCCCAGCTCAAGGCCCCTATCTTATAGTGTCCTCTTGGACAATTCACCCACAATAATTCTTTACCATTTTAAGGTCACCCGTGTAGTTGAGAGGCTATGTTAACAGCGTGGACTCTCTAGTCAAACTAATTTTGGTTTATTAGCCTTTACAGCCATGACCTTGGGCAAGTGACTTTCCCTCTATGAGTCTCAGTTTTATTTTCTATAAAATGGAGATTTAAAATAGTACCTGCTTTCAGAGGACTACTGTGAGAAATTAAGTTAGACTAAGTAGTTCAAAAAATCCCCATGCCAGGCATACAATAGGCACTTGATAAATACTTGTCATCTAAATGGATGAATGAAAGGTCTTCACTCTGATGTTAATCTTTATGACCCATCCTTCAATGACTTCTGAACAAATTTGTTATATAAACTCCCAACCTTATACCCCTCTGGGAACATGAATCATTTTCCGAAAACATGAAGTACACAAGATGTTTAATAACCAAAAACACAGAATTTTTTTAACTAAAAATTGTATTGTCGGGGCACCTGGGTGGCTCAGTGGGTTAAAGCCTCTGCCTTCAGCTCAGGTCATGATCCCAGGGTCCTGGGATCAAGCCCCGCATCTGGCTCTCTGCTTGGCAGGGAGCCTGCTTCCTCCTCTCTCTCTCTGCCTGCCTCTCTGTCTACTTGTGATCTCTGTCTGCCAAATAAATAAATAAAATCTTTTTTAAAAATAAATAAATAAAATAAAAATTGTATTGTCTCTGGACCTTTCTGTAGCCAGTAGCTGCCTAAGCAGGGGCTTAGGCCCACAGTCTCAGCTGATGACCATGGGCTCTGCTTCCAAACAACAGCTTGCAGGTGGCTGTACAGGAGGTACAAGGAGGTCTAAGGCGATAGAGGGAGGCCAGGAGGAGGGAGGCCACAAGCCAGGTGGCCAAGGAGCCCCAGCTGCTGCATGGCTTGACATATGCATGAAGTTTGGCTTCCTGTCCATGTCCCCCGGCCCCACCTCTGTGTCCGGATTGTGCATGCCCCTCCCCCACTGACCCTGAGAAGGACTCTGTGTGCCAGGGGTACATGAAAGGTTTCCACGGTATGTACGAGGGTAAGATGGTGTGGTTTGCCCAACCAAGGGCCTGGAATCAATCCATGTCACAGGACCTGGTGGGATCTTCTGTACTGGGAGTGAGAAGCAGCAAAAAGAGGGAAAACAGGGGTGCCTGGGTGGCTCAGTGGGTTAAAGCCTCTGCCTTCGGCTCAGGTCATGGTCCCAGGGTCCTGGGATCGAGCCCCACATCAGGCTCTCTGCTCAGCGTGAGCCTGCTTCCCCTTCTCTCTCTGCCTGCCTCTCTGCCTACTTGTGATTTCTATCTGTCAAATAAATAAATCTTTTTAAAAAATATTTTAAAAAAAGAGGGAAAACATGCAGAAGCATGGACCAAAGGGGGAACTCCCAGGAAATGTGGAGGGTTAGATCTTTGCCAAGATGACAGCAACTAGTCACCTGTAGCTACTGAGCACCTGAAATGTGGCTGGTCCGAAGGGAGATGAGCTTTAAGTGTAACATATACGCTGGATTTCAAAGACTTGGTACAAGATAAAAGAACACAAGGTATTGCTTTACCAAAACAAGTGCTAAACAAATATGGCATTCTAGTTAATAACTGTCTCTCACAGGGGTATAGGTTACAGACACTACATGTATGCTAGGGTTGAACAAATAAGTCAACACAGGGTAGACGATAGGGGCCAGGGTCAGAGAATGACCAATGAGCGAGGGGAAAGGGCTAGCCAGAACCCCACAGTACTAGATTAAGTCTGAGTGACTGGTATGAGCTCATGTTCACTAATTTCCTTATCCACTCACTTATTTTTCTATTTTCCCATTTGCAATTAGCAAGTCGTCTGTGGTAACCATACTTTGCTACTGTGAGAGTGACCAGTTCCCCAGTACCCATTCACCTCCAATTTTAACACCCACTGATAACATGGACCTGAACCGATTATTGGACTGGAGGGTGAAAAATAGTGGTTTCTGAATTCAAATTCAATTTCCACTTCAAATAGTCATAACCACCGAAGCATTTCAAAAAATGATGATGTCAGCCCGGCGAGTTGACAAAATCCTGCACAAGCCATAGTGCACTTTTATATTACAGTTACCAGCGTGGGAAGCTTTGCTTATTTGTCCACTGAAAGTTCAAGCTGTGTTAGGAGTTCAATAAGATTTTGTGAGCTACTCCAAGATGCAACAACCACGTACACTTGGGAAAACCGAAGTGACATTCACTATGCAACATAAATTGTGTTCCAGAAGAGGGCGCCTGGGGGGCTCAGGTCATGATCGCAGGCTCCTGGGATGGAGCCCCAGAGAGCCTGCTTCTCCCTCTCCCACTCCCCCTGTTTGTGTTTCCTCTCTCGTTGTGTCTCTCTCTATCAAATAAATAAATAAAATCGTTTTTAAAAATCATACTCCAGAAGAGTACTCCAGAGCCAAGTGTAGATATAAAATGCTGGGTTGGACTCAGTCAAAAGGTCACTTTACTAGGAGACTTTTTTTAAATAAAGATTTTATTTATTTATTTATTTATTTATTTATTTATGACAGAGATCACAAGTAGACGGAGAGGCAGGCAGAGAGAGAGAGAAGCAGGCTCCCTGCTGAGCAGAGAGCCCCATGCGGGACTCGATCCCAGGACCCTGAGATCATGACCTGAGCTGAAGGCAGCAGCTTAACCAACTGAGCCACCCAGGCGCCCAAGATTTTATTTATTTAAGAGAAGGTGCACCTGGGTGGCTCAATGGGTTAAGCTTCTGCCTTCAGCTCAGGTCATGATCTCAGGGTCCTGGGATGGAGCCCCGCATCCGGCTCTCTGCTCAGCGGGGAGCCTGCTTCCTCCTCTCTCACTGCCTGCCTCTCTGCCTACTTGTAATCTCTATCTGATAAATAAATAAATAAATAAATAAAATCTTTTAAAAAAGAGAGAGTGCGAGGGGTGAGGGGTGCGGGGCAGAGTGAGAGGAAGACACAGGCTCCCCACTGAGCAGGGAGCCCGATGCGGGACTCGATCTTAGGACCCCGGGATCATAACCTGAGTCAAAGGCAGACGCTTAGCTGACAGAGCCACCCAGGCACCCTAGGAGACTTTTAAGTATTTTACTGATGGGCTTTGTGAAGCTAGAGAGCAGCGTTTTCCAAACTTGTTTGACTAGTGTTCTAGGGAATGCACTTTGGAAAATGCTGATGTATATCACTGTCACTGGGTTTTCAAAAAAATCATTTTTCAACTAAAGACAATAAAATGAACGGTAGCAGAGCTATACAACACCACTCCTCTTGACACCCTCCCCCACCTGCAACAGCAACGTTCTGGTGTTCAGACCAAGAATATGGTGGCTCCACGTGCTCTCTGCACGCATGAGCCGTTGTCATGTGAGACACTTAGGAATCACGGGCTCCTGTATCCTCAAGAAGGAAGAAGAAACATTATGTGTCTACTACGGCTAGGCCCCGTGCTAAACATTTTATGTGAGCTCACATATCTTGGATAGTAATCACTGGAGATGATGATTTTTTTAAAGATTTTTATTTATTTATTTGACAGAGATCACAGGTAGACAGAGAGGCAGGCAGAGAGAGAAGAGGAAGCAGGCTCCCTGCTGAGCAGAGAGCCCGATGTGGGACTCGATCCCAGGACCCTGGGATCATGACCTGAGCCGAAGGCAGAGGCTTTAACCCACTGAGCCACCCAGGTGCCCCTGGAGATGATGATTTTATGCCCATTTTACAGATTAGGAAAAATAGGCACAAAGTACCCTGCCCAAGTTCACACAGCTAGTAAATGTCAGAGCCAGAATTCAAATCAGACATGTCTGGTTCTTTCCATTGTGCCACTTCTTGAAGCCAAGGGCCTTCTACGCACCCTAAATGAGCTTCAAGAGGAGAGGGAGAGAATTCCCTAGAAGCCCTGGGCTTCCAGGATAGAGGCCTGTTAAGACACAAGGGATTGAGAATGTTTATAGCAGCAATGTCCACAATAGACAAACTAGGGAAAGAACCTAGATGTCCATCACAGATGAATGGATAAAGAAAATGTGATACACACACACACACACACACACACACACACACACACACACAATGGAATACTATGCAGCCATCAAAAGAAATGAAATCTTGCCATTTGCGACGACGTGGATGGAACTAGAGGGTATCATGCTTAGCGAAGTAAGTCAAGCGGAGAAAGACAGCTATCATATGATCTCTCTGATATGAGGAAGTGGAGGTGCAATGTGGGGGGTTTCGGGGGTAGGAAAAGAAAAAATGAAAGAAGATGGGAAAGGGAGGGAGACAAACCATAAGAGAGTCTTAATGTCACAAAACAAACTGAGGGTTATGGGGGTGGGGGGTAGGGAGAGGGTGGTGGGGTTATGGACATTGGGGAAGGTATGTGCTATGGCGAGTGCTGTGAAGTGTGTAAACCTGGCGATTCACAGACCTGTACCCCTGGGGCTAATAATACATTATATGTTTATTTTAAAAATTTAAAAATTAAAAAAAATGAAAAATGAAAAAAAAAGAAACAAGGGGTTGAACCCTAACCCCAAATAAGGCAATTTCCCCATACTCCCCCCATTTGATATAGCTGCATCTGAACTTGTACTTCAGCTTTGGATAGCCACAGTTGCTTCCTGACGGCCAGACGTCATGTAGGCTCCTGATATAAATCTGGACTTCAATTTAGAAGCGTTCTCCCTTGGATTTTACTGTAAACATAAGGCTTACTACATTTTTTTTTAAGTAGGCTCTATGCCCAGCATGGTTCTTGAACTCATGTCCCTGAGATTAAGAGTCACCTGCTCTACTGAGTGAGCCAACCAGGCGCCTCCCTTCTACATTTAAATTTTTTTAAAGATTTTATTTATTTGACAGAGAGAAATCACAAGTAGGCAGAGAGAGAGAAAGGGGAGAAAGCAGGTTCCCTGCGGAGCAGAGAGCCCGACGCGGGGCTCGATCCCAGAACCCTGGGATCATGACCTGAGCCGAAGGCAGAGGCTTTAACCCACTGAGCCACCCAGGCGCCCCTACATTTAAATTTTTAACAGTTGATGAATAAGAGATAAATATGTAGAAGGGCTTCCGTTCTTTGATCAATTTCTGACAGTAGCTTAGACACTTAGTAATATTCTTGATCACTGGGGAAAGTTTATTTTAACTTCTTGAGTGTATTTCATCCCTTCCCCCAGATTACACTTCTGCATTTCATCCCAAGATCAGGCAGCTGACTGGACTATACTTATCGGACTAGTGAATTGCCTGGTTTTTTTTTTTTAACCAATTGTATTTTGGGTGAACTGCAGGATGTGGGATCAGGTAATCTTGACCTCTAGCTGGATGATCTAAAGTACACACACACGCAGGTACGCACGCACACACACACACACACACATTTCTAATGCAAAAGCTTCTCATTTTCTTCACAGTAATTCTGTGGACAGAAACATAACTGACCTTTAATGCTGAAGGTCAGAATAATAGAGTAGAAAAGTTGTGACTCTGGAGGCCAGGCAGATCTGAGTTTGAATATCACTTCCACCTCCTGCCAGCTATGATCCTGAGAAAATTACTTCACCTCGCTGGGCATCAGTATCCTCATTTAAAAAAATGGACATAACCACATAGGTGATCTAGAGGGACAAAAGCAAGCCATCCCCAACCTGGAATTGCTTTCAGAATGAGATTAGGAAAAATCATGTTCTGATGGCTGTCAGGCATCTTTGGAAATGATACAAACTGAGCACAATTTGTAAATATTTGAAAAAATTTGACACTTAATCCCAAATAATATGATTAGGGTTTAGTCTCAAGAAAGCACATCAAAAGCTTTAAGAAATAAGCCTTTTATACAAAATCAAGTACAGTCAAAGCAGAATCAAAAATATGAGATATAGGGAGCCTGGGTGGCTCAGAGGGTTAAAGCCCCTGCCTTTGGCTCAGGTCATGATCTCAGGGTGCTGGGATCGAGTCCTGTATTGGGCTCTCTGCTCAGCAGGGAGCCTGCTTCCTCCTCTGTCTCTCTGCCTGCCTGTCTGCCTAATTGTGATCTCTGTCAAATAAATAAATAAAATCTTTTTTAAAAAAATATGAGATAGGGGCACCTGGGTGGCTCAGTGGGTTAAGTCTCTGCCTTCAGCTCAGGTCATGATCTCAGGGTCCTGGGATTGAGCCCCACATCGGGCTCTCTGCTCAGCAGCGGGCCTGCTTCCCCCTCTCTCTGCTTGCCTCTCTGCCTGCTTGTGATCTCTCTCTGTGAAATAAATAAATAAATATTTTTTAAAAAAATATGAGATATACATATGATCTCCCTGATACGAGGAATTTGAGAGGCAACATGGAGGTTTGGGGGGTAGGAAAGAAATAAATGAAACAAGACAGGCTCGAGAGGCAGACAAACCATAAGAGACTCTCAATCTCACAAAACAAAGTGAGGGTTGTTGGGGGGGGTAGGGAGAGGGTGGTTGGGTTATGGACATTGGGGAGGGTATGTGCTATGGTGAGTGCTGTGAAGTGTGTAAACCTGGCGATTCACAGACCTGTACCCCTGGGGCTAATAATACATTATATGTTAATAAAAAATATAATAAAAAACATATATGAGATATAGTCTTTAAAAAAAATTAAAAACAGAAATACGTGGATCTGTATAGTCATAAAAGGTTTTCCCTATAAAAGGAGAGCCCCAAAGTTAATCTTTTTTTTTTAATTTTTTTTTTTAAGATTTTATTTTATTTATGTGAGAGAGAGAGACAGTGAGAGAGAGCATGAGCGAGGAGAAGGTCAGAGGGAGAAGCAGACTCCCCATGGAGCTGGGAGCCTGATGTGGGACTCGATCCCGGGACTCCAGGATCACGCCCTGAGCCGGAGGCAGTCGTTTAACCAACTGCGCCACCCAGGCGTCCCAATCTTTTTTTTTTTTTAAAGATTTTATTTATTTATTTGACAGATAGAGATCACAAGTAGGCAGAGAGGCAGACAGAGAGAGAGAGAGGGAAGCAGGCTCCCCGCCGAGCAGAGAGCCCAATGCGGGACTCGATCCCAGGACCCTGAGATCATGACCTGAGCCGAAGGCAGCGGCTTAATCCACTGAGCCACCCAGGCGCCCCCCCCCAAAGTTAATCTTTTGGTGAAGCACCTCTAATACTGCCCAGGGCTGAGTTCCTAACTCATGAATATGAACATTTGGTCCATGGGCAAGCAGAGCACTAGAGTGCCATGAATATCATCTTTCAATACCTTATTTCCCTTTGCTCTGGGGTCCTATGCTCACCATGAAACTTTTATTCATTCTACTCTGTTTCTATTCGCTTTTTCACATATCATTATAACAGGCAGATGTGCTAACCGGCTCACATGAATGGTGTGGTCTGCTAGGCATTTTATTTCTCCTTGTAATTTAATAAGTTGGTATTCTGATTTATACATTGGACCCTTAGGAGTTTGGTTAGTATGAATCAATCTTCCTTTGACATACTCACAGAATTAAAATTCTGAAGAAAGATTTTTTAAAATTGACAAAAACCTAATGCTGCTGCATATGTGAGGAAACAGCAGATCCTCAGGCCCAGCAACTTATCTGGACAAAAATTTGGCAATGTGTTATCAA
Source organism: Neogale vison (assembly GCF_020171115.1). Lineage (NCBI taxonomy): Eukaryota > Metazoa > Chordata > Mammalia > Carnivora > Mustelidae > Neogale > Neogale vison. Next base: position 14,935,405 of record NC_058105.1, read on the forward strand.
AATATGTACATCCTTTTATCTAAATAAGCCTACTGCTAAGAATTTAACTTTAGGAGGTAATCATACAAGAAAACAAATAAGAATGTATTGTTGATAGTAATTAAAAATTAGACATTTGAGTCATTTTTATCAATAGTACACTAAGGAAATCAGCGATGTCCTACACATTATGTGTATGTAGTAGGGGGTGTCTTGGCAGCCCAGTCGGTTAAGCTTCAACTCTTGATTTCGGCTCAGGTCACGATTTCAGGGACATGGGACCAAGCCCCACATGGGGCTCTGCGCTTAGCATGGAGTCTGCTTGACACTCTTTCTCCTTCTCTCTCTGCCTCTCCCCCCCTCCCCTCTCTAAAATAAAAATAAATCTAAAAAACTTTTTAAAATGGAGTGCCCAGGGGTACCTGGGTGGCTCAGTGGGTTAAAGCCTCTCCCTTCAGCTCAGGTCATGATTCCAGGGTCCTGGGATCGAGCCCCACATCGGGCTCTCTGCTTAGCGGGGAACCTGCTTCCTCCTCTCTCTCTGCCTGCCTCTCTGCCTGCTTGTAATCTCTATCTATCAAATAAATAAATAAAATCTTAAAAAAAAAATGGAGTACCTGGGTGGCTCAGTTGGTTAAGCGTCTACCTTTGACTAAGGCTGTGATCTCAGTGTCCTGGGATCAAGCCCTGAGTCAGGCTCCCTGCTTAGCAGGGGGGTCTGTTCCTCCCTCTGCCTCTGCCCCTTCTCATGCTTCCTCACTCACCCTCTCTCAAATAAATAAATAAAATCTTTTTAAAATTTTAAAAATAGGGATTCCTAGGTGGCTCGGTCTGTTGAGCAGCTGCCTTCAGCTCAGGTCATGATCCTGGGGTTCTGGGATTGAGCCCCGCATCAGGCTCTCTGCTCAGTGGGGAGCCTGCTTCTCTCTCTGCCTCTGCCTACTTTTGCTCTCTCTCTGACAAATAAGTAAATGAAATCTTAAAAAAAATTTAAATAAATGTGCCAGGCAGTAAATAAAAGGAAGGCTGTGACTCTATATTTATTGATATGGAAAGATGTCCATGATAAACACGGAGTGAAAATAGCATGTATTGTATCTCATTTCTACAAAGTCGCATATTTTTTTGGTACCACATGCAGTGTTTCCCTTGAATATGTTACAGAACATTATAATCCCATGAGTTCTGCCATTGTCTATGAAATGCCACGTATCATAATCATCTTCTGAAAAATCACAGTGCTTTCAAACATAATGACTACTCTCGATGCCATTGTTTTTTTTGTTGTTGTTGTTTTTTTAAAGATTTTATGTATTTATTTGACAGAGAGAAATCACAAGTAGATGGAGAGGGAGGCAGAGAGAGAAAGGGAAGCAGGCTCCCTGCTGAACAGAGAGCCCCAATGCGGGACTCGATCCCAGGACCCTGAGATCATGACCTGAGCTGAAGGCAGCGGCTCAACCCACTGAGCCACCCAGGTGCCCTCGATGTCATTGTTTTCACATCATTTAACTCAACATTATCTGAAGTAACCTCGTCATAGAATCCCTTTTTCACATAACGCTTTTGAAAATACAAAGCAAAAATAAATAAAATAGGGGCACCTGGGTGGCTCAGTGGGTTAAAGCCTCTGCCTTCAGCTCAGGTCATGGTCTCAGGGTCCTGGGATCGAGCCCCACATCAGGCCCTCTGCTCATTGGGGAGCCTGCTTCCTCCTCTCCCTCTCTCTCTCTCGCCTGCCTCTCTGCCTACTTGTGATCTCTGTCTGTCGGATAAATGAATAAAATCTTTAAAAATAAATAAATTAGGGGCGCCTAGGTGGCTCAGTGGGTAAAGGCCTCTGCCTTCGGCTCAGGTCATGACCCCGGGGTCCTGAGATCAAGCCCCACGTCGGGCGCTCTGCTCAGCGGGGAGCCTGCTTCCCTTCCTCTCTCTCTGCCTGCCTCTCTTCCTGCTTGTGATCTCTGTCTGTCAAATAAATAAATAAATAAATCTAGGGGCGCCTGGGCGGCTCAGTGGCTTAAACCGCTGCCTTCGGCTCAGGTCATGATCTCAGGGTCCTGGGATTGAGTCCCGCATCAGGCTCTCTGCTCGGCGGGGAGCCTGCTTCCCTCCCTCTCTCTGCCTGCCTCTCCATCTACTTGTGATTTCTCTCTGTCAAATAAATACATAAAAAATCTTTTAATAAATAAATAAATTAAATAAATAAATAAATCTTAAGAAAAGAATTTTTAAAAAATAAATAAATATTAATTAATTAATTAAAAAAATATGAAGCAACGAGTTTCCAGAAAAATCTTTGGTAAACATGGGCATCACAGTGCTGATAAATTATTCACTAGAATGTTAATAGTCAGTCTGTAAGTCTATCCACCCGCCCCAAATACAGACCACTTCATAAAAACAGCCACTTACAAAAGACAAATGACAGATGTAGAAACAGTAATGAGTGCCATATGTTGGGGACCTACTGTGTCATGCTAAGGTCTTTATATATTCTGAAAATGAGGATGAAATAACATGAGAAAAAACATTGAGCCTGAGGTCAAATGACTTACCTAAGCTCACACCACTAGCAACCGGCCAAGCCTCAACTTGAACCCCAGGTCAGTCTGAGCCCAATAAGGATGTGCTTTTCGGGGTGTCTGGGTGGCTCAGTCGGTTAAGCATCTGACTCTTGATTTTGGCTCTGGTCATGATCTCAGGGTTGTGGGACTGAGCCCTGCATCAGGCTCTGGGCTTTGCATGGGAGTCTGCTTGACATTCTCTCTCCCTTTGCCCCTGGACCCTCTTTCTTTCTCTCAAATACATTTTAAAAAAATTTTAAAGGATTCTCTTTTCACTACATGATACTCTGTCCTTTAAGGTTCCACTGAAGCAGCCCGACAGCCTGCCGACCCCAAGTGAGACTCCTCTGATTTTCCAAGTACTTCTTTCAAACTTCCACTTAAAATAAGAGAAAGTAAGTTATCTGACACAGTGCCTGAAAGGGAGATTTAATACAGAATTCCTTTCACCATTGTCCTCTGACTAGTTTTAATATAAAGAACTTACCTGCTTTTCTGGGCTCTTAGCTGCGTTATAAAAAAAAAAAACTTGATGGAAATTAAGGCTTTACTATTACTGAAGTATATAGTATTTATATATTTGATTTGGAACAAAAGTAAGATGATGGCATGGAACGCTTACTTCAAATCTCACGGAGTAAGTGTAGGTTACATTCATCTTATCTGTATCTTCTCCAGGAATTTCCATAGGGGGTCCACTGCAAGTCAGGTGGTTTTCATCTGAATGCTTATAGCTAAGAAAAGGGGGAGGGGAAGAAGGGAAAACCGCTGCTGTAAATTTCCGAGTCATGGTAATTCAGGCATGTAAGAATAGCAGACAGAAGAAATACGCCTTCCATTATATTTCATATTTACACTCTTTATGGCTTAAAATACTTCTGTTTCTAAATGTCCCTAACACTCAAATGAGAGTCAATATCCTGCCCAAAATGCAATACAGGTACTCCCGCTTTTCCGTAGCTCACTTTATTCCACTTCGCTTTAACGAGAGACCTACATTAGCACCTGTTTTCATGAACTAACGGGAGGAAATGCGAAGAAGATTTTCACTTTTACAAAAAATCAAAGAGGATTCAGCATCACTTTTGCAGGAAGCCATCCTAAACACAGTTCGCAGTCCCGAAGCGAGAATGGCGCCACCCAGCGACTTCCCTGGGAACTACACAGCATGTTGACCTGAAGCCGTCAAAGCTCTGAACTGAGTTTGTGAGCATCTGCGCTTGACCTTGCTTTACTTTGTGCATCCATTAGCAAGCTGTGTCTTAAGGCATTAGAAAAGCCTATGTGAGGTGATCTGGGGGGTCTGGGAAAGCTCACAAATTTTTCCATATAAATTAATGACAATTCCTTCTTCACTTCGGCATTTCAGCTTCCAAATACTTTCAGAGGAATGCTCTACTTCAGACAGCAGGGGAAAACATATCCCTAAGAACCTTCTCACGGTTCTTCTCATGAGCCTGGCTGGCTCAGTCAGTAGAGCGTGCAACTCTTGATCTCAGAGCTGTAAGCTCAAGCCCCATGTTAGATGTAGAGATTACTTAAAAATAAAATCTCAAAAAAAAAGGAATCTTCTGTTTGGCTGTACATAGATATTTTTCAAAGTCCTTCTATTAGCAAATGGCTTTATTTCTCATCTCTCACCTTATCCCTCCCAATATGTTAAACAACCTAGCTTGTAATCTTAGCTGTAGGCTTAGAAAACCAAACAGAAATCATATTTATAAGCAGCCAGGGATCTGAGGGCCTACTGTGTGTAAAATGCTACGATTAGTGATGAAGGGTAGGGAGGACATAATCGATGCAAACAGGACTGATGCACTGAACAGGAGTGATGAAGATGACCAGCGCCTAGTCAGGAACAAAGAGACTGTAATATTACTTGAAAAGTAAAAGCGGAATAAAGGGGAAAGAGAAAAATTGAAAGGAGAAACTGTGGTGCTTCCCTTTTGAATTATTTACTCAACATACCACTTATCCCTTGGCTTCTGTGTAAAGGAGAATATGCAACCCTTATGGGATGGTTATTTCTACATGTATATGCACAATAAAAACATTCACTCACAATTGCAGGAGTTACTGACGTGGCCCTCTTTCTATTCATTTTTGTAACCCTAATAATGTCTGGCATATGATGTGCCCTTACTAAGTGTTTGTAGGCTGAATTCTATTTAAAGCCAAAATGTAGGGGCACCTGCGTGGCTTAGTCAATTAAGCAGCTGCCTTTGGCTTGGGTCATGATCACAGGGTTCTGGGATTGAGCCCCACATCAGGTTTGCCACTCAGCGGGAAGCCTGCTTCTCCCTCTCCCACTCTGCGTGCTTAAGTTCCCTCTCTCGCTGTGCCTCTCTCTGTCAAATAAATAAATAATCTTAAAAAAATAAATCCCAAATGTATTTTTAAAAAGCTATGAATTAGGGCGCCTAGGTGGCTCAGTCGGTTAAGTGTCTGACTCTTGATCTCAGCTCAGATCTTGATCTCAGAGTGCTGAGTTCAAGCCCCGCATTGGGCTCCACACTCGGCACAGAGCCTACTTTTTTTTTTATTTTTTATTTTTTTAAAGATTTTATTTATTTATTTGACAGACAGAGATCACAAGTAGGCAGAGAGGCAGGCAGAGAGAGAGAGAGAGAGGAGGAAGCAGGCTCCCTGCTGAGCAGAGAGCCCGATGCGGGACTCGATCCCAGGACCCCGAGATCATGACCTGAGCCGAAGGCAGCGGCTTAACCCACTGAGCCACCCAGGCGCCCTCAGAGCCTACTTTTAAAAAATTTAAAAATTGAAAGTAAAATAAAACAGCTATGAATTAAAGAAATGATCACTGTTAAGGCTACCGATAAAAACTTCACATCTACAGAAAAACATTCCATCACCGAATGACAACACATATCAAGGTTTACTGTTTAAGTGCAGGCCTTGAACCCAGCATAAGAAATACCTGAATTTCATGTGAGAGAGATCATGCACCAAAAAGTGTATTAAGATCTCCAACCAATGTAAAAGGCCTATTTTAAACCACTGGCCTTACATACGGGTTGCATAAGGCCTTCTAGGTCTTTTGAAAACTTGGGCCTTTAAGTGAGATCAGAAGCCACTGGAAGATTCTGAGCGGAGGACTGACAGGAGCAGAATGCTCTGTACAGAATGCTGCCCGCTGTATGGGGAACAGACTGCTGGACGACAAGGATGGCACCAGGGAGACTGGCGAGAGTGTTGCCACAAGTCAGGTGAGATGTAACGATGTCTTGGACCAGAAGATAGAGGTGGAGGTGGTGAGAAAGATGTCCTGAAGATATCTTAAAAACACAGTCCCATGGTCTGCCAAAGGATTGGAATAGATACAGGGTAGGAGTGAAAAATTGTAAAGAAGAGTCAAGGAGGCTGCCAGTAGCGTGGGGGCCTGAGCAACTGGAAGGATGTAGTTTCCATTTGCTGAGATGGACAAGACAATAGGAAAAACAGGTTGGAGGGAAGATTACAAATTCATGTTTGGTCCCGCTAAATTTACCAGGGCACCTGGGTGGCTCAGTGAGCTCAGCGTCTGACTTCGGCTCAGGTCATGATCTCAGGGTCTTGGGATCTAGCTCTGGGCAGGGAAGCCAGCTTCTCCCTCCCCCACTACCCCTCCCCCAACTCATGTGCTTGTGTGCTCTCTCTCTCTCTCTCTCTTTCTCAAATAAATCTTCTTACAAAATTTCAAAGGCTTACTAGATATCCATGTGGTCATGTCAAGTAGACAACTAGATATACGAGTTTACAGGTCTAAGGGTCATTGTTGGATTTAATACCAAGAGATAGAGATAGGATAAGATTACCAATGTGGAAGTATATATAAGGAAGAAAAAACTTCAAAGACTCAGTCCTAGGGCCTCCAATATGAAGATGTTGGAGAAATGAGGAAGACTGATACACAAGCAGTGAGACAGGAGCCAATCAGTGAAGTATGGTCATTCAAAAGCCAAAGGAAGTCAATAATTTTAATAAAAAGAAATGATCAACTATGGTAACCATCAGGGAAATTAGCTGGGTACAATCCCTAATAAAAAACACAAGACTGTAGGCCTAGAATACCGTGAGGCCTAACTCACTTCGTATGACCTTGAGCAGACTGCATAATTGTAAAAAAAAAAAATGATTTGCAGCACAGTCCTTGTTCTCAAGGGGCCCACATAAATGACCTTTACAATGATTAGATAAAAGTTTCATTGCATGCATACATAAACTGTTACTATGTGCAATGTTGAATAAATATGTCTAAAAAATATTTTCTTGGCTTTTTTACTCTGAGTCTGACAATATGAGATATAACTATAAAGCATTAAACTTGATTTTCATACAGCTGACGAGACTAGCTTCCTGAGTGAGCCCTACCTATGTCTGTGTTTACTACCTAGTGACTGTATGTTTACTACCTAATGACTATGTTTACTACCTAATGACTTCGAATATGAGCAGCCATCCTGAGTTAGACCTCACAGTCCAGCCTCCTAACATTCTGTTGAAGTGACATACACCAAAAAAAGCATCGGTGATTGCCCTTGACAAGCATTAGTATTTCCTGTTAATTTAAAAAGAATTTCAAAAGAATATCCTTTTGGGTACCTGGGTGACTCCATTGGTTGAGCAACTGCCTTCAGCTCAGGTCATGATCCCGGAGTCCAGGGACTGAGGCCCACATCAGGCTCCAATCCCACATCTGGCTACCAGCTCCATGGGGAGTCTGCTTCTTGCTCTGACCTTCTCCCCTCTCAAGCTCTCTCTCTCTCTCTCTCTCTCTCAAATAAATAAATAAAGTCTTTAAAAAAAAAAACTCTAAATAACAAATTTAAAAAAAAAAAAAGGATATCCTTTTCCTAAGATAAACCAGAGTTGGAAAGTACGAGCATTCCTCACCACTTGGGGTCCATTTAATGAAATCTATAGGACCTTTTTATCCAGAAAAATACACATCAATAAAAATTTCCAGAGTTTGGGGGCGCCTGGGTGGCTCAGTGGGTTAAAGCCTCTGCCCTAAGCTCAGGTCATGATCCCAGGTTCCTGGGATCAAGCCCCGCATCGGGCTCTCTGCTCAGCAGGGAACCTGCTTCCTCCTCCTCTCTCTCTCTGCCTGCCTCTCTGCCTACTCATCTGTTGAATAAATAAATAAAATCTTTAAAAAAATTCCAGAGTTTGATATATCAGGGACCATATTAAAAACTCCTAATTCAAGGGCGCCTGGGTGGCTCAGTGGGTTAAGCCGCTGCCTTCGGCTCAGGTCATGATCTCAGGGTCCTGGGATCGAGTCCCGCATCGGGCTCTCTGCTCAGCAGGGAGCCTGTTTCCTCCTCTCTCTCTGCCTGCCTCTCTGCCTACTTGTGATCTCTGTCTGTCAAATAAATAAATAAAATCTTTAAAAACAAAAAAACAAAAAAAAAAACCTCCTAATTCAAAAAAAAAAAAAAAACTCCTAATTCAGTCCTCTCCTTTCACAGATGAGGATATTAAGCCTATGGCAGATCAAGTTAAGCGACCCAATGGTCAAAAGTTTGGCATAATACAGTTTCTAGCTCTTCTTTCCCTTTGGGAATCAATCATCTGTGCCAGACAGAACAACCTTGGCTGACGTCAAATAGGGCAGTAACCTTAAAAACAATAAAGTCTGAAAAAAAAAAAAACCAATAAAGTCTGATCCATTTCTACAAACTAGGGTTGACTTACAAAATGGAACCAGGAGAGATGAGACTAAAATCCAAATTTCCTAATTCCTCGTTTTGTCTTGGAAAACTCTATCACAAGGGCCTCCTTGAATATACTCACATTCTTTCCCCCATCTTAGTATTTTAGGTTTTATAATATTTTGCCCATAATGGACCATGACTTTACACGTTGTATGCTATATTCCCCTCTCTGTCTTAATTGAAGAGTTCTCATTTATCCTATAGTTTTGAAGGATCCTAGTTGCAACACTCAAGGTCACCTGTCTAGTCTCTTACATAGTGCTGATTGTCCTTTACAATCTGTTGAGCATTTACTGGGGACCAGACACTACACTGGATGCCCAGTTATGAACTCTCTAACAGCTGTGCCATCCATTGTTAGTAGATTCCTCCTTGTTTTCAGCTTATATCTGCCTGGCAGACTCCAGTAATAGACCTGTCCTCGGAAGAAACCCAGATCTAAATCCCAGCTCTTTGTCCTATGGCAGCCAGCAAAGAAGAGCGTTAGGAGCCCTCAGTAAGTCTATTCCCTTCCAGATCTGTCAATTCTTCCTCACATTATATGATAGGCAAACACTAGGGAATAAATGGCCTGTTTGATTTTTCGAACCGTACGTCTAAGGTTACATTACACATGTATCCTAAAAATGAAAATTCTAGTTGAGAACTCCTACATTCTGAATTAATTTTTAAATTAAAGGGGCTAATTAAAAAGATAGTCTATAATTACCTTTGGGGGTCAAGTCTAGCAGCAACCAATCTTGCAGTACTCCAATTTCTTTCACTTTCTTTGTGATATGTGATAATAATATCAACGTGGTTGAAGAGGTAGAAAGTATTACTTTTGTTGAATTCAGGCTGCAAAAAGACATGGAAATTTTAAAGATTTTATTTATTTATTTGTCAGAAAGAGAGAGAGAGAGAAAGCACACAAGCAGGCAGAGAGGCAGGCAGAGGCAGAGAGAGAGGCAGGCTCCCCGCTGAGCAAGGAGCGCGATGCAGGACTCGATCCCAGGACACTGGATCATGACCTGAGCCAAAGGCAGAGGCTTAACCCACTGAGCCACCCAGGCGTCCCAAGACATGGAAATTTTAAAGAAGCTTGAGCTTTTCCCAGAATCTAAAAAATATATAATCTGACCATTGATTAAAAATGAGACCCATTGGGCGCCTGGGTGGCTCAGTGGGTTAAGCCGCTGCCTTTGGCTCAGGTCATGATCTCAGGGTCCTGGGATCGAGTCCCGCATCGGGCTCTCTGCTCAGCAGGGAGCCTGCTTCCTCCTCTCTCTCTGCCTGCCTCTCTGCCTACTTGTAATCTCTGTCTGTCAAATAAATAAATAAAATCTTTAAAAAAAAATGAGACCCATTATATTATTACAGGCTAGGGGGTACCTGGGTGGCTCAGTGGGTTAAAGCCTCTGCCTTCGGCTCAGGTCATGATCCCAGGGTCCTGGAATCGAGTCCCACATCAGGCTCTCTGCTCAGCAGGGAGCCTGTCTCCCTTCCTCTCTCTCTGCCTGCCTCTCTGCCTAATAATGATCTTTGTCTGTCAAATAAATAAAGAAAATCTTAAAAAAAAAATTACTGGGGGCGCCTGGGTGGCTCAGTGGGTTAGGCCTCTGCCTTCAGCTCAGGTCATGATCTCAGGGTCCTGGGATCTGGTCCCGCATCGGGCTCTCTGCTCAGCGGCGAGCCTGCTTCCCCCTTCTCTCTCTCTGCCAGCCTCTCTACATACTTGTGATCTCTCTCTGTCAAATAAATAAATAAAATCTTTTAAAAAAAAATTACTGGCTAGGGGCGCCTGGGTGGCTCAGTGGGTTAAGCCGCTGCCTTCAGCTCGGGTCATGATCTCGGGGTCCTGGGATCGAGTCCCACATCAGGCTCTCTGCTCAGCAGGGAGCCTGCTTCCCCCTCTCTCTCTGCCTGCCTCTCCACCTACTTGTAATCTCTCTCTGCCAAATAAATAAATAAATAAAATCTTTTAAAAAAATTACTGGCTAGATTCCCTATGCTTTTTATCTTCATAACTTATTTATTTTATAACTGGCAGTTTGTACTTCTTAATCCCCTTCACCTATTTTGCCCATCCCCCATCCCCTCCCCTCTGGCAACCTCAGAACCTTCAGAAGGAAACAACGCTGCCTACATCTTGATCTTGGACTTCTAGACTCCAGAACTAGGAGACAACAAATTTTTGTTGGTTTTTTTAAAGATGTATTTATTTATTTGAGAGAGAGAGAGAGAAAGAGAGAGAGCATGCGCATGGCGTGGGGGCAAAGAGAGAGAGAGAATCTCAAGCAGACTCCTACTGAGCAGAGCTCCATCCCAGGACCCTGAGATCATGATCTGAGCCAAAGTCAGATGCTTCACCAACTAAGCCACTCAAGCACCCCAAACTTTTATTGCTTTAAGCTACCCATTTTGGGTTTTTTTTTTAAGATTTTATTTATTTATTTGACAGAGATCACAAGAGGCAGAGAGGCAGTCCGAGAGGAAGGGAAGCAGGCTCCCTGCTGACGAGAGAGCCCAATGCGGGGCTCGATCCCAGGACCCTGAGATCATGACCTGAGCTGAAGGCAGAGGCTTTAACCCACTGAGCCACCCAGGTGTCCCTAAGCTACCCATTTTACAGTGTATTTTTAGTGAAGCCCTAGCAAATAAAGGGCTTTGTAATACGAGCTTTGAAATCAGACAGCACCTACAAGCTATATGAACACAGACAAGTCATTTAACCTCTTTGAGCCTCAGTTTCCTCTTTTTAAAAATGGGAGCAATAGGGGAGCCTGGCTGGCCCAGTTGGTACAACATGTGATTCCTGATCTCAGGGTCATGAGTTTGAGCTCCACCTTGGATGTAGAGATTACTTATAAAAATAACTTTAACTGGGACGCCTGGGTGGCTCAGTCGGCTAAGCATCTGCCTTCAGCTCCGGTTGCGATCCCAGGGTCCTGGGATCAAGTCCTGTGCTAGGCTCCTTCCTCGGCAGGGAGCCTGCCTGTCTGTCTCTCTGTCTCTCTCTCTCTCTCACTCTGACAAATAAAAATAAAAATCTTTTAAAAATAGATTTAACTAGGAACACCTGGGTGGCTCAGTGGGTTAAAGCCTCTGCCTCTGGCTCAGGTCATGATCTCAGGGTCCCGGGATCGAACCCCGCATCAGGCTCTCTGCTTGGTGGGGAGCCTGCTTCCTCCTCTCTCTCTGCCTGCCTCTCCGCCTGCTTGTGATCTCTGTTTGTCAAATAAATAAATAAAAATCTTTTAAAAATAGATCTAACTAAAAAAAATGGGGACTATAATAGGATTGCTCATAGAATGGTTGAGGATTAAATAGAATAATGTATGTATTCAGTACAGTACTTGGCATAGGAAGCCTTCAACAAATATTAGCTATTACATTACCCAAGCCCTTCAATGTTCAGAAAATGAATCCAAATGAACCTTGTCAATTACCGTATTCAGTAATCTACAACTTGCAGGACACCTAGATTGAGAATTATGGCTCTGGAAATCCCAGAATTGAGGGTGATGGCCTGAAGGAATTTTAGAGGTCCTTTAGTACAATGATGATAGAGAAGAGGGTAAGAGTGATCCTGTGGAGGAGTATCACAGTCAGCTTAGGGTGGAGAGTAAGTATTGCTCCCTGCAGGGCTGTCTGTAAATGCAAAGGACTAAAAACCACCAAGAAACCACTGTCTATCCACTCAGTTAAATGAAACATGGTGTGATCATATAGAGAAATAAACTGCAGCTAGCAGATTTGCATGTCCTAGTGTTAAGAATACCACGTATTGGTATTTGATGTCCATGATAAATACAAATAGAAGCAGCCAGCATTGTGGTTAAGGATGTGGTCTCCACAGTCAGACTGCCTAGGTTAAAAGCTCAGGTATGGGATATACTAGCCTGTGTGATCACAAGGCTAGGAACATTGCTTCATTCATTCATTCATTCATTCAGCAAATATTTTTGAACATCTGTTATATGCCAGGCACATCTTAACTATGCCCGAAGAGCTAACATCCTACAAACATTCAAATAATACGAGAGGTAGTTCCCTATGTTGCAGAGAGAACGGAATTTGGACCAGAAAACACTTGGACGCAATTCAGATTTTGCCATATACACTCTTTTGTACGTCAGTCTTTCTTGCCCTTAGTTTTCTTTTTCTTTTTTTTTTATAAATTTATTTATTTCACAGACAGAGATAGGCAGAGAGGCAGGCAGAGAGAGAGGAAAACAGGCTCCCTGCTGAGCAGAGAGCCTGATGCAGGGCTCGATCCCAGGATCCTAGGATCCTGACCCGAGCCAAAGGCAGAGGCTTTAACCCACTGAGCCACCCAGGAGCTCCTGGCCGTAGTTTTCTTAAAATGGGGACACCATCACTCACTTCATAAAATCATTAAGTGGATTAAGTGAGAAATTATAGGGAAAGAACTAGCCCAGCACCTGGCACAGAACAAGGACATCATTAAATGTTAGTTTCCTTCCTACTGATGTTAAAATTGTGCTTTGAATCTTCAGCTAGATTTCCAATTCCAATCCACTTTGGGCTAAATCTCCTGCTGAAAACTACAAATGACAAATATAACATAACAAGTATCTGCATAAAAGCAACATGAACATAGAATGTACAACAGCAAAAGTCAACCCTAATGTAAAGTATGGACATTGGGTGTCATGTGTTCATCAATTGTGTAAAATGTACCACTCTGGGGTGGGCGGTTGGTTCAGTTGGTAGAACATGTGACCTTCAATCTCCAGGTTGTAAGCTCAAGCCCCACGTTGGTGTAGAGATGACTTAAAAATAAAATCTTTTTAGGGGTGCCTGGGTGAGTCAGCCGGTTAAGTGTCAGACTCAGTTTCAGCTCAGATCATGAGACCAGGGTCATGAGATCAGGACCCAGACCCAAGTCTGCTTGTCCCTCTTCCTCTGCTCCTACCCGAGCTCTTGAATTCTCTCTCTCAAATAAATAAGTAAAATCTTCATTGATTTTTAATTTTTAAAAACAAAATGAAATATACTACTCTGGTGGGGGAGGTTGATAGTGGGGGAGGCTATGTATCTACTGGGGTAGGGAGTCTATGAGAACTCTCTGTACATTTCCTCTTAATTTTGCTGTGAACCTAATCCTGCTCTAAAAAATAAAGTCTTTTAAATTTGAAACAAAAACAAAACATGAGCTGAGGAGAAAGTGAGGAATTACCATGCCAAACTCTAAGGGAAATCTGGAAGCCAGAGAGTTAAGCTGGGTGAGGGAGCACTGACATGGCTATTGCCCTGAGGACACCTGCTGTTCTGGGTAAACTTGAACTGAAGTTTGGGTGGCCTCATGGGATAGGGAGGAGAGCACTCAGGGAGGGCCCTCCCAGCTGAGAAGGCTAAAATGAGGCCCTCTGCCCATTAATCTGAGACCACTGACCCCTTGCAAAACCAATACCCTCAAAGGTAAAGATGAGCCAGGAGTAAGCCTTCTCCACACCCCCCAATGGACTATAAGGAAGATGGCCTTGATGCTAAACACAAAAAGGGAGTGGGGGAACTGTCCTTGAGCAGTTGTGGCCACAGGCCAGTACTAACGTAGATTTGCAGTGTGGATTCCCATCACCTAAATGGCCCCAGGAAATTCAAGTTGTGAATTTGCTTTAAGGCAGTCCCAGGCTGGTATTTCCCAAAGACGCTTTGCAGAAGTGAATGAAAATCTTCTCTGGAGGAAACTAGTTTGACCCTGGGACTCAAAGAAACTCCACAAACAACTTTCTTTTAGAGATTGAGAGAGTGAGAAAGAGGCATTGGGGGGCAGAGAGAGAGGGAGAATCTCAAGCAGGCTCCACGCCCAGTGCAGAGCCAGACACAACTCACAACCCTGAGACCATGACCTGAGCTGAAATCAAGAATCAGACTGACTGAGCTACCCACGTGCCCCATCAGAAGCGGATTTAAAATTAACTACATTTACTATACTTCAAAAAAGTAAAATAAAAGCATGATAGCATGTGCATGAAATGGAAAAGTGCAAAATCAAGGACCACATTGGGCTCCCTGCTCAGCAGAGAGCTTGCTTCTCCCTCTCCCTCTGCCTGCTGCTCCCCCTGCTTGTGCATGCATCTGCTCCCTCTCTCAAATAAATAAAATCTTTTTTTTAAAGATTTTATTTATTTATTTGATAGACTGAGATCACAAGTAGGCAGAGAGACAGGCAGAGAGAGAGAGAGGAGGAAACAGGCTCCCTGCTGAGCAGAGAGCCCGATACGGGGCTCAATCCCAGGACTCTAGGATCATGACCTGAGCCGAAGGCAGAGGCTTTAACCCACTGAGCCACCCAGGCGTCCCTAAATAAAATCTTTTTTAAAAAATTGTTTTCTGGGGCACCGGGGTGGCTCAGTGGGTTAAAGCCTCTGCCTTCGGCTCAGGTCATGATCCCAGGGTCCTGGAATCGAGTCCCACATCGGGCTCTCTGCTTAGCAGGGATCCTGCTTCCCCCTCTCTCTCTGCCTGCCTCTTTGCCTACTTGTGATCTCTGTCTGTCAAATAAATAAATAAAATCTTAAATTTTTTTTTTTAAATAAAAAATTGTTTTCCTTTGCAAGAAGGCGTTGAATGAAGTGTTGCCAGTAGAGGGCGCTGGACAGACATTACCAGGGTGAAGAGTTTGGTTTTCTGGTTGAGGGGAGCTCTGGCTCCAGGCTCCCGCTCCAGTTTCTCCAGTGAACACAACCTCTAAAGAATTAATGGATCCATGTGTCTCAACAAAAAGAGAGATTAAAAAGACATCAGGGGGCCGCCTGGGTGGCTCCGTGGGTTAAGCCGCTGCCTTCAGCTCAGGTCATGATCTCAGGGTCCTGGGATCGAGTCCTGCATCGGGCTCTCTGCTCAGCGGGGAGCCTGCTTCCTCCTCTCTCTCTGCCTGCCTCTCTACCTACTTGTGATCTCTCTCTGTCAAATAAATAAATAAAATCTTTAAAAAAAAAAGACATCAGGGTTGGGGAGGGAGGGATGAATAGGCAGAAGGAAGAACACAGATTTGTAGGGCTGTGAGACTACTCAGTAGGATACCCTTACAGTAGGTATGTGTCATTATACGTTTGTCCAAACCCATAAAATGTACAACACCAAGAGTGAACCCTACTGAAAACTGTGCTCTCTGGGCGAGAATGCTGTGTCAATGTAGGTTTATCAGTTGTAACAAATGTGCCACAGTCTAGTGAGTGATACTGATCATGAGGGAGGCTATGCACATGGGGGAGGGCAAGGGGTCCGTGGGAAAATCTCTGCACCTGCCTCTCAATTTTTCTCTGAACCTAAAACATCTAAATAATAAATCTATTTTTTTTGGAGGGGGGAGTCTGGGTGGCACAGTTGGTTAACTCTCTGACTCTTGGTTTCAGCTCATGGTCATGGTCTCAGGGTCATGGGATCTAGCCCCAAGTCAGGCTCCACACACAGCACAGAATCAGCTTGTCCCCCTTTTTCTCTTTCTCAAGTAAATAAAATCTTAAAAATAATAATAATAAATTCATTTGTTAAAAAGGAGACATCGTCTGCCTCTTGAAAGAACGCACCACTATCTTATCTCACCAAGAGATCAAACTTGAATCTGATCAAGCCAGCGGATCCATCTGCCAATTTGCAAGAACTAAAAGACAGAGAACATGCAGCCTTGTTTGGATGAATGATACAGGGATAGACAAAAGGATAGACATGGGATAAATCAAATATTTTAAAATGCTAATTTGGGGCACGTTGCTGGCTCAGTTGGAAGAGCATGCAACTCTTGATCTTGGACTCATGAATTCAAGCCCCTGTTGGGTGTAGAGATTACTTAAATAGAACTGTAAAAAAAATTAAAACGCGGGGCGTCTGGGTGGCTCAGTGGGTTAAAGCCTCTGCCTTCGGCTCAGGTCGTGATCTCAGGGTCCTTGGATCGAGCCCTGCATCGGGCTCTCTGCTCGGTGGGGAGCCTGCTTCCTCCTTTCTCTCTCTGCCTGCCTCTCTGCCTACTTGTGATCTCTATCTGTCAAATAAATAAATAAAATCTTTTTAAAAAATTAAAATGCTGGGATGCCTGGGTGGCTCAGTTGGTTGGACAACTGCCTTGGGCTCAGGGCGTGATCCTGGAGTCCCTGGATCGAGTCCCGCATCAGGCTCCCAGCTCCATGGGGAGTCTGCTTCGCTCTCTGACCTTCTCCTCGCTCGTGCTCTCTCTCACTGTCTCTCTCTCTCAAATAAATAAATAAAATCTTTAAAAAAAAATTAAAATGCTTATGATAGAATCTAGGTACTGGGGTGCCTGCATGGCTCAGTGGGTTAAGCCTCTGCCTTCGGCTCAGGTCATGATCTCGGGTCATGG
Source organism: Neogale vison (assembly GCF_020171115.1). Lineage (NCBI taxonomy): Eukaryota > Metazoa > Chordata > Mammalia > Carnivora > Mustelidae > Neogale > Neogale vison. The sequence goes on from NC_058105.1 coordinate 14,951,991, forward strand.
GATCAAGCCCCACATTGGGCTCTCTGCTCAGCGGGTAGCCTGCTTCTCCCACTCTCTCTGCCTGTCTCTGCCTACTTGTGATCTCTGTCTCCATCAAATAAATAAATAAAATCTTAAAAAAAAAGAATCTAGGTACTACGTATATGAGTGTCCACGACATAATGAATTAAGCTTTTCTATGTGTTTGAAATTGCTCATAATAAAAGATTTTTAAAAATTATATGAGGGGCGCCTGGGTGGCTCAGTCGGTTAAGCATCTGTCTTCAGCTCAGGTCAAGATCTCAGGGTCCTTGGATCGAGCCCCACATCAGGCTCCCTGCTTAGTGGGGAGCCTGCTTCTCCCTTTCCCTCTGCCTGCTGCTCCCCATGCTTGTGCTCTCTCTGTGTCAAATAAATAAATAAATAAAATCTTTAATTTTTTTTTAAATCTAAAAATCTTCAAAAAAACATTTAGGGGTGCCTGGTTGGCTCAGTCAGAAGAACATGTGATGCTTGATCTTGGGGTCCTGAGTTCCAGCCCCAGGATAGGTGTAGAAATGACTAAGACTAAATAAACTTAAAAAATTTAATAGAGGGGCGCCTGGGTGGCTCAGTGGGTTAAAGCCTCTGCTTTCAGCTCAGGTCATGATCCCAAGGTCCTGGGATCGAGCCCCACATCGGGCTCTCTGCTCAGCAGGGAACCTGCTTCCTCCTCTCTGCCTGCCTCTCTGCCTACTTGTGATCTCTGTCTGTCAAATAAATAAATAAAATCTTAAAAAAAATTTAATAGATAAATAATAAGTCCCTCAAATATGACCAAAATCACCAAGATGGTGCATAAATGACTGAAATTTCAGAAGTACTGCACTTTTCTCTGGAAAGAAACAGTTAAGTGCACCATCAGTTAGACAACCAAGGCAGAAACTGGGCAGTCACCCTACACTCTTCCTTCTCCTGTCCCTTTTGTCCCCGTCACTGACCTGCATCAATTCACCATACAGAAAACAGATCAAAAGCAGTGCTGCCCTGGTGGAGCCCTTTCACATCCATTCGGCCCCTTAGTCATGCTCCATGGCAGCCCCAAGACACTCCTGCTAGTCTGGGGCCTGGTAGGAGACTGCCTGAGCACCGCAAGGCAGAACGGTGTGATTGGGACATCCAAGCTAGAAAGATCAGAACAGGAGTCCACTTCTGCCACGTAACTAGCTTTATGCCTCTAGTCGTGCCACAGCCTCTCGGAGACTGAGTCTCACCTTCTGTAAAAGGGCAGCAGTGGATCCCAGCAACAGGGCCATTCTCAGGATGAAATCAATCACTGTCTAAAGCAATATAACATCGGGGCACCTGGGTGGCTCAGTGGGTTAAGGCCTCTGCCTTCAGCTCAGGTCATGATCTCAGGGTCCTGGGATCGAGCCCTGCATCGGGCTCTCTGCTCAGCGGGGAGCCTGCTTCCTCCTCTCTCTCTGCCTGCCTCTCTGCCTGCTTGTGATCTCTGTCTGTCAAATAAATGAATAAAATCTTTAAAAAAAAAAAGGTGTTGGCAATGAGCCATCTTACACAGAACATCAATGCAATATTTTAAAAATAAATAAATAAATACATAAAGCAACATAACATTGCTCCTGGTCCGAAAGAGGCATTCAAAATGATTCTCCTCACCATTGCACACAGGACCTCCCTCCATGACCTGGCTTCTGCCTACCCCCCATTTTAGCTTCATCTCTAGCTGTACTTTCCAAACCCCAAAACTTGTGCGAGAGACATGCTCGACTCCTCACAGTCCCCCAATCACATCATCCTGCTTCAGACTTCCAAGTTCTTTTTTTTAAAATTTATTTATTTGACACAGAGAGAGAGATCACAAGTAGGCAGAGAGGCAGGCAGAGACAGAGGAGGAAGCAGGCTCCCTGCTGAGCAGAGAGCCCGATGTGGGGCTCGATGTGGGGCTCGATCCCAGGACCCTGGGTCACAACCTGAGCTGAAGGCACAGGCTTAACCCACCGAGCCAGCCAGGCGCCCCGACTTCCAAGCTCTAGATCACATTGATCTCCCTCCTAGAAATGCTCACCCACCCATTTATTTCGCAAATACTTTTTCATTCCCTCCATTATATCCTCCCTTTTCTACAGGGCCACCTCCTTACTCAGAACTGGGAAATTTGAGAGGACAGAGACCATACCTACTTGAGTTTGTATTCCCAACACCTAGCCCAAAACCTAGAAGATGGTAGGTGTCCCGTTAATGTTTGCTAAGTGACTATAACAGAAAGCAAATTATAAGCAACTTATATTCTATAGTAAGTTCTCAACACTTACGCGGATAGCGCAAGCATCTTTTGCTGCGCCATCTTTGGTAATAAAACATCCTATCGGAAATCCTGTTGTGCAGTACTTTCCATCCTCAATAACGTGACACCATATTACTGGCATATTATCAATAATCCTAAATATAAATATTTTAAAATTAAAGATTTAACAAGCATGCATGTCACACCAAGCAATACCAACATCATCTTGCATATATTTAATTCAAATTTGTATTCAAAGTCACATAAAATAGTCTATAATTTCAAGTATCAATTAAAACTACTTTTTTTTTAAAAAACTACTGAAAGGACTTAAAATTTTTAATCAAAGTCACAAAAATAGTGTACAATTTCAAGTACTAAAACTACGTTTTTTATAAAAAACTACTTCTGAAAGGACTTAAAAAATTAAGTCATGTTATCTCAGTGTTATCGCAAACCTACCAGTGATGTTGATAGTTTAGTTGTATCCCTTTCTTCAAAAAAGCCAGTTTTTTCTTGTGGTCGTCATTTCCTTTATCATAGGATTTTACACAGACTTGTCTACATGTTTCTGTCTTGTTAAAAGAAAACTATTAAAAAAGATTTAAAATAATAAAAGATTTGACTACATTTTAGAAAACAAGTGTCACAAAATAAGCACTTTACCTTACAGATAAAACTTGTTCTCAGAGATATCAGTAGGCCATCAGCCTCAATACTCTCTCCTTTGAGTTTCAATTCATACCTGAAATGATTACACACACACACACACACACACATACATACACACATGCACGCACACACACACATGCGCACATACATTCACAATATGCTTTCACCACTAAGCAGAAGAATTTTCCTTCTTCAATAACACATAAGGTGGGATATAATATCTACTGTAACTTCCTAAGACCACCTCGACATGGAACCCTTCACTTAAAAGTGGTAACAAAATTGATGTTAGTGATGGTCACACAATGCTCTGAATATACTAAAAAAAATTAAGTCAAAGGGGCGCCTGGGTGGCTTAGTCAGTTAAGTGTCTGCTTTTGGCTCAGTCCATGATCTCAGGGTCCTGGGATCGAGTCCTGCATCAAGCTCCTTGCTCAGCGGGGAGCCTGCTTCTCCCTCTCCCACTCCCCACCCCCGGCTTATACCCTCTCTCAAATAAATAAAATCTTTAACAAACAGAAAATAAAAAATAAACAAACGTTAAATCAGATACTTCAAGGGGTGCCTGGCTGACTCAGTCAATGCAGCATGCAACTCTTGATCTCCAGGCTGTGAGTTCAAGCCCCACCTTGGGTGTAGAGCTTACTTTAAAAAAAAGTGGCCACTTCAAATAGGTGAATTCTTTGGTATGTGAATATTTCTCAATAGAGCTGTTAATAAAAAAGTATTAATAAAATATTTCATACTTTTAATATGAAACCTCTTATTTACAAAGTCTAGCTATCAAGGATTATCAGGACGAAGTACCAGTGTTACTAATCAGGAAATAATGAGCAAGAATAAACTATGAAAAAGAGTTATAGTAAGGACCTCATACCTTGAAATCATACAAATATTAACCAAAAAGTTCCCTATAGGCAGCTGAGAAGAACACTGTCATCTTTCTTTCTTCCTATCTTTCTTTCTTTCTCTCTTTCTAGTACTATCATGTTCTTCATTTCAAGGGACAGCACTCCTTGAAAAAGTTCCCTTTTTTGTTAGGACAGTGGTACTCCACGCAGGTATTTTGTGCAACTTTAATTATCAAAAAGCTAATGCCTGGGGCACCTGGGTGGCTCAGTGAGTTAAAGCCTCTGCCTTCGGCTCAGGTCAAGATCCCAGGGTTCTGGGATCAAGCCCCGCATCGGGCTCTCTGCTCAGCGGGGAGCCTGCTTCCTCCTCTCTCTCTGCCTGCCTCTCTGCCTACTTGTGATCTCTGTCTGTCAAATAAATAAATAAAATCTTTAAAAAATTTTTTTAAAAAGCTAATGCCTGACACACAGACCAAAGAAACAGATCAACAGAGAACCCAGAAATAGAACTCTACAACTATACCTGTGTGATTTTTTTTTGACAAACATGCAAAAGCAATTCAGAGAAGGAATGACAGTCTTTTGAACAGATAGTATTGAAGCAACTTGACTTCTACTCGCCAAAAAAAAGAAACCCAAAAAGCAAAACCAAAAAAATTCTGTAATTTCAATCCAAACCTCTACCTGATACAAAATAACTCAAAAAAGATCACAGACTTAAATATATAAATTATAAAAGTTTCAGTAGGAAACATAAAAGAAAATCTTCAAGATCTAAAGGCTTATGTCATGTGTTCTTATTAGACTAGACACCAAAAACACAATCCATAAAAAGGAAATTTGATATTGGGCCTCATAAAAATTAATGTTTGCTCTGTGGAATAATCTGTTAAGAAGATGAAAACACGGGGCACCTGGGTGGCTCAGAGGTTAAGTAAGTGTCTGCCTTTGGCTTGTGTGGCGGTCCCAGGATCCTGGGATCAAGACCCAGAAAAACTGCTTCTCCTTCTTCTACACCCCCTGCTTGTGTTCCCTCTCTTGCTGTGTCTCTGTCAAATAAATAAATAAAATCTACAAAAAAAAAAAGATGAAGACACAGTGGTGTCTGACTGGCCCAGTTTGTAGAGCACACTATTCCTGATCTCAGAGTCATGAGTTTGAGCATCCAGTTGAGCAGAGAGATTATTTAAAAATAAAATCTTAAAAAAAATGATGATGGAAACAAAAGCTACAGACTGGGAAAAAAATATTTGTAAACTACTGCCCTAACAAAGGACTCACACCTAGAATATATGAGGAATTCTGAAAACTCAATAGTAAAGGTACAAACAATCCAAATATAAAATGGGTAAAAGAGGAGACAGGGCGCCTGGGTGGCTTAGTCGGTTAAGCATCTCCTTCAGCTCAGGTCATGATCCTGGGGTCCTGGGATCAAGCCCCCCACATCAGGCTCCCTGCTTAGAGGGGAGTCTGCTTGTCTCTCTCCCTCTGCCTCTTCCCCTGCTTGTGTTCCTTCTGTCTCTCTCCCAAATGAATAAATAAAATCTTTTTTTTAAAGATTTTATTTATTTATTTGACAGAGAGAGATCACAGTAGGCAGAGAGGCAGGCAGAGAGAGGGGAAGGGAAGCAGGCCCCCTGCTGAGCAGAGAGCCCGACGGGGGACTCGATCCCAGGACCCTGAGATCATGACCTGAGCCGAAGGCAGCGGCTTAACCCACTGAGCCACCCAGGCGCCCTAAATAAAATCTTTAAAAAAATAAATTAAATAAATGAGTGAATAAAAATCCTTAAAAAAAGTTTAAAAGAGGCTAATCCCCAAAGGTTTCACAAGAATATACATAAATTAATATTGAGCAAACTACATACTTAAAAAAAAGTTTTATTTAAGTAATCGCCATACCCCATGCAGGGCTCAAACTCACAGCCCTCAGACCAAGAGTTGCATACATCTCTGACTGAGCTAGCCAGTTGCCCCCAAACAATACACTTTCAATACGTGCAGTGTATTGTAATTCAAGTAGACTTCAATGACTTGGAAAAAAAAAGAAGAAAAAAGTTAATGCCTTCATAATCATAACTGCTTATGAAAACATTCCTACTCTATCCCCATATCTATTAAGGTATTGAAGGCAAAATCAATACACAATGACAGTCCAATGACATCTGCTTATACCACCTTACCCAAAACATGTAGGGACAATAAAGGAAACTGTTTTTTCTTTACAAAGCAAAAATAAAATTTGAAAGGCAAAATGTTTATGTGGAACCACTCCCTACTGCAGATAGTTCGAAGAGCACATATTCAGGCATTCTTCTGACGATACCACATCCTATCTCCTTTCCTTTTTCTCTGCCTCCTTCCAAAACAGACTCTTTGTGGGGCGTCAGGGTGGCTCAGTTGGTTAGGCTCGGGTCATGATCCCAGGGTCCTGGGATTAAGTCCTGCATCAGGCTCCCTGCTTGGTAGGAAACCTGCTTCCTTCTCCCCTACTCCCCCTGCTTGTGTTCCCTCTCTTGCTGTGTCTCTGTTAACTAAATAAAATCTTTAAAAATAAAATAAAAATATAACAGACTCTCTGCTACAATTTTAAGTAGCCAGTTCTGAAAAAATTCCATTTAAAACAATATTATATAAGATCCACTGAATAACCTTATAGGGAGATGATGTTATTCGTTCTCCGAATAGTACTTGTCCAAGATTTTCAGAAGGGTTTTTCTTCCCAGAGGCTTGACAGAAGTCAAAGCTAGAGGGAAAGTTCAAGGAAGGAAAAAAAAATCAGCAAAGAAATTAATCTTTGTAATTTGTCAAGCCTTTCAACTGTTAATGGTAGATACTTCTAAAAACATGACCCAGAAGGTGTCTAATTATGATTTATAGACCTCATTATTTTAAACTGTTTAACCTCTTATAACTATGAATTCATTATTTAAAATGCTTTGCGCAGTGGCAGTATCGTAGCCAATGAGGTTTATCCGAGGCGCGATTATTGCTAATTAAAATGCTTATGGTACCGCTCTTGACTTTTATAATGTAGGTAATCACAATCTTATAAAACTCACAGTATCTTCAGGGTTAAACTTCAAATTACATTTTTAAAAAAGCAAAGAATAGTTTAAAATCTGTACTAATTCTAACCTGAGACATTTAGAAACTGCTGTTATCAGTTCTGATCAAAGGGGAACTTAAACAACAAAATCCCTTTTCAATTACAGGCCCATAGACTCACTCACAAATCAAATGGTTACCACATGGAAAGAATTACAATTGCCTTTAAGCAAATGGGAATACATAAAATTAAATATAAAATGATAAAAGAGAAAATCAATGGTAGGTATGTGTAAAATTTTAAATGCTCGTGCTAACTCCCTATGTCTAAATGTGGTATTTTAATGAAAATTAGACCTGGTTTTATTTCTGTTTAATTAGTAGAAATAAATACCAGAGGGAGCTACAATCATTTTTCTAAGAAGTGTAGCATTTGTTACTATTCTCAAATGACTGATCTCAATCTTGATTATATGATACTGGCCCAATACTAAACTAAGCACTTGCATCCATTAAAAGCCTTAGTAGGGGGGTGCCTGGGTGGCTCAGTGGGTTAAGCCACTGCCTTCTGCTCAGGTCATGATCTCAGGGTCCTGGGATTGAGTCCCATCAGGCTCTCTGCTCAGCAGGGGGCCTGCTTCTCTTCCTTTCTCTCTGCCTGCCTCTCTGCCTACCTGTGATCTCTCTCTGTCAAATAAATAAATAAAATCTTAAAAAAAAAAAAAGCCTTAGTATGGGGGCACCTGGGTAGCTCAGTGGGTTAAAGCCTCTGACTTTGGCTCAGGTCATGATCCCAGAGTCCTGGGATCAAGCCCTGCATTGGGCTCTCTGCTTAGCAGGGAGCCTGCTTCCTCCTCTCTCTCTGCCTGCCTCTCTGCCTCCTTGTGGTTTCTGTCTGTCAAATAAATTTTTTAAATCTTAAATAAATAAATAAATAAATAAAAGCCTTAGTAGAAACTTCCCTATCCCATGTTTTAAATAAACTACACTTCTGCTATGATTTTTTTGAAGTTCAAAATATAGTAGATTTATAATTTGTTTTCCTTACAAAAATCAAGTATGGCAATTTCCTAAATTCTTGAACATTTGCCTCACACTGAAAGCACTCTGTTTTAATTTTGTTCCTGTTACTTTTATTACAAAATTGCCACCATATTTCTTAATATATCCAGGGCTTTCATTCACTGTCTTTAAAAATTTAAAACACCTTTAACACAATAATATTATAATTACGATGTAACTGCAGTAATATCAATTATATCAGGTACAATGACAATACTTATAACTTACGTATTATATTCATAAGGCAGGACAGATTCTGTTGAGTCCAATCTATTTACAAATAGTGCTATTGATGACTACAAAAAGAAAGAAAACACTAATTAATAATACAAAATAATACATAACAAAGTGAAAAGTAATTGGGTCTATGGCTCCCATCAATGTATGACTGTGCAATTATAAATTTATAACTTAGCACAGTGTTATACATGTATAACAATATGGTTATGGTTATAAATTTTTAACACAGTATAGCTATAAATTCATAACATTTCATTTAGGTGGCATCCTTGGAGTCTCTGAAAACATCAATTTTTCAGACATCTCAGCCATTCTTAACCTTTTTTAATTATAGAACCCTTTGAGAATGTGATGAAAGCTATGGGCCCTCTCCCCCAAAAAGCAAACATACTCAGCAAAGTCTCTGTTCAGGTTTCAGAGGCTTCATAGGGCCTATGGAGTCCACGGAATTCAGGTTAAGAACTTGAGATAATTAAAGCTACCTGCGTAAGAGCTCTCCTTATATTATTTTAACCATTTTTATAAGAATCATTCTAAAATACAGTTTATCATTTCCTATCTTAAACAGAACATGGTGATCACAATTTAACCTTCCTTGATGGCTCAGGATCATTTTGGAACATCAATCCTTGTACCAGCTTTGACTCTGTAACATCCTCAGGATCAAACTAAGTGAACGCTATTTGCCCCAAAAGTACACTGCGATAGATGGTACCCACACCCCTACTACCCACACCCCTCAAAGAGCTTCAACTTCTTTGTATAGCTTTTACGTCTTTCTTTTCAGCTGTCAGTTGTCATGACGCCTCTTCTCCCTTCTTCTCCCTTCTTCTCCCACCCTCGATCTGCTAGAGAGCACTCAACTTGTAGAATAAATCACAGATTTGTTAAAACGAAATCAAAAAGACCCAGAGCATGAGGGTTAGTGCATAAGCATTAGGATATCTATTCCCGATTCTCACAGGATACTTCCATTTACTTCCCTGGATCTCAGCTGGGTTCTTGATAATCTACAAGATAGGTTTTTTTTGTTTTGTTTTGTTTTTTAAGTAGGCTCCATGCCCAGCATGGGCATGAACTCATGACCCTGAGATCAAGACCTGAGCTGAGATCAAGGGTCAGACACCTGACTGAGCCCCCCAGGTGCCCCCCAGATAGGATTTTTATTTTTTTTAAGATTTTATTTATTTGACAGAGAGAGAGAGATCATAAGTAGACAGAGAGGCAGGCAGAGATAGAGGGGAGAGGAAGCAAGCTCCCTGCGGAGCAGAGAGCCCGACGCGGGGCTCCATCCCAGGACCCTGGGATCATGACCTGAGCCAAAAGCAGAGGCTTCAACCCACTGAGCCACCCAGGCACCCCAAGATAGGATTTTTTAAAAGACTAAAACAGCAAAACTTTAGTGAACACTATTCTTGTTCAAAATTCCATAAACTGCTTTTTTTTTTTAATTGAACATCTGTTATCATCTTTACCATAAGGTCAGGGTTTTTTTTTAAGAGGATGTAGAAAATCATCAAGTTTGGGACAAATATAAACAGCATTACTGTAACTCTGTAAGAGTATTGTATCTGTACTTAATGAAACCTTGTCAGAAATTCAGCAACAGCAACATATATCAGTTAGAGTTTTATAAAGGTGAATAGAGAAAAGCAAAGGACAGCAGATAATTAAGGAGAATAGTTCTCATCTAGAATCCCAAAACACAACATACATAAGATTCATATTTTAAAATGCATATCTGGAGATTACTATATTTAAAAGAACCTTAATGGTTTCACAAGTCAAGTGAAGAAAAGAGAAATTATTCAATAATGGTAGATAACTGGTCAGTGATCTGGGGGAAAATAAGTTAAGCTGGATACTTACCTAATACATACACCAGGAAATATCAATCTTATTTATTAAAATTTAAACCATACAAGTAATAGAAGAAGCCATGGGAGAATAATTTTATAATCTTGGCTGGCTTGGTTAAGAACTTTCAAAACAGGGCACAAAAGTCAGAAAACAAAAAAAAATTGATATATTAGAATAAAAGCCAATTTTTCTAAATGGTAAAAAACAAAAACAAAATACAATAAACAAAACCAAAAGACAACTGACAAACTTGGGAAAAGAATGTCACAGGTAAAGGACTAGTTTCCTGATTTAAGAATGACCACAGAACCAAAAAAAAGTGTCCACAAATCAATTTTTTAAATGTCCAACCTTATAGAAAAATGAGCAAAGAATATATAGATAGTTCACCAAAAAGAAAATACAAGTTGTTTTTATTTATACGAAATGATTCTCAATTTTAAAAAAGACTCCTGATAAAAGCAATATAAACTAAAACCACAAGACACAATTTTTCACCCATAAAATTGTCAAAGATCTAAAAGTTTGACAACACGTTGTCAAGCTGTGGAGAAGCAGGCACTCTCACACACTGTCTACAGAAGTGTAAATTAATGCAACCTCCATGGAAAGCAATTTGAGGATATCAAAATTGCTAAGTGCATCTATTCTTTGACCCAGCAATTGCGTTCCTAGGAATTTATTCTATGTATATTCTCATATGCAACAATGTTTGGTAAGATCAAGAGTATAGAAACAAGCTAAATACATACATAAGAAACTATGTAAATCCAATATATAACATCCTTATAATAGAATGATATACCATTAAAAAAGAACAAGGGTGTTCTTTATATAATGATATCAAGTGATCTCTAAGCTATATCATTAAATGAAAAAGGCACCTGAAGGTGAGAACAGTATGCTCCCATTTGTGTAAAAAAAAAAAAGGAGAAAAAAATAATATAAACACATAATTGTTCATTTAATCAAGAAATCCCTAGCAGGATATGAGAAACTGACGATATTGGTGCTCTCTAGGGAGGGATACTGTGTGGCTAAAAGACCCAGGTAGATGAGACCTTCACAGGGAAAAACCTCTTATCTGCCTGTATCCTTCTATATTATTCTAAGTGAGATCATTACAATCAAGGGGATGAACAGTTTCAAAGACTTTGATGTATATTTCAAATTGCTTTCCAAAGGGTTCAAGTTTAACTATTAAACCAATCTGAATGCCATCATAAGGCAGCAAAGAGACAAGGCCAGGTGGATGGGGCATTGTACAGGAAAAACAGACTAATCCCTTTTATAAGTTAATGTTATGAAAAGAAAAAGCAGGGACTGTGCTTAATTAAAAGAACCATAGACTATAATAAAGAGATGCAATTTGTGGTCCTAGATTGGATTCTGATTTGGTTATTTCAGGGATAGCTAGGGAAATTTATGAACTTGGTAATACATGAGATAAAAATGCATTCATGTGGAAAAAAATCTGTCTTTGTGGAAAGATAGAGTTGTTAATAGAAAAGTGCAGGTTATGGGATGGTTAAGCGTCTGCCTTCGATTCAGACTCAGATCATGATTCCAGGGTCCTGGGATCCAGTCCCACACGGGGTTCCTTGCTCAGCAGGGAGCCTGCTTCTCCCTCTGCCTGCCACTCCTCCTGCTTTTGCTCACTCTCTCTGACAAATAAATTTCAAAAATCTTAAAAAAAAAAAGAAACAAGGCATTGATTAAAAAAAAGAAAGAAAAGTGCAGGTTACAAAAAAACGTGGATACCATGATTTTATGTAGGTAAAAAATGCATTTGGACTTCCATTCATTGCTAGTGGGAATACAAAATGGTACAGCCAATTTAAAAGAGAGCTTGGCAATTTCTTAAAAAAAAAAAACTAAATATAGGGGTGCCTGGGTGGCTTAGTGGATTAAGCCTCTGCCTTTGGCTCAGGTCATGATCTCAAGGTCCTGGGATCAAGCCCCGCACATCAGATCTCTGCTCAGCAGGGAGCCTGCTTCCCCCTACCCCCACCCCCTCTCTGCCTGCCTCCTCTCTGCCTCCTTGTGATTTCTCTCTGTTTCAAATAATTAAATAAAATCTTTTTTTAGAAAAAAGAAGAAAAATAAATAAATATACTCTTAATAAACAATCTAGCAGTGACACACCCTGGTATTTGCCCAGAGGAGTTGAAAACATAAGTCTACCCAAAAACCGGCACAATGTCTATAGCAGCTTTGTTCATCAATGTGAAAACTTAGAAGCAACCAAGATGTCTTTAGTAGATAAATATATGAATGAATTGTGGTACATCCAGATAACGGAATATTCAAAACTGAAAAGCAATGAACCATTAAGCCATGAAAAGACACAGAGGAACCCTAAATGCATATTACTAAGTAAAAGAAGCAAGTCTGAAAAGTCTACGTACTGTATGATTCCAACTATAAGACATTCTGGAAAAGGCTAAACTATGAAGACAGTAGATAGATCAGCAGTTGCCAGGGATTAAGAGAGGGACGGATAATAGCAGAGAGCATAGAGAATGTATAAGGCAGTGAAATTACTCTATATGATATTATAATGATGGATACATGTCATTACACATTCCTCCAAACTTCACCAAGGGTGAACTGTAACGTAAACTATGGGCTGTGGGTAGTAATGAGGTGTCAGTCCAGGTTCATCAACTATAAGGAATGTAACACTCTGGTAGGGGCTGTTGATGAAGAAGGCTAGGCATGCGTGGGGGCAGAGCTATATGGGAACTCCACTTTCTGCTCGGTTTTGCTGTAAACCCAAAACTGCTCTAAAAAATTTAAAAACTCTATTAAAAATACACATGTGAGGTGCCTGGGTAGCTCAGTGGGTTAAGCAACTGCCTTCAGCTCAGGTCATGATCCTGGAGTCCCAGGATCAAGACCCGCATCAGGTTCCTTGCTCACTGGGGAATCCACTTCTCCCTCTGACCCTCTCCCCTCTCATACCCTCTCTCTCTCTCTCATTCTCTCTCTCAAATAAATAAAATCTTTTTAAAAATACACATGTGGGTATGGGTATGTGTAGAAAAAATCTAGAACATATGGTAAGATAGTAATAGCAGTAATTCTCTAGTTATTAGAAATGTTTTTCTTATTTTTGCCTGTCTGCGTTTTCTAATCATCTATCATGCATGCTACTGCTTTTGTAATAGCAAAAGTTTCAAAACTAAAAAAAGGGGGGAGCTGGATGCTACCAAATGAAGTAAGTTTAGAGTGTTAAACCTAAAAATGAGAGACTCACCAAAAGACAGAAGGCAAAAACTCAGAATAAAAAGTAGAACACATGTAAGGATGCAAGTAATAGCCCAAAAAGAAAAGAGTTTATGGAAAAATTCCAGATATTTGTTATGGTTAAAGATGATGTTTCTTTGCTAGGAAGCCTGATGAAATAAAGAATAGAGATTCAGGATGAGGAATTACCAGAGAAAAGGCAGACATAAAAATATTTTGTAAATGCCATTTCCTGCATTACACGTGTTTGGCAAGATGTTGGCTCAAAATGTTACCATCAAAACTTCACACAGGAGGGACGCCTGGGTGGCTCGGTTGGTTGGACGACTGCCTTCGGCTCAGGTCATGATCCCGGAGTCCCGGGATCGAGTCCCGCATCGGGCTCCCGGCTCCATGGGGAGTCTGCTTCTCTCTCTGACCTTCACCTCGCTCATGCTCTTTCTCACTGTCTCTCTCTCTCAAATAAATAAATAAAATCTTTAAAAAAAAAGGATTTAAAAAAAAAAAAAACTTCACACAGGAAAAGGCAAGTTCCAGGTTTTAAGGGCAAAATTGTGGCCCCAAAACTGACCTTTAAAAAACACTGGAAAATGGGACACGTGGGTGGCTCAGTCAGTTAAGTAGCTGCCTTCGGCTCAGGTCATGATCCCAGTGTCATGGGATCAAGTCCCACATCTGCCTCCTTGCTCATCAGGGAGCCTGCTTCTCCCCCAGCCTGCAGCTCCCCCTGCTTGTGCCCTCTCTTAAATAAAATTTTAAAAGCAAAACAAGGGGCGCCTGGGTGGCTCAGTGGGTTAAGCCGCTGCCTTCGGCTCAGGTCATGATCTCAGGGTCCTGGGATCGAGTCCCGCATCGGGCTCTCTGCTCAGCAGGGAGCCTGCTTCCTCCTTCTCTCTCTCTGCCTGCCTCTCTGCCTACTTGTAATCTCTGCCCGTCGAATAAATAAATAAAATCTTAAAAAAAAAAAAAAAGAATTAGGGAGGTAACAAGCAGGCTGCCTTAGGAGTGAAGAATGACAGAAAGGAAACACGGTGGGTTGCGTCTAAGACTACAGTGAGGCGGATGGGGGGGATGGGTGAAATAGCTGATGGGAACCAAGCAGCACACTTGTGACGAGCTCCTGGTCTTTGAATGGAAGTGCTGAATCACTAAATTCTACACCTGAAGCTAATATAACAATGCATGTGAACTCACTGGCATTTAAGTCAATTTTTTTAAAATGACCATGGTGAGTGTGTAGTAGAGAGTACAAGGGAGACAACAGGAAACGGAAGAAGAGAGCGAGAGGCAAGAGCCCAGGCGCCGGAAGGAAAGGAGCTGCGACAGAAGAGGAGGAGCTAAGTGGAGGAGCAGCCAATAGGGAGGGAGGAGCTCAGAGGAAGGAGGAACAGAAGAAGCTAAGAAGGGCCGTGGAGAAGCACGGCGGAAAGGAGGAAGCAAGGGCTGCGTGTGTGGCTGAGTCCTTAGGCATTTGCCTGCGGCTAGGGTCATGATCCCCGCGTCCTGGAATCGAGCCCCGCATGGGGCTCCCTGCTCGGTGGGAAACCTGCTTCTCTCCCATTCCCCCTACTCGTGTTCCGTCTCTGTCTGTCTCACTCTTTCACTCTCTCTCTGTGTCAGATTTTTAAAAAATCTTTGAAAAGGGGGGGGGAGGAAGCAAGGGGGCGGGCCCAGAGGGAAAAGAAAGGGGGAGGGGTGGAGCCAGGCAAAAAGGGCGGGACCCAGAGGGGAGATTGGAGGGAAGGTTGGGGCTAAGTGGGAGGGAGGGCGGGGCTAGGTGAACGGGTGGGCGGGGCCCATGCATCGTGGGCGGGGCCCATGCATCGTGGGCGGGGCCTGGGTGGAGGGGAGGGACTTGAGGAGAGTGGGGAAGGGAGAGGCCCAGGCACCGGGGCGGGGCCTAGAGGAGGGGAGGGGAGGGACTGCGAGGGAAGAGGAGAAGGGAGGGGCAGGGCGGGGAGGGAGGAGAAGAGGAAACGCTGAAATGAAAGGGAGGGAGCCAAGGGAAATGGGGGAAAAGGAGGAGCTCTGAGGATGGAGGAAGAGCTGAGCGGGAGTTGGGCGAACGGAGAGTAAGGGGAGGGGCCGAAAGGGAGGGAAAGAGAATCTGGGAAAAGAGTGGTCCGGATGCTCCACGTGCAAGGCTCAGAGATAGAGCCGCTGAGACACACCCACAGAAAGGGCTGTGGCGTTCTAGGTCAGAGGCGAAATAGCTCGCGACCGTGGTCTCCCCCCGGCGTGCCCCCTACCCCTGCCGCCTTCCCCTCACATCTCACTGCCTCCCACGGGTGCTCACCTTGCAGGTTGCAGTCTCTCGGGTCGCCTCGCAGAAGTTAACTGGAGCCAACCCGGGGAGGTAGAAGGCCGCGCTGGGGGTGGCCTGAAGCCCCAGGAACAGCCACAGCCCCAGCAGCCACCTCAGCCCGGGGAGGGCGAGCCTGAGGCGGCAAGGGTTGGTTCCCACGCGGAAACCACGAGTACTCATTTGAGGAGCCGGCTCAGGGCTCGGGGGCGCACTACAGGCGAGATCTAACCAGTGAACGGGAGAAACGGATATGATAACTCGGCTGGTGGGACTAGAACTCCAGGGAAAGCCACTTAATTCCGACGAAACAGTGGCTTGGAACCCGTTGCTAGGGCTCCGGGCTACTCAGATGAGCACGCGTAGTACGCATGCGTGCGGGTCCCCGCTAAGTCTTCCACACAACCCCCACCTTCCCCACTCCCCCCACCCCCCACCCACAGCCCGGCACTTTCCCGCGGTTAGAGGTGCCTCGGGGAGCGGGGAAGGGGGGCAAGGGAGGCTGGCTGAGAGGTCTCAGCATGCAACATCACAACTAAACGGGGTGTTGTGTCCTCCCTGAGTTTGCCTCAGTCCCAAAGTAGCAGTGTTTACCCCCCACCATTTTCACTTTTTCCGGCGGGGTGGTGGGACAAGAATGGGGAAGAGGGGAAATTACGGGGCCAAGCTGTCCAATATGGTGGGTGTTAGGCGCTTGAAATGCAGCCAGTGCAAAATTGATGTTCCATAGGGCCAAGTGCACACCCAGTATCAGGGACTGCTTGGAAAAAGGAATGCAAACCTCCGCGTTTTTATATTGATTGCATGTCGAAACAATATTTTGGGTCAGTTGCATTGAATAAAATATTATTGAAATTAATTTCACCTGTTGTTTTGTTTTGTTTTGTTTTTGACAAAGATCACAAGTAGTTAGAGAGACAGGCAGACGGGGTTGGGGGGGGGGGATCAGGTTGCCTGCTGAGCAGAGATCCCAAAGAGGGGCTCAATCGCATGACCCTGAGATCATGACCTGAGCGGAAGTTAAAGCCTTAACCCACTGAGCCACCCAGGCATCCCTCACCTGTTTATTTTTAAAGTATGATTGCTAGGGGCTCCTGGCTGGCTCAGTCCACAGAGAATGGGCCTCTTGATCTCAGAGTCATGAGTTCAAATCCCATGTTGGGCATGGAGCCTACTTTAAAATAAATATAAAAAAATAAATTGTGGCTACTAAAACATTGAAAATGACGTGGCTCATGTCATATTTCTTTTTTTTATTCATTAAAGCACTTTTAATATAAATAAATTCTGCAGAAATAATACAGCAAAACAAAGCCATGCACTGATACAAATTAACCAGTTCAGCTACTCGATATTTTTATGTTGTCTGTGATGATACATGGATTGCTCAATGTGTAATAAGTTCTGGCATCATTCCTACCTGGGAGAGACAACTTTTATTTTACACTGATGACTTAAGAAGAATACGTTTATTATATTGTGATTCAATGGTAATCTGAAAAACCTTTAAAATCACCTTAAGAAAAAAAAAGCACAAAAAGAAAGAAAGAAAAGAAAACCATAATAATCACATCCTAGAGACTGTCAGGTGAACTTATCCTAAATATGTTCTTTGGCGTATTGTCGACACACAATATCACATCAATTTCAGGTGTACAACATAGTGATTCCACAAGTTCACTGGCATTCCATTTCTGTTGGACAGCTCATGTCTGGGGGAGGAGGGTGGAAGGGGCAAAGATGAAAGAAGAGGGAGGGAGAGGGAAGGGTTGCTCTCAGTCTTTGAAAGAAAGTTCTCCCTCTCTTAGCTCCAGGGATCTTATTTTTCTTTTTTTCTTTCTTTTTTTTTTAAAGATTTTATTTGTTTATTTGACAGAGAGACATCACAAGTAGACAGACAGGCAGAGAGAGAGAGGAATGCAGGCTCCCCACTGAGCAGAGAGCCCGATGTGGGACTCGATCCCAGGACCCTGAGATCATGACCTGAGCCGAAGGCAGTGGATTAACCCACTGAGCCACCCAGGCGCCCAGGGATCTTATTTTTCGACCTCTGTAGGAATCCTTGTCACCCTCACCTTCTGCTCCTTGTGCTGTCCTATGATGCAAAGTGCTGGTATTTGGACCTAGACAGTAGTGTAGGCATCATACAACAAAGACAGCAGAAGAGCTGGTCATTTTTCCTTCCTGTCTGTCAAGAGCTTTGGAGAACAAGAGGTCACTTGTGTATGCTGAGACCACTGCACCTTGCCATTCTGTCCAAGTTCCCTTGCTCTGAGAGGTCTGCGTCCTCTGCTGATTGGCAGCCTGCGATTCCAGGCGGAACAAAGGCAGCGAACCGGCGGTTAGCAGAGGCCAGTAGAATTTAATGAGTTAACTCCTGGATCAGAGAGGCAGGAAAAGTGGCAGGAGAAAATGTACCAATGATCAGAATTCCGAGCGTTGCGAGGGCAGGGAGAACGAACTTGACCACGCGGACTGGAGAGGCCCTTGTAAAGATTTGGAGAAGGGGATTAGGTGATCAGAAGGGGCACCACTTTTGTGAGGAGGAACAGGAAAGAGCAGTAGAGCCGTCAAGAATCGAAGCAACCAGAGCTTGAATAAAACTCTTGCATTTTGCCACTATGTTACCACCCTTCTCTGGTCAGTCTTTGGCTGAAAAATTGTATGTGTTAAACGGGATGCTCGGCCAGCCTTTGAGGCCTGGGCCGGGACGTCTAGCGGCTGAGCTAGGGCCCTGCGGGCCAGGACTGCAGCAGGGACAGGGCGTCCTACTGACCGAGCCGGGGCGGCCCACCGAGTGCGGGGAACGTGCTCGACGGGGCTCCCCGGGGCTGGTGTGTCACCCAAGTCGCCTACAGGAGACAGGCCCCAGCCCCTCCGGAGACTGATAAGCTGGAAAGAGCAGCCGTCAGCCTACTTGCGAGCCTTTTGGCCCCGTCCCCGTCCTCATCTACCGTTCAAACTGGGGCTTTGACGTCTTCCATAAAAGGTGCCGTGATGTGTCTGTTAAACTCAAGAAGTAAAGCATCACCGAGGACTACGTCCCCTTTCTCAGCAATAAGACACAGCCCTCCCGGTGTCCCCACTCTGTGATTGTCACCAGCTCTATCCACCTGAAGGTGGGGGGGGGCTCGTTCTGGTGGATTCTCTGCTGCCTGTGCTCCAGGAAGCCATTCACTAGGCAGGCCTGGCTTTGCTCGGCACCAAGGCTCCCCCTCCCCCATGCGCCAATTTGAAGACCTCTTCCAGAGTGAGGCCTGAGGGCCACCGGTAACTAGGGACAGCTTTATTTATTCCTTTTTTTTTTTTTAAGATTTTATTTATTTATTTGACAGAGAGAGGTCACAAGCAGGCAGAGAGAGAGAGGAGGAAGCAGGTTCCCTGCTGAGCAGAGAGCCTGACGCAGGCCTCGATCCCAGGACCCTGAGATCATGACCTGAGCCGAAGGCAGCGGCTTAACCCACTGAGCCACCCAGGCGCCCCTATTCCTTTCCAGTTCCTATGCCTCTCATTTCTTGTTCTCGCCTCATCCACTAAATAGGATTTCCAATAGGATATTGAATAGAAGTGCGAGCAGACATCCTTACCTGTTCTCCATCCCAAGGGGAAAGCAGTATGATACAGCCGTAGGCCTTTTTAAAAAAGATTTTATTTATTTATTTGACAGACAGCACAAGCATACAAGCAGGGGGAGCAGCAGGCAGAGAGAGGGGGAGAAGCAGGCTCCCCACTGAGCAAGGAGCCTGCATAGGGGCTCAATCCCAGGACTCTTGGATCATGACCTGAACAGATGACAGATGCTTAACCAACTGAGCCACACAGGTACCCCCCTCCCAGCTACAGGCGTTTTATACTTGTCCCTTATCAAGTTAAGGAAGTTCTTTTCTCTTCCTAGTTTGTTGGAAGTTTTTACCATGATGCAATATTGAATTTTATTCAATTTTTTGGCAGTGTTTCTTAGTAAGACTATTAATATGATGCATTACATTGACATTTAAATGTTGAATCAGTATGTATTTCCAGAATAAACCCCACTTGGTTGGATAATATGTAAAAAAAAAAAAAGGCAACAACAAAACAAATAGGGCTGTGTTTTGGTATAGAATGCAAAATTTGCAAGGCTTTTATAAGATAAAATTCAAGGGGCACCTGGATGGCTCAGTTGGTTGGGCAGCTGCCTTTGGTTCAGGTGATGATCTGAGGGTCATGAGATAGAACCCCACATTGGGCTCCCTGATCGATGGGAAGTCTGTTTCTCACTCTCCCTCTGCTGCTCCCCCTGCGTGTGCTCTCTTACTCCTGTACTCTCTCTCAAGTAAATAAGTAAAATTTAAAAAAAATTAAAAGATAGGGGCACCTGGGTGGCTCAGGGGGTTAAAGCCTCTCTGCCTTCATGTTGGGTCATGATCCCAGGGTCCTGGGATGGAGCTGTGCAGGCTTTCTGCTCAGCAGGGAGCCTGCTTCCTTCTCTCTCTGCCTTCCCCTCTGCCTACTTGTGATCTCTGTCAAATAAATAAATAAAATATTTTTAAAAAATTAAAAGATAAAATTCAAGAGAGAGAGGCAAACCAAGAGACAGAGACTTAACTATAGAGAACAAACTGATGGCTATAAGAAGGTAAGTCGTGGTTGGGGGGAAACAGGTGCTAGGGATTAAGGAGGCCACTTGTGATGAGCACCTGGTGGTGTATGGAAGTGTTGAATCACTATATTGTACACCTGCAACTCATATTACACTCTGTTAACTAATTGGAATTAAAATTAAAACTTAAAAAAAAGATAAAATTCAAAGAAATTAATTTCTTAATGTAGGCTATGCCCCAAACTCCAGGGAGACAAGGGTTTTCCCTTCTGTGCCATTAGGAGTATTTTAGTGGAGAGTGAAGAATACATTATTCATTTTATTTGCTTACTTTTCTCTCGCTCTCTACTGAAAGTAAGCTCCTTAAGCACAGGATCCTTTTTTTGGCTTCATGTTCCTAGCACAGACCCAGGCACTTGGTAAGAGCACGTGGAAGAAGAAAACTTTGTCTCTACCCTTCAAGGTTCTTTTGACTGGTCTAGGAATTACACGGACATAAGACAGATTAACAGGAGAAAAATCTAATTTAATTACGTACATATAGGGAATCCACAAAAAAAAAAAAGAGATTTCAAAAACAGGAGAAAATTATGTTTGTGCTATTCTGGACTAAGGAGAAGGGAGTAGGGGTCTGAGGCTTCAAAAGGAAGGCAGACAATTCACAAGGAATTGGGAAAGAGCAAATATTTTGTGAACATATGTTTGCCAGGCAAACAATGGGACACAGAAAAAATTTTTTAACAGACTTTGGTAAGTTCCCGTTTGTCTACCACACCTAAATTATGCTATACTATAGTTGTCTGTCACTATAGCTCCCTTTCTAGAACAGGACCTCTGTCTGGATTCTTTGGGGGTGGGGAGTGTGCACAGGGAGAGGGAGAGAGAATCTTAAGCAGGCTCCATGCCTAGTTGCAGAGCCCAACACCCAGGGCTCTATCTCAGGCTCCTGAGACCATGACCTGAGCTAAAATCAAGAGGTAGATGCTTGGGGCACCTGGATGGCTCAGTGCATTGGGCCTCTGCCTTCGGCTCAGGTCATGATCTCAAGGTCCTGGGATTGAGCCCCGCAGCAGCGAGCTCTCCACTCAGCAAGGAACCTGCTTCTCCCTCTCTCTCTCTGCCTGCCTCTCTGCCTACTTGTGATCTCTGTCTGTCAAATAAATAAATAAAATCTTAGGAAAAGAATAAATGAAACAAGATGGGATCGGGAGGGAGACAAACCATAAGTGATTCTTTTTTTTTTTTTAAAGATTTTATTTGTTTATTTGACAGAGCGAGATCACAAGCAGGCAGAGAGGTAGGCAGAGAGAGAGGAGGAAGCAGGCTCCCTGCTGAGCAGAAAGCCCAATGGGGGCCTTGATCCCAGGACCCTGAGATCATGACCTGAGCCGAAGGCAGCGGCTTAACCCACTGAGCCACCCAGGCTCCCGCCATAAGTGATTCTTAATCTCACAAAACAAACTGAGGGTTGCTGGGGGAGGGGGGTTGGGAGCAGGGGTTGGGGTTATGGACATTGGGGAGGGTATGTGCTATGGTGAGTGCTTCGAAGTGTGTAAACCTGGCGATTCACAGACCTATACCCCCTGGGGATAAAAATATATTATATGTTTATTTAAAAAATTTTAAATTTATTAAATATTAATAAATAAAATCTTAAAAAAAAAAGAGTCAGATGCTTCTAGGCATCTAGAAGATTCTCTTAGGCACGTAAGGGGAAGATAAAAGAAGAAAAACTTCCTGGGGCTCCTGGCTGCCTCAGATGGAGGAGTCTGCAACTCTTGATCTCAGGGTCCTGAGTTCAAGCTCCACATTTGGTGTAGAGATTACTTAAATAAATATATAAACTGAAAAAAAAAAAAGAAGAAAAGAAACAGGGGCACCTGGGTGGCTCAGTGGGTTAAAGCCTCTGCCTTCGGCTCGGGTCATGATCCCAGAGTCCTGGGATGGAGCCCCACATGGGGTTCTCTGCTCAGCAGGGAGCTTGCTTCCTCCCCTCTCTCTCTGCCTGCCTCTCTGCCTACTTGTGATCTCTGTCTGTCAAATAAATAAATAAATATCTTTAAAAAAAAAAAAGAAGAAGAAGAAGAAAAGAAACATTTCCCTAGTCTTCCATTTCTTTTTTTTTTAAAAGATTTTATTTATTTGTCAGAGAGAGAGGGAGAGAGAGTGAGCACAGGCAGACAGAGAGGCAGGCAGAGGCAGAGGGAGAAGCAGGCTCCCTGCCGAGCAAGGAGCCGCATGTGGGACTCGATCCCAGGACGCTGGGATCATGACCTGAGCCGAAGGCAGCTGCTTAACCAACTGAGCCACCCAGGCATCCCTAGTCTTCCATTTCTTAATAATCAGCCTAGGGAGGCCTGGCTGGCTCAGTCGGACTCTTGATCTCAGGCTCAGTGAGTTCAAGCCCCGTGTTGAGCACAGAAATTATTAAAATAAATAAAACTTAGGAAAATTTTTAGAAAAGAAAAAAAAAGAATCAGACTAAAATAATCCATGTGCCCAAGAGACACACTTGGGGGTGTCAAATTTTGCCACCAACAAGCACAATGCATTGATTCAGAATAAATGAAAAGATGGAAGAATGAATACCATGTAACTTACACTGTCTCCGGGAATTTGTATATATTTTACTTCATTTAGAAGTCAAAAGAGGATGCAATCAATGGGAGTAAGTGTAGATAACCAGGATAATCCCACTTTTTTTTTTTACAGCAGTAGAGTCTGCATAGCTCCTGCCCATCCATCTTTGACGTTATTCCCCACCCCCCGGTAGACAGGGCAGTCATTTTATGTGAGATAACTGAGGCCACGGGTAGCTAGTTTGCTTGTCCACGTTCACACTGTAATAGAGGACCAAGTCAAAGGAAGGAAGCAGATCCCCTGATATCTAATTTAGTTCTGAAATATAATGGAATTAAAAGGAAGTGCCAGGGGCGCCTGGGTGGCTCAGATGGTTAAGCTTCTGCCTTTGGCTCAGGTCATGATCTCACAGTCTGGAAATCAAGCCCCTGCTCAGTGGTGAGTCTGCTTCTCCCTCTTCCCCTACCCCTCACCCCTGCTGGTGCTCTCTTTCTGTCTCTCTCTCTCAAATAAATACACAACATCTTATAAAAAATAATAGAAGGAAGGACCAAGTGGTAATAAAAAAGAAATAAACTCATTTTATGGAGCTGGAAATTTGACAGCTACATCAGCTATGAAACATGCAAGTAAAAGCTTGAGTGAAGCATATGAACCTGAAGTTGGGAGCTCTCTTGGGCAGGGGTGTACAGACAGATTCAACCATGAAATTTGTGATACACAACATCACTCAAACGACTTTGGGAAAGGAGAGAAACACAAAGAATGGCACTTCACAGAAGTGGGTACTTCAGGGGTGCCTGGGTGGTCAGTGGGCTAAGCCTCTGCCTTCCGCTCAGGTCATGATCTCAGGGTCCTGGGATCGAGTCCCACATGATCAGGCTCTCCGCTCAGCAGGGAGCCTGCTCCCCGCCGCCCCCCTCCCCCATCATCTGTCTCTCTTGTGATCTCTCTCTCTCTGTCTGTCAAATAAGTAAATAAATAAAATCTTAAAAAAATAAAAGTGGGTACTTCGGCCTGCACTAAAGACAACGCGTAAAATGGACGAATATAGTAACTAGGTCTTTAATAGTTCCTTTTTTCCCTGGATTCTAACTATTTCGAGTTAAAGATATCCATGTGACATTCCCATCTTCTTTCCAGGTCTCTCTGGCATATATATACCCAAATTAAGGAGTGGAACAAAGGAATACTGTGGTCCAGGGAAATCATGCTCTATTTAAGCCATGTTTCTAAATCAGCATATTGGGACATCAAAAAAAAAAAACAAAAACTAATGTGCCACGGTAGGCAAGGGTGCCAACTCCAGGGGCCAAATCATACCTTTCATAGTGTGCTGACAGGGCTGGTCTAGCTTTTCCCTGGGGCCTCCTGCCTTCACTCACTTTTCCTTCCCAGTTCCCCCCAAATCTAAAAAGGTTTCTTTCATACTGGTAGTGTAAATCTCATCATCTCATACCATTCCTTAAAATCCTTTTCTGCACAGCGGGGGACTAGCCAGCTCAGTTGGTAGAGCATCCCACTGTTAGTCTCTGGGCCATGAGTTCAAGCCCCACACTGACTATAGAGATTACCTCCAGAAAAAATTTAAATTTAAAAATCCTTTGCTAGGGCACCAGGATGGCTCATTTGGTGAAGTGTCTGCCTTTGGCTCAAGTCCCGATCCCAGGGTTCTGGGATGGAACCCAGCATTGGGCTCCCTGCTTGGCAGGGAGCCTGCTTTTCCCTCTCCCTCCCACTCCCGTGCTCTCTTGCTCTCTCGCTCTCTCTCAAGTAAATAAATAAAATCTTTAAAATAAATTAAAAAAAATAATTCTTTACTGCACAAATCAGTGTAATGTGGGGGGCCTAGACTGGATCCTGGCACAGAAAAAGGACACTAGTGAGAATATTGATGAAAGCCAAATAGAGTCTTCGTTTGCTTAATACCATTGAACTGATGTTTATTTCTTCCTTTGATCATTGTACCACAGTGACGTAAGATGTTCACATTAAGTGAAGCTCAGAGAAGGGTATATGAGACCTCTGTGTACTATTTTGGCAACACTTCTGTAAATCTAAAATTATCTAAAGTAAAAAATTTAAAAACTCTCCTACTGGCTCTCCATTGCCCAAAGGGTTAAGTTCAAATTTTGCTTAGCAAGGTTGCTCCCCCTAACCCCCAGCCCCCAACACACACTTCTCCAGCATCAGCCTTCCCGTGTGGATGGGGCTCCGCTCCCACAGTCATTCTGATCGTGCTCTAGAGAATGACTTTTAGTTACGTGAAGAGCCCATTCTCCTAGCCTCTGAGCAAATGGATCCTTGCTATTCCTGGGTCAAGTACGCTCTGCTGACGCTCACCTGCTCTCCCATCTTTGGCTTGGCTGAAATCTTGATCCTGAATTTCAACTCATAATCTGAAAGCTGCTTTTCCCAGCATATGTTCCCTGACAAACCCCCACACTACACATATCCCGCCCATATATATCCTAACCCACACAGAGAGTTGGATCAAGTGTCCCTTGAATGTATTTCTGCTGCACTCTATGTATTACTTCTGTCACTTTCACACCGTTTTGCAGTCCTGTCTGCCCTCTTGCCCCCCACCTCCACCCCTGGGGTCAATTGTGAACTCTGGATCTTCCCCTTCTATCCACACCTACCACTTTCCTGGTATAGCAAAAGGCCATTAACGTAGATTGACCTCACGGGTTTAACACTTTGAAGGTTAAGCTTCCCATTTGAGTAATGATTCTTGTAATTCATATACTCTGATAGGGTGAACAGGAAGAGTTTTAGTTTTTCCCTCTGTACTGTAGAGTTTCTGGCTGACAATCATATTTTTGCACCAATATCAACTTGTTACCAAGGGATGTGTAGATCCCTGTATTACAGAAATCATTGCAAAATGATGACCACAGTAAATCTAGTTAACACCCATCACCATACATACTTATCTTTTTCCCCTTTTCTTTCTTCTTTCTTTTTCTTTATTTTTTAAAAGATTTTATTTTTAAGTAATCTCCACATCCAACATGAGGCTCAAACTCACAACCCCGAGATCAAGAGCCCATCAGGCCCCTCGCAAAAAAAATTTTTTTTAAGATGAAAACTTTTAAGATTAACTCTCTTAGCAACTTTCAAGTATACTATACAGTATGAACTATAGTTAATATGCCCTCTGCATTTATGAACTCGGCTTTTTGTCATTGCATTTTTTTGGGTGGGTTTTTTTGGTGTTTTTTGTTTTGTTTTGTTTTGCATTCCACATGTAAGTGAGATGGTTGTCTTTCCTGTCTGACTTACTTCACTTAGCATAATGGCAAGAATTCCTTCTTTATTAAGGCTAAATAATATTCTGTTTTATATATTATACCACATTTCCTTTATCCATTCGTCCATTGATGGATATTTGGGTTGCTTTCGTATCTTGGCTATTGTAAATAACACTTCAATGAACATCAGAGAGGGGTTATATCTTTTCAAATTAGTGTTTTCGTTTCCTTTGGATAAACACCTAGAAACATAATTGCTAGATCATATGGTCGTTCTATTTTTAATTTTTTGAGGGGCCTCTGCACTGTTTTCCATGGCTGCACCAATTTATAACCCCACCAACAGTACACAAGGGTTTCCTTTTCTCCATATTCTTGCCCACACTTATTATTTCTTGTCTTTTTGATAGTAGCCATCCTAACAGGTGTAAGATGGCATCTCATTTGGTTTTGATTTGTATTCCCCTGATGATGAGTGATACTGAATATCTTTCATGTGTCTGCTGTCTATTTGTGTATCTTCTTTGGAAAATCTCTGTTCAAATCCTCTGCCCATTTTTATTTTTATTTTTTTAAAGACTTATTTATTTGGGAGAGAATGCACACACAGGGGGTTGGGGGGAGCAGAGGGAGAGGAAAAGAAGATTCTCTGCTGAGCAGGGAGCCCGGATGCTGGGCTCAATCCCGAGGGGACCCTCAGGTCATGACCTGAGCTGAAGGCAGACACTTAACTGACTGAGCCGCCCAGGTGTCCCTCCTCCGCCCATTTTTAATCAGATTAATTTTTTAAAAAGATTTTATTTATTTATTTGACCGAGAGAGAGATCACAAGTAGGCAGAGAGGCAGGCAGAGAGAGAGGAGGAAGCAGGCTCCCTGCTGAGCAGAGAGCCTGATGTGGGACTCGATCCCAGGACCCTGAGATCATGACCTGAGCCGAAGGCAGCGGCTTAACCCACTGAGCCACCCAGGCACCCTAATCAGATTAATTTGTGTGATTTTGTTTGTTATTGAGTTGCATGAGTTCTTTATATATTTTGAATATTAGCCCCTTATCAGATATATGATTCGCAAATATTTTCTCTCATTCAGTAGGTTTCCTTTTCATTTTGTTGGTGGGTTTTTTTGTTTGTCTGTTTTGTTTGCTGTGCAGAAACATTTTAGTTTGATTGAGTCCTATTTATTTATTTTTGCTTTTGTTGCCTTTGTTTCTTGTTATACCCGAGTTTTCGTGTCCGAGAGACCACCAAGGAGCCAACACCGATGCAATCACATGAGGGTTTATTCAACGAGCTTAAGCTTGGGCCCAAGTATACCCGACACAGCAGACTTGGACCCTGAGCTTAGCTAAGGCAGGGGTATTTATGGGTTCCAGTTACTAAAGCAGGGTGGGGGTTTCTGGAACCAAAGCAGGGTAGGGCTTCCTGTTACTAAAAAAAAGGGGGGGGTCTCTCGAACCAAAGCAGGGTGGGGGTTCTTGTTACTAAAGCAGAGTGGGGGTCCTTAGAACTAAAATAAAGTAGGGAAAAGTTCAGCCCTTGGGCACAGGGGTCTGAGATGGCTGCCGGAGCTAAATGGCTGTACTTATGCTAAGGCTAAACCTGAGGTGGGATGGCCTTAATTTTTCTTGGCCTCCACATTTCTCATGTCAGATCCAAAAAATCATTACCAAGACCAAGCTTACTACCTATGTTTTCTTCTAGGAGTTTCATGGTTTCAGATCTTACACTCAGATCCATTTTGAGTTTATTTTTATGCATGATGTAAACTAGTGATCCACTTTTATTCTTTTGTATATGGCTGTTCAGTTTTCCCAACACCATTTACTGAAAACACTGTCTTTTTCTCATTCTATGTTCTTGGCTCCCTTGTCATAAATTAATTGACCACATATATTTGGGCTCATTTCTGGGCTATTTTGTTCCCTTGATCTAAGTGTCTGTTTTTTATGCCACTACTATACTGTTTTGATTACTGCAGTTCTGTAGTATAGTTTGAAATCAGGGAGCATGAGGCCACAAGCTTTGTTCTTTCTCAAGATTGCTTTGGCTACAGGGGCACCTGGGTGGCTCAGTTGATTAAGCATCTGCCTTCAGCTCAGGTCACGATCTCAGGTCCTGGGATGGAGCCCCTGCTTAGCACGGAGCCTCTATCTCCCTCTCTCTCTGCAGCTCCCCCTGCTTGTGCTCTCTCTCAAACAAATAAATAAAATCTTTAAAAAAAATTATTCTGCAGGCAGTATATGTTTTTTAAAAAAAGATTGCTATTCTGGGTCTCTAATGGTTTCATACAAATATTAGGATTGTTTGTTCTATTGTCAGGTGGTTCTAGAAAAAACCCTATATTCTCTAAAACAAAAGGAAGCGGTGAGAAGAGTGGTATTGTTTTTCATTTTTGCCAATCTCCTTAATGTCTGGCTTCATAGAAGATAGCCAGATTCTCCTACTTGCTTCTGCATCCAATTTGTGGTGATATCACATGTCACACAGCCTCGGGACTACCGCATATTCGGAATTATTATGCAATTTTTCATCTTGTGAACACACTGGATGTGTCTCTGGATCCTTCCAGAGTTCTCGAACCAAACTTGGAGAACCTCTTGACTAGAGCATTAACCTAGTGTTAACCGTGGACATAATGAGATATTTAGGAGTTAAAACTGATAGGATTTGGTGACTGATGGATGATACTGCGGGCTGAGGTAGAGGGAAGGGTCATGCTGATTCACAGGCTGCTGATTTGCACAAGTGGCTGGGTGGTGAAGCCATGGCATTGGGAGAGGAACAGGTTTAGGGTGACAGAGAGAGAGAGAGATCAGGAGGGGTTTTTGGAACTGTTAAACCTGAGGAGACCCTGAGAGTTACAGATGGAGATTTATTTTTTTCATTTAAATTCAATTTAGTCAACATATATTGTATTACTCGTTTCAGGGGTAGAATTTAGTGAGTCGTCAGTTGCCTATAACACCCAGCTCATCACATCACATGTCTTCCTTATGCCCATCCCCCAGTGACCCCTTCCCCCACCCCCACCCCTCCACCATCCCTGTCTGTTCTCTAGAGTTAAAAGTCTCCTATGGTTTGTCTCCTTCTCTGTTTTTTTTTTTTTAAGATTTTATTTATTTATTTGACAGAGAGAGATCACAGTAGACAGAGGCAGGCAGAGAGACAGAGAGGGAAGCAGGCTCCCTGCTGAGCAGGGAACCCAATGCGGGACTCGATCCCAGCACCCTGAGATCATGACCTGAGTCGAAGGCAGCGGCTTAACTCACTGAGCCACCCAGGTGCCCTCCTTCTCTGTTTTTATCTTACTTTATTTTTCCTTTCCTTCCCCAAGTTCATCTGTTTTGTTTCTTAAATTCCACCTATCAGTGAGATCACGGGATAATTGTCTTTCTCTGATTGACTTATTTCCCTCAGCATAATCCCCTCTAGTTCCACCCTTGTTGTTGCAAATGGCAAGATTTCACAAATGGAGATTTCCAGCATGAATATATAGCTCTGGAAAGGAGACATAAATTTGGGAATTGATGGCTTATGATAGAAGAAATCACATACAAGATGAGTACAGGAAGAGAGCAGAGGAGGGTCTAGGGCCAATCTTTGAAAAATGTCAACAGTTTGTAGTCTAGTAGAAAGCGATAAACTACAGAGTTGCTAGAGAAGAAGCAGGTGGAGAGGTAGGTGGAAAACCAGAACTATGTGATGTTCAATCTAAAAGGGCTTGAAAGCCAAAGGAAGACAGCCCTTCAAGGAGAAAGTGCTCAAGAACCAAAAAAACAAAACAAAACAAAAAAACAAGTAAAATAGCAGACAACATTTAATCTATCTGATTTGGTGACACAGATGTTGTTGGTGACATGAGAGAGAGCTATCTGAGGGAAAATTATCAGGAGAAAAGCCAGATTGGAACAGTTTGAGCATTGAGTAACAGGTGATGAAATGAAGGTAGTTAGGGGCACCTGGGTGGCCCAGTGGGTTAAAGCCTCAGGCTTCAGGTCAGGTCATGGTCCCAGGGTCCCAGGGTCCTGGGATTGAGAGTCGGGCTCTCTGCTCGGCAGGGAGCCTGCTCCCCCTGCTCTCTACCTGACTCTCTGCCTACTTGTGATCTCTGTCAAGTAAAGAAATAAAATCTTTTAAACAAAAGAAATTAAGGTAGTTGGTATAGACAACGTTCTTTTATTTGATTAACTTTTAATTGCATAAGTAATACAGAAATATGTTTCTCCTTTATAAAAATTAGAACGTTCAGGGGCGCCTGGGTGACTCAGTTGATTAAGCGTCTTCCTTAGGCTCCGGTCATGATCTCAGGGTCCTGGGATGGAGTCCGGCATCCAGCTCCCTGCTCAGCAGGGGGTCTGCTTCTCCCTCTCCCCCTGGTTTGTGCTCTCCGTAGCTTGCTCTCTCTCTCTCTCTCAAATAAATAAACGAACCCTTTTTAAAAAAAGAATATTGGGGCGCCTGGGTGGCTCAGTGGGTTAAGCTGCTACCTTCGGCTCAGGTCATGATCTCAGGGTCCTGGGATTGAGTCCCGCATCGGGCTCTCTGCTCGGCGGGGAGCCTGCTTCCCTCTCTCTCTCTCTATCTCTCTCTACCAGCCTCTCCATCTACTTGTGATTTCTCTCTGTCAAATAAATAAATAAAATCTTTAAAAAAAAAAAGAATATTAAATCTCCTTTCCTTAAATTGTCCTTTATTAAAAAAAAAAAAAAGAGCATTACAGAGAAGACTAAAGTCCTCTGACCACTGCCATCAATCGTGGAGTTCTCACTTTCTGGAGGTAACCATTTTATTTGTTTGGTGTGCCCTTCCTGGCCTTTTCCGTGTAGTAACATGTAGTGTTGTCTATAGTATAATTTTACATATGTACATACATATACACCTATGCATATACTGAGGCATATTTTACATATACCTATTTTCCATATAGTATAACATTATGTATAAAGTAATGTACTTTAGGGCGCCTGGGTGGCTCAGTGGGTTAAGCCGCTGCCTTCGGCTCAGGTCATGATCTCAGGGTCCTGGGATCGAGTCCCGCATCGGGCTCTCTGCTCAGCGGGGAGCCTGCTTCCTCCTCTCTCTCTCTCTCTGCCTGCCTCTCTGCCTACTTGTGATCTCTGTCTGTCAAATGAATAAATAAAATCTTTAAAAAAAAAAAAAGTAACGTACTTTAGTGTTTTAACAGATGTGCTACGGATGTCACGTACTAGGAGAACATCAGTATTTATTCAACATTCCTCTACTGATAGTTACTGAAGTTGTTTCCACTTTTGTCCCTAGTTGCTAACAATTCTGCACACACACACACACAAAACTGCTTTATACACACTGGCCTCGGCAGGGAAGGCGGCAAGAAGGGTAGGGCTCACTGAAGTTTTAATAGACACCACTCTTGTCCTTCTGATATTTTCATAGATACTACCAAACTGCCCTCCCAGATGGCTGTTCCAAGTTTTCTTCCCACCGGCAGTGGGAGTCTCACAAAAAGTACTAATGACCCACTGTCCCACACTTTACTCAACTATTTTGAGATGTTTGGTTGTGGAGGGGAGGAAAACTAGCAAGTAGTAGCCAGAAGAGGATAAAAGACTGAGTTGGGGGAGGTTCTTTTCTTTTTTTCTTAAAAATTTTATTTATTTATTTATTTTTGTAAGTAAGCTCTACACGTGACTTTGGGGCTTTGAACTCACAACCCTGAGATCAGGAGTCAAATTCTCCCGTGACTGAGCCAGGCAGGCACCCCAGAGGGGGTTTTCTTTCTCTCTTTTTTAAGATTTTATGTACTTATTGAAGAGAGAGGGAGAGTCAGAAAAATCACAGAGGGAGCAGGAGAAGCAGATTCCCCACTGAGCAGGGAGCCCGATTTGGGACTTGATCCCAGAACCCCGAGATCATGACCTGAGCCAAAGGCAGAGGCTTAACCAACTGAGCCACCCAGGTGCTGCCGCAGTGGGTTTTCTACATGAGAAAGGCTTGTGCATGTTTTGATGTGCTGGAGAAAGTTTCAGTTGAGCAGTGGTTGAATATATACAAGAAAAGAAGAATTAATGACATAAAATTCCCAAGAAAGCAGAGGAGGACACTGTCCAAAACACAGGTAGAAGAACTGGCCTTAAATGAGAAGAGCCATTAATCTTCCATTGCATCGGTTCCCCAACTTGGTTGTGCAGCAGAGTTCCCTGGAGAGCTTGTCAAAACACAGATTGCTGTCCCTTCTTCCACTAGAGTTTGGGATTCTGTAGGTCTCAAGGCAGAGTCTGCAAATGTGCATTTCTAACAAGTTCCCAGGCCCTGTCCACGCTGCTGTTTGGGGATGGAGGCTAACTACACTGGGGGAGCCACTGTCCTACCAGCAGGAGGAGAGGAAGATAGGATGGGTAGCGATATGGAGATCCGCATGTTTGGTAACCAGAAGATGAGAGATTACCCATCCACGGCCTTCTATATGTCTATGAAATAAGAGTTGAAGTCAAATATTGGGGCGCCTGGGGGCACCTGGGTGGCTCAGTGTGTTAAAGCCTCTGCCTTCGGCTCAGGTCATGATCTCAGGGTCCTGGGATCAAGCCCCGCATCAGCTCTCTGCTCGGCAGGGAGCCTGCTTCCTCCTCTCTCTCTGCCTACTTGTGGTCTCTGTCTGTCAAATAAATAAAATAAATAAAATGTTTAAAAAGAAAATATTGGGGCACCTGGATGGCTCAGTCGCTTGAGCGACCCTCTCTCAGTCATGATCTCATGTTGTGGGGTGAAGCCCCACAAGGCTTCATGCTTGAGCAGGGAGTCTCCTTGGGATTCTCTCCCTCTGCCCCTCCCCCCACTCGTGAGCTCTCTCGCTCTCAAGTAAATACAACTTCAAAATAAATTTTTGGGGCACCTGGGTGGCTCAGTGGGTTAAGCCGCTGCCTTCGGCTCAGGTCATGATCCCAGGGTCCTGGGATCGAGCCCCGCTTCGGGCTCTCTGCTCAGCAGGGAGCCTGCTTCCTCCTCTCTCTCTCTGCCTGCCTCTCTGCCTACTTGTGATCTCTCTCTGTCAAATAAATAAATAAAATCTTAAAAAAAATAAAAAAATAAAAATAAATAAATTTTTAAAAAAAGAACTGAGGGGATGCCTGTGGCTCAGTTGGTTAAGTGTCTGCCTTTGGCTCAGGTCATGATCCCAGGGTGCTAGGATCGAGTCCCGAATCCGGCTCCTTGTTCAGTGAGCAGTCTGCTTCTCCTTCTCCCTCGGCCTGCCACTCCCCTTGCTTGTGTGCTTGCTTGCGTGCGCTCTCTCTCTCTCTCTCAATCTCTGACAAATAAATAAATAAAATCTTGAAAAAAAGAATTGAGGTCCAATATTGTTAAGCTGGGGGGTGGGAGGGAAGTGATGCTGGGGTAGAAGGTTAGAGAAGAGTGGAGAAATTTCTACAAAATGATTGCAGTAGGTAGGACAGTTAATTGACTAAAGATGTGTAGTAAAATTCCTCATCTGCCCGATTGTGTCAATTTTTCCAGTAGATATGGAGAAATTAAATTTTGGGTTTCACCCAAGAGTGAGGTTTTTGTCACCCTAGTGTCTCAAAAA
This sequence comes from Neogale vison, assembly GCF_020171115.1. NCBI lineage: Eukaryota > Metazoa > Chordata > Mammalia > Carnivora > Mustelidae > Neogale > Neogale vison. Next base: position 14,985,521 of record NC_058105.1, read on the forward strand.
GACATCCAGTAGCTCATGCCAGAATCCTGGCCTCACTGGGGATTCCTCCCTCCCTCCCCATAGCCAATGTGTCACAAGGTCAATAGTTAACACTTGGTATAGAGCTTACTCTTCTCTAGGCAATGTTATAAATGTGTTGCATGTATTAAATTCATTTAATACTGACCCTTCCTGTAAGTATTATTATTATCTTCATTTTGTAAATGAGGACACCAAAATGCAGAGAAATTAGTAATTTGCTCTAATTCATACAACTTGGAAGTGGCAAAGCCTGGCTTCAAACTGGGCATTTCAGCACCTGCCTAGTCTTTAGGCAGGGTATTGTTGTACCCGAGTTTTCACATCCGAGAGACCACCAAGGAGCCAACACCGATGCAATCACACGAGGGTTTATTCGACAAGCTTAAGCTTGGGCCCAAGTATACCAGACACAGCAGAGTAGGGACTTGGACCCCGAGCTTAGTTAAGGCAGGGGTATTTATGGGTTCCTTTTACTAAAGCAGGGTGGGGATTCTTGTTACTAAAGCAAGGTGGGGGTCCTTAGAACTAAAATAAAGTAGGGGAAAGTTCAGCCCTTGGGCACAGGGATCTGAGATGGCTGCCAGAGCTAAGATGGCTGTACTTATGCTAAGGCTAAACCTGAGGTGGGATGGCCTTAATTTTTCTCGGCCTTCATACTATTCTGCATTGTTTCCACTTCATATCCAGCTTTCTAATCTACCCATGTTTCTCTATCTCCACAACCACTACCCTCGCGTAAGCGGCATCCTCTCCTGCTCTGAATACTGCCTTAAACTCATAAGTGGTTTTCTGGCTTCTGTGCCTGCCCCCTATATCACTCATTCTCTTCTCAGCTGCTAGAGTGATCTTTCAAAAATACAAACCAGCTCAAGTTTTTCTCCTGGATAAAAGCTTCTTATTGCTCTTAGCAGGAACCCCCCAGATCTCAGGCAGGACTTGGAAGGTTCTGGATGCTCTGACACTTCCCCAGTCTTCCAATGACACCACTTGCCACTGTTTTCTTTACTCCCCATGTGCCAGTCAAAGTGGCTTCATGTAAGTTCTTCAAACACATCAAATTCTTTTCCTCAGCAGGGCCTTTGCACGTGCTGTGGCTATTATCCAGAATGGGTGGTTGCTTCCCGTCATTGAGAACTCTGAGCTTCCGTGTCACTTCCTCAGAGAGATCTTCCCTGGCTATTGTAAGTAGGTTTCCTCCCCTTGCACACACATACTTTAAAAGAAAGTTCTGTTGTAATGCTGAGCGCGTTGTACGCCCTCCTCTGAAGACCACCAGAGACACGAGTCAAAGCCAAACAGCCAGGGTCGTTTATTACGAGTTCGAACCCGGACCTCAGCGCACTTGTTGCCGGTGACGCCGAGGTACCAGGCAGAGTAAGTGCAGGGTTTTTATAAGCAGGTACAAACAAGTTTTGGGTGGGGTACAAACAAATTTAAAAAATCATACCTGGCGTTGGTAGATTGGTGTTGGGAGCCCCCGCGCACGCGGGCCATCAAGCAAGCATTCAAACAGAAGCTCAAGTAGCCAGTTAGCCCAGGCGCTGAGCAAGCACTTTTACAGAAGCAGAAGTAGCCGGTTGATAACACTTTCCGGTGCAAACAACTTTTGGGTGGAGTAAACAACTTTCGGGTGGAGTAAAGTTTGTCCAGGCCTTTCACTGTATCTCTGCAACTTGTGTTATTCATAGTGATTTTCACTTTTTTTTTTTGATTTTCACTTTTTAATTTTCTCATCTGTTTTCTCTCTTTCGTGCGCTCGCTCTTTCTCTCTCTCTCTCCCTCTCCCACACACACACCCCAACTAAAACCTAAGTTTCATGAGGGCAGAGACAAAGTCCATTTTATTCACTATTGTATATTGCAGGGGAGCAAAACATGCCACCCCAAAATGTGTCTCTCTGGCATGTGGGTTACTTTTGGCTGGTGATTTTAATTTTTTTTAAGCAAAAAAATTTGCCTGATGTGGGACTTGAGCTCACGATTCTGAGATCAAGAGTTGCATGTTCTGATAACTGAGCCGGCTAGGCACCCAGGCTGATTATTTTTAAAAAAAACAGAGGACTCATGGGGCGCATGGGTGGCTCAGTGGGTTAAGCCTCTGCCTTCGACTTGGGTCATGGTCTCAGGGTCCTGGGATCGAGCCCCGCATCGGGCTCTCTGCTCGGCAGGGAACCTGCTTCCTCCTCTCTCTCTCTGCCTGCCTCTCTGCCTACTTGTAATCTCTCTCTGTCAAATAAATAAATAAAATCTTAAAAAAAAAAAACCAGAGGACTCAGGAAGTTTTTCTTTTTGCCTCTTAACTGCCTTAAAGAATCTAGATCAAGGACCTGCTCCAGGCAAGGAGGTATCAGCATAGGAAACTGTAGTTTAATAGAAACTAGGTCTAGACAGGGAATAACTTAGTGAAGTCTGTTAGAATTCTCCGTCCCACTGTTTCTGAATAGCCAGGCAAACATTGTTTACCAAATATTTGCTTTTTCTCATCTTCCTGCGAACTGCCTGCCTTCCCTTTGGAGCCCCAGACCACTACTGCCTTCTCAGTCTAGAATGACATACCTACTTCACTTTTCCTGACTGTCTTTGGAATCTCTCATGTGGGGTGTGTGTGTGTGTGTGTGTGTGCGCGCGCGCACGTGAGTGTGGATTCCCTGTAGGTACATAATTAAACTCGATTTTCTCCTGTTAATCTGTCTCATGTCAATTTAATTCTTGGGCCAGCCCGAAAAACCTTGAAGAACAGAGGAAAATTTTCCTCCCCAACAATACAGGTCCCAATCTTGGTGACTAATGCCCCGTAGTAGGTAGCTGATCAATATCCAGTCAGGGAATGAATTAATAAACTTGAGGCAGCTGAGGGGTAATGTGTGACAGGAAGTTGGATATGCAGGTCGAGGAGCTCAAGGAAGAGATCTGGCATGGAAATATATAAATCCGGGGAAACATAAGGGTATTTATTGCAGCGGACACTCTGGTAACATACTCGATTACCTAAGAAGTGAGAGCAGAATGAAAAGGCGAGAGGGTCTAGCAACAAGTCTTAAGAAACTCCAAGTTAAAGACCTCTTGTAAAGAAGGAGCCCTTCAAAGACGTTTGAGGATGAATGAATGCTCTTACAGTCAGATGAATCTGTCTTTTCACTCATGCCATCTGGATTTTGTGTCAGAAAGTCCTTTGGCTTCAGCCTTCAAAATATATCCAGAACACAGTAACTTCTCACCACCTCCACTGCCGTATCCTCTATCCCAGACCCTATCCCGATAGTCTTCTCATGGGTCTTCCTGCTTTCACCCTCGCTCCCTACAGTGCATCCTGGAAAGAGCAACCAATGTGAGACTGTTAGGAGGTAAGACAGGTAAGTCACTCCTCTGCTCCCCGCTTGCCAGTGGCTCTCGATTTCAATCCCAGTACAAGGGGAGGGGGCAGAATTTGCCACCCGCAAATAAGCCTCTTTGGCAAAAGGGTTATTTGCAAGGGATTATTTTTTAAGAACTGCAAACTCAGGAGAAGCCCTAAAAACCCAAGTAGAAGTTGCCTTTTCAGAAGACACATTAACATTTACAAGGGAATCTCCATTCGTTAGGGTGTCTCCCTTTGTGGACCAGGAAGAGGATGACTCTAAACCTCTAGAAACTCTTAGCAATGGGGAAGGTAATGACTTAAACTTGCATAACAACCTTACCCTTGTTTCTTGTTCATTGTCTGCTCCCCTCCCATTAGGGACACCCCCATCCACAACGTTTTTCTTTTGTTGATAGCTGAAGATGCTAATTAAGATGATGGCTAGGGCCATTTCAGAGAGATGCTCAGATTTCCTGGGTCTATGCCATGCAGGTAGGAGGGACACATGCTATTAAACTTGTTTTTTCTCCAGTACATCTGTCTTTTTTTATGGGGTGAGGGAGTATATCCCCAGCTGAGAATTTAGAAGGCTAGAAGGATAATTACTTTTCCTAACAAAGGTAAAGACTTCACCACTGTCTACAAACATCTACAGGCTCTGGCCCCTCTGCTACTTAGAATCCTCTCATGCTCCTTGACTCGGTTTCAGCAATACTAGCTTCTTTGCTGTTCTTAGAACATGGCGGGTAGGCTTCGTCTTTCTGGCGAACTTTCCTCCCAGATATCCACACAGTTTACTCCCTCTCTGATCTCTGCTTCAAATGTCACCTTAGTGGGCCGCCTGGGTGACTCAAGTCAGTTGGGCATCCACCTTCAGCTTAAATCATGATCCCGGGGTCTTGGGATCGAGTTCCATATTGGGATCCCCGCTCCCTGGGGAGCCTGCTTCTCCCTCCCCCTCTGCCTGCCGCTCCCCCTGCTTGTTCTCGCTCTCTGTCTCTCTATCAAATAAATAAATAGATAAAATCTTTTAAAAATGTTACCTTAGTGAAGCCAATTCTTATCTTCCCTTTCAATGTTGCCCCCTTCCTTTCCATACTCCAGACACCCACCTCCTTTATTTCTTGCACACCACGTTTCAATTTCAAACATACTGATTGACTGATTGATTTGGATTGTTTACTGTCTCCCCCCACCCCTCACCGGCAAAATGTTAGCTCCAGGTCGGCAGGCGCTCTTCTCCTTTCATTTACGGAGGTATTCCCAGCACTTATTTCTGTGCCAGCACAGAACAGACACTGTGTTTGAATAAGGATTTGCTAAGTGAATAAAGGAATGGATGGAAGTCTACATGGCCGGATGATAAAAACACCTACCCATTTTTCCTCTAGTACTTCACTGGTTCTACCCTTTCCATTTAAGGCTTTGAACTGGAATTTATTCCGGGGTCAAAAGTGTGGTATGAGGGCGCCTGGGTGGCTCAGTGGGTTGAGCCACTGCCTTCGGCTCGGGTCATGATCTCGGGGTCCTGGGATCGAGTCCCGCATCAGGCTCTCTGCTCGGCGGGGGGCCTGCTTCCCTTCCTCTCTGTCTGCCTGCTTCTCTGCCTACTTGTGATCTCTGCCTGTCAAATAAATAAATAAAATCTTTAAAAAAAAAGTGTGGTATGAATCCAGATTTTCCCCCCTTCAAATGCCTAATTGACACAATTTATTGCAAAATCCGTTGTTCGCCACCCCTCCATTTGAAATGTTTCTGAAAACATACTTCAGTTCTTTTAATCAAGTATTAAGTTCGGTTAAAACTCATTACCTCCTTCATTGTGGCGAAAGGTCCCGCAGAATTAGATCTTCATCTCTTCAACCAGTTTCTATACTGATAGCAGAGCCACACTTTGGCTTACAAAGTTTTTATTTCTTGCTTATTGTAGCGAAATTGGCTATCTTCTGGACAGTGGCTGCTCTAAGTGGTTTGGAAAGTCTCCCAATCATTAATCTCATGAAATTCTTCCCTCCCTTCCTTCTAGCTCAAAACCAGATAACAGATGCTTCTAGAACGCGTGGCAGTATATCTTTCTGGCGTTTGAAGAACAGGCGTAACTGGATGCAGAGCTAGCGTCCTTATATCCGCCCTTCGTGGGAAAATGCAAGTCTGCCCAGAGAGCTTTGATTTGCTCATCTCCGAAGTGAGCCCTAATTTGATGATTGTAGTTTCTTTTTTTTTTAAGTTTTTTTTTAATTAAGCAAAAGGTATTGCTTAATCATTTAATTGCTTTTAAAACTATAGGGTGCTTTTCGTTGTCATTTGTTCTAGTATTAAAAAAAGTGAGCTCTTTGCAGGTAAATTGAGATTTAAGACAAGGCTACAGTATTCATTAAACACTCACTATGCCCCCATCTCATACGGAGTACCATGGAGAATAAAAAGAGCTTGCAAGTCATTCAGCCAACATTTATTTGGCCCTGATTATACTCCAAGGATACAGAGCAGTGAAGTAATATTGCTTGACTCTATCAGTCAATCATCGAGATGGCATCTGGAGAGAAATAACCAGACCGAGAAACAACCAGACCGAGGGAAAATTTATAGTAAAGAGAACAACGTGTAACTATACTTAATGATAATCCAAAGGAGTAAGTTGAAAGAAAGCAGCTAAGGGAAAAATCCAGAGGATCCAGGAAGGGGAGGGATGGGTTTCAGAGCTTAGTTTGGGGCAGTGTGAGTCCTGCTTCTCGCATTGTCCACTGGCCAGATCCCTTCCCACTGGGCTGGCCCATGTCCCCTCTCCAAGATTACGTCAACAATACCCTGCTTCCAGCTCCTCCCTCCCCCAGTACAGTCTCCAGACAGCAGACATCTCTTTAAGATGGAGTCTGGTTGGGGTGCCTGGGTGGCTCAGTGGGTTAAGCCGCTGCCTTCGGCTCAGGTCATGATCTCAGGGTCCTGGGATCGAGTCCTGCATCGGGCTCTCTGCTCAGCAGGGAGCCTGCTTCCTCCTCTCTCTCTCTGCCTGCCTCTCTGCCTACTTGTAATCTCTCTCTGCCAAATAAATAAATAAAATCTTTAAAAAAAAAAAAAAAGATGGAGTCTGGTTACCACGTGCCACCCCTAAGAAAGGCTTTCCTCTTCGTTGCTACCTGGATCTAGTCAGTAGGCCCTCCCTCTCCAGTTTCTTTTGTCCCCTCTGTCCTGACTTGCATTCTGGCTTCTTGCCCTTGGAAGTCCTGTCCCCACCCCACCCCCCACACTCCTGGGCACTAATTGCAAAGACCAGATCTCTCTGGTCCACATAGATCCACATTTCCCTCTTGACACCCAGGGGGACAGGGACATTTATGATAGAGTTGGCCCTGTTCTGCTCTAGACTGGGGAGGCCTGGCTGAGTCTCAGAGCCTGGTCGAAGTCCGGTAGTGCTCTGTCTGGATTTGAGACAGAGAAAGACAGCGCCTGCCAATCCAGGGGGAAGGATTTCTTCTGATTCCTCCTGGGGCTGCAGACTGCTTGCTGAGCCCGACATTTAAGTGGTTTTTGCCAACCTGGCCGATTCCCAACTATTGCCATAGCCAGCAATTTAAATAACTGGTCCCGAAGGCAAATGGACAGGACTTTTGCTTTATTTGTCATTATTTGGCTAGGAAATAAAGGAACCAATATGCTCGCCATACTGATTACTACTGAGTATTAGCCCCTCCCGTAGTGTTAATAATGCAGAGCTGGTTCCAAGGCTCCTTGGGGTTTTACCCATGACCTGAACATCATTTACTACTACCTGCCTGGCATATACCCTAATACACCATGGGCAGAGTAATTGTGTTTTTTTTTAAGGTTCTGTTTATTTATTTGCCGGGGAGAGAGAAAGAGAGAGAGCACGCACAGGAGAGTGCACAAGCAGGGGGGAGCCAGCAGGCGCAGGTTGGGGGCAGGGGAGAGGCAGGCAGAGGGAGAAGCCTACTCCCTGCTGAGCAAGGAGCTCCACTGATCCCAGGACTTCGGGATCATGACCTGAGCCAAAGGCAGGCGCATCATCAATTGAAACACCTAGGCATCCCTGGGCTGGGTTATTGTAACTGTGAAGAAGAAAAGTAACAATTGTTCATAAATCCTACCCCCACCAAGATCAACTGGTAACAGTTCAGCATATTTCCTTCCAGTCGTTTCTCTCCATACACAGATTTTCTAGTTAATAATGTGTGATCTCGTGCCTTCTTCTCCCATTGTGTTTTCTTTTGTGGTGGGCTCATTCTTGTATCATCATCTGTAAGCAACAATTTAGCTCTGATCTCCACTCTGAGCATCAAGTTGTCCACATCTCCATCCCAAACTTACTTCTCTGCAACCATTTTGGTAAGTGCCCCCCCATTTATGCCAGGCAGCTACTTGGTCATGCACACCGACCTCTGTTGCCTCAATTCCACCCCAGCCCTTTCCCATCTGATTCATTAGCAAATTCAGTGCACCCTACCTGTCCCATACACCGAAGGATTGATTGTTCCTTCCTCCCCATCCTCACAGCCACGCCCCTAATTCAAGGCCCCGTCTGCTCTCTCCAGGTCTGCTCACACAGTCCCAGAGGTACTTCTGGTTTCACACTTAACCTTCTGCAGTCTTTTAATGGGTTCCAAGATTCTGCCTACCTCCTCGGTTCCTTCTCTCTCTCTTTTTTTTAAAATTTATTTTTTATTTCTTTTCAGTGTAACAGTATTCATTATTTTTGCACCACACCCAGTGCTCCATGCAATCCGTGCCTTCCCTAATACCCACCACCTGGTTCCCCCAACCTCCCCGCCCCAAAACCCCTCAGATTGTTTTTCAGAGTCCATACTCTTGATACCCCTTTAATTCCTGACACCCTGGATGTCTTTCTGTCTCTTGATCCCTGCAGGGTCTTTCCCTCCACTTTCTGCTTAGTGCTCTCTCTTCTTGAAAAGCACTCCCATGGCTAGTTTCTTTTCTGCATTCAGTTCTGATTTGGCTTCTAAAAATCAAATTTGGTCTCCTGTATACTGCCCACCAGAGCACCTAGTTTGCTTCCTGGCACTAATCACAACACGTAATTGTTTTGTTATTTGTATTGCCATTTTTTCCGTTGGGTTTTAAATAAATCAGAGAATGTTTAACTTTTGTAATCCCCCCCAACAGGAGTGGATTGACATAGAAAAAAGACACAATGCCCACTTAAATTTGAGTTAACCATTAAGTTTTCTGTACATGGTCTGGGGATATACATGCTTTAAAAATTTATCTGAAATTCAAACTTAACTGGGCGTCCTTTATTTTTATTTGCCAAAGTTGGTAGTTCTACCTTCGACGTAAATGCTTTCTTGCCCTTGCCTCCGCTTGTTGAGTTGTAACCCCGCAGCCTGCCTTTGATTAGTAGGTGTTCAGTAATTGTTCTCTATGAAATGACTATCTGTCTGCTGTTTCGTACTCTTTCCTCCCTTAAGTAACGTTCATTTGTCAGAATTTTCCCCACCCACTAAAAGTTCCCGTTGAAGATATTTTGGGAAGATGTATTTCATTATCTAAACTTCTTTGTTTCCCCTTGACGCAAAATTAGCACAGTTAGGATCAACCTTCATCACATTGCTTTGAGAATTAAATGAGTTAGCGGGTATAAAGTTTAGCACCGTGCCCGGCCCCCGGGATATGTAATAAATTCCAATTCGGTATTAAACGCAGCCCTTGAAGCATTTTAGCGGAAAGCAAAAACGCGGGTCTGGGGAGCACGGGTGGGGGCTGGGAAAACGGTTACAAGCGGGCGCCGGCTAGAACGCCGAGAGCCTGGGGTAAGGGGTGGGGCAAGGAGTGAGTGACAGAGAAGAAAGCCAATGGGGAGACTGGGAACGGCTCCCCCTCCCTTTGCGTTTCAAATTCTAAGCTCGGTTTCCATCCGGGTCCTTCAGCCTCGTTCCCGGGCAGTATAAAGTTTGCTGTCTCCTTTGTTCGCCCTCGTTGCGCAGTATTGCTAGCGGCTTCCCCCTTCCGTCCTCGGATCCGGCGGCACTCCCTCGTGCTGAGCTGCTACGAAGCCCCTGCCGGCGAGCTCGTAGGAGCTTGGAACCGTTGTCACCCCTCCGGTACGTGTTAGCCTTTCCTTCGGCCGTTTCGCGTGCCTTCTTGCCACGTTAGAACTTGGGATTATCTCCCTGGAGATGGGGGTGGCGGGCGCCATTTTAAGAACCGAAAGGTGCCGACCTATTTCGACAAAGCGGCGCGTGTCCGAGGAAAACAGACGCGGGGGCTCCGTCCCGCTGGGTGCCTCTCGGGAAAGTTTGGTTGTCGCCTGCGGGGGTGGTGCCGGAGGTCGGGGCTGAAACGGGACGAGGGCAGAGCGCGCCACCGCGGTACCTGCATTGGGATGGCGCTGGCGCTACGGATGGGCACGTGCACTTTTACGCGGGTCCTTGTTCATTGGCAGCCTTGGCGAGGAGGCCCTTTGACTTCTCGCAGCCACTGCTGATAGCAAAAGTTAGTCCCCTGACCAGTGTAGGGTTTTCTGGGCTGAATCCAAGTGTCGCCATTTTGTGTTTTCCACGCGGTTTTTAATGACGGATTTTAATTGGATTCTGCTGCAGTCATGGAGCGTTGAGTGATACGATGCGCGCTTCCACCTTCCGTTATTATGAAACGATACTGAAACCTTTTTTTTTTCTTGTTCTAAAAGAACCTTCTCGGCGGGTTTAGGGGTTGGTTTAGAAGAGGAGGTATAACTTGGCTCAAACTTTAAATTTCTATTTAGATTGTCTAGAGAAAAGGCAAAGTTCTTGGAAGAGGACCTGCATCTGGCCTGTGACCTTGAATGAGGCGATACGCTTTCAAAAAAAACATTAGGGTAATTAGAAGGTGATAATGGAATCTTTAAAAGGGAACACATCTAGGGTTAAAACTAGAATTGGCTTTTTCAGAGGCTGAGTAGCTGTTACTTTATTAAAATTATCGAGGTGGATTAAAGGTGAAGGTATTAAGTTGGTCCTTTAACTAGTTTAAGGTAAACTGCAGCATCACTCAACTACTTGAATTGGTTTCCTGCTGAGGCTTAGGAAAGTAGGCTTTTTGGTGTCTGCAGTTTTTAAGGAATGATAATCTTAGTGAAACAAATATGCACTAGTAAATATACACGTGCCCCATAAACTTGAACTTTTTATAGGGAGGTAATACTGTTCTTTTTCAACAGACTCTCACCAGGGGGAAAAAATGGTTGAAGCAGATCGCCCAGGAAAGCTTTTCATTGGTGGCCTCAATACAGAAACAAATGAAAAAGCCCTTGAAGCAGTATTTGGCAAATATGGACGAATAGTGGAAGGTGAGTTATTTGAAAGGATATAGGGAGCTGATAAAGTTAAAAATGTAAGCTGTGATGTATTTGATTTCGTTGATCGTTTGAAATGATACATTTTGTCCTCTAAGAAGTTCTGAGCTTACATGTTATAAGTGCACTTTTGTTATTTAATTCGAACTAGAGTAACACCCCCTCAAAAAAACCTGCTTTTTCAGTTCTATTGATGAAAGATCGTGAAACCAACAAATCAAGAGGATTTGCTTTTGTCACCTTTGAGAGCCCAGCAGATGCTAAGGATGCAGCCAGAGACATGAATGGAAAGGTGAGATTGCACAATGGTACTGTTTCCTAATGCATAAAGAGTGTTACTGAAGTCTGGTCTAGAAAAGTTCTTGATTTGTGTTGGAGTGTATACCTTTCCAGAACCCTCTAATCTTCTGCCCTTTGTAATTTCACGTTTTGCAGAGTTGTGGATTGTACTTTTAAATTGTTTCAGTTGAGAAAATTATATGACCGTGTGTTCTCTAGAATCCATAGAATGCCTCGATATCTTGGTTTCCTTTGCTGTTATCACATTTAATAACAAGTTGACTGTCTAGCTTTTAAAATGTTATTGACCAGCAGTGTGATGGATTCACCTTAATGTTGGAGTTAAACTGATTAGTATCATTCTAAAAAACTTAGAATGGAAAATGACCCTATATTTTATCGCTTTTCTCAGATTAATTGGTGAGCTAAATTTACCCCAAAACTTACATTTTTGGAGGGCACGTTGGTGTAATAACACATAGTAAATGGATGTGCAAGGGTCTTTTTAAATATTAGTGCAGTTAACTGTTTCGATGTTTTTTTTAGTCCTTAGATGGAAAAGCCATCAAAGTAGAACAAGCCACTAAACCATCATTTGAAAGTGGTAGACGTGGACCACCGCCACCTCCAAGAAGCAGAGGCCCTCCAAGAGGTCTTAGAGGAGGAAGAGGAGGAAGTGGAGGAACCAGGGGACCTCCCTCACGTGGAGGGCACATGGGTAATGACTTCTACCCTAGGCTTGTTGTAGAATTAGGAACTGTAAACCCCACACCAGTCTGTGCATTGGTTAAGTCCTGTAGTAAACTCTCCAGTTTTTGATACTAAAAAGACCTCATTTATCAAAGTCATGACTTAAGAGAAACTTAGAAGGCATCCTAAGTTAGTATTTACAAAAGCAATAGACGGGAGCCTCGCTAATAACTCTTGGTGACAGGTAATGAGTAAGTCTCTCATTGAATGTAGAGATTACTTAAATACCAAAACAATAAAACCATGGACAACAACTTTGTCCAGAATTTGCAGAAAATTTTTGATGACCTTGTACTTTGGTGTATAAAAATGAAACAGTTTGTATTTTTCTTTGAAGCAACTTAAGAGTACACTTTATAAAGTTCTATTATTTTGTTAGTCTGTGTCTCCCGTACAGTTGTTAGTCTTAGGGAAGTAAAAAGCAGATTCCCCAACTAAACAGAAAATGGTCATTGATAATAGCAAAGAAAACTTAAATAGCTTTTAATGATGCTGGAATTAACATGTTTTTCTTTTCTATTTCAATGTAGATGATGGTGGCTATTCCATGAATTTTAACATGAGTTCTTCCAGGGGACCACTTCCAGTAAAAAGAGGACCACCACCACGGAGTGGTGGTCCTCCTCCTAAAAGATCTGCCCCTTCAGGACCAGTTCGCAGCAGCAGTGGAATGGGAGGAAGAGGTAAATGCTGGATTTATAGAACATTCTGTTCTACCACTATAACAAAGGATTGATCAGTGAATTTCAAAAATGATGCTTTAAAATAAACGTAGGGGCGCCTGGGTGGCACGGTCTGTTACGTGTCCTCCTTGCCCCACATGGGTCTCCCTGCTCAGCCTGGGGGGAGCATGCTTCTTCCCCTCTCTGCTGCTTGTGCTTTTTCTTGCTTGCTCACTTGCTCAAAATCTTGAAAAAATTTTTTAAAGCCTTAAATGTTAAAAATGATGCTTAATGAAACTGTCTCATGGACTAGGTTTGCATCAAGTTAGAAGTACTGAAGAGAATTGGTTTGTGCGAAGGAAATTTTTAAAGAAACTTTCCACAGTGTCTTATTTAAGTCACTGCTTTTCATTGCCTAAATGTACATGCACATTTTGGTTATATTGAAAAAAATTTTTTTTTCCTTAAGCTCCTGTGTCACGCGGAAGAGATAGTTACGGAGGCCCACCTCGAAGGGAACCCCTGCCCTCTCGTAGAGATGTTTATTTGTCCCCGAGAGATGATGGATACTCCACTAAAGACAGGTAACTTCTGAGAGTAGTTAGTTCGTCGTCTTAATAACTGAGGTTGAAGGGAGAACTTAGGAAAAGTGTGAACCGACTTAAATTTTTGTCTTTTCAGCTATTCAAGCAGAGATTACCCAAGTTCTCGTGATACAAGAGATTATGCACCACCGCCGAGAGATTATACTTACCGTGATTATGGTCATTCCAGTTCACGTGATGACTACCCGTCAAGAGGCTATAGGTAGGGTACTAACTGCTGCCTGCCGCAGCTTGCATGTAAAAAATGAAGTCGCTCTGAAATTGATGTCTTGTGCCTTAACTTTTTTTTTTTTTTTTCATTTTAACTGCAGTGATAGAGATGGCTATGGTCGTGATCGTGACTATTCAGATCATCCAAGTGGAGGCTCCTACAGAGATTCATATGAGAGTTATGGTAAGATACTGGTGGAGGGTCTTTGAATATCACCAGCTTGAGTTTTTAGGTTCATGAGCCACTTTATTAGGCTGTGTGGTGCTTGCTTTTTAAGGGATATTTGCTTGCTTTTAAGGGGTAACTTTATCAGCTGGGCTTTTCCTAGTTTTGTGAGGGGCTTTTGTTTTTTCTAAGTTTTTTTTTTTCTTTTTGAGGCTGTTTGCTTGCTTTGGAGGGGATTTTGCTTGCTTAAATTGGCAGCCTTATGTGTTTTCCCCCAACAGTGAAAATACAGTTTAAAAATTTTATTAACAAGATCAAATGTTTACCATTGCAATATGAAGGAAAGTCTACAGTTCAAAATTGCAACTTATCACTGGAAAGTGTCTTGAGTGCCTACTATAAAATAACAAGCTGTCTGGAATATCCTCTTGAAATACACACCGTCTTCAGTCTTTTCAAACAAACATTAAAACCCATCCATTTCCGTATCTCAGCAGATGAGCAAATCCCTGTTAATGGCCAGCAATGGCAGAGTTTAAAACCTCCCATTTAAGAAAGTAAACGTTTAATACAAGAATTCTGTAAATTCAGATTTAAATGTTGTATATATACAATTTATAGTGTTGCCATATTACCTGACCATTGACCCTGCAGGTAACTCACGTAGTGCTCCACCTACTCGAGGGCCCCCGCCATCTTATGGTGGAAGCAGTCGCTATGATGATTACAGCAGCTCACGTGACGGATATGGTGGAAGTCGAGACAGTTACTCAAGCAGCCGAAGTGATCTCTACTCAAGTGGTCGTGATCGGGTTGGCAGACAAGAAAGAGGGCTTCCCCCTTCTATGGAAAGGGGGTACCCTCCTCCACGTGATTCCTACAGCAGTTCAAGCCGCGGAGCACCAAGAGGTGGTGGCCGTGGAGGAAGCCGATCTGATAGAGGGGGAGGCAGAAGCAGATATTAAAAACAAACAAAACTTTGGACCAAAATCCCTGTTCAAAGAAACAAACAAAAAAGTGGAACCTTTTCTGTCATAACTACCCAAGGACTACTAAAAGGAAAAATTGTGTTACCTTTTTTTAAATTTCCTGTTTAAGTTCCCCTTCCATAATTTTTATGTTCTTGTGAGGGAAAAAAAGTAAAACCTGTTTAATCTTATTTGACTTTATGACATTGCTTTCAATAAGCAAATGTTAAATGTGTTAAGACTTGACTTGTGTACTAGTGTTGTAATTTTTCAAGTTAAAAGTGTCCCTAAAGGCCACTTCCTATATCTGATTTTTCCCAGTAAGTGAGGCAAAGCAATTCTAAGACCTTCCACAAACATCTAGCCATCTAAAATGGAGAGGTGAATCCTTATGCCTATATAAACAAGCTTAGCTGTTAGAGGGTGGTCGGGGTATGCTACTCGTAGGATTTCAGAGGGTCTTCAAACTGAAATCTCAATGTTCTCAGTATGAAAAACCTGAGATCAGATGCTTATGTAAGGAAAGTGCTATTCACCCAGTAAACCCAAAAAACCAAATGGATAATGCTGGCCATATTTTGCCTTTCTGACATTTCCTTGGGAATCTACAAGAACCTCCCCTTTCCCCTCCCCCCAATAAGACCATTTAAGTGTGTGTTAAGCAACTACAGAATACTAAATAAAAAGTTTGGCCAAAACCAACCATGAAGCTGCAAACGGTGCTTGCTCTTACTGTTTCAAATTTTTGCAACTCTGTAGTGTCTCACTTTTAAGGAACAGCTTGATTGCAAAGGAGAAAATAGATAAGCAATGAAGTTATCTCCAACTTCTCAAAGGCTTATGACTTCTAAAAAGTGAATCTATCAGCATTCCACATCAGATTTAAAGCATCAAATGCCTGTGAAACAGCAAAGATGGTAAGCAAAGCAAACTAGTTTTTCCGTCTAAGTCGAGATTGAACACTTACCTTCCTCATAGTACAGTGAGACATACTGTACCTCATGGCAATGGAAATGCTTTCTAGATTTTAAAAAAAACTTTTGGAAAAGCAAAGTGTTCGATAGCATATTAGAAGTCCTCCAAATTCAACACATGGATTTTTCTTTTTCTTTTTTTTTTTTTTTTTTAAAAAAAAAAGCATGTATGACAGTTAAAGGCCTTAATAATACAGCTGTTGTTTACCAATGGCAATCGGGCTCGGGAGGGGGTGTCTTTTTTTTCTTTTTTAAGTATTTTTTGATGAAGACCTTTAAACATGCTTCATACGTTTTAACATTTTTCAAAATAGCCTTTTAGTCAATATAGGAAATGGCTTAAGTTTGGGGTCCCGATCTCTGCCCCTGTAAGCCATTGCAAACTTGACATTTAGTTGGATGCCTGACTTGTTTTTAGTTCTATGGAACTACACTGTATGGAGAAAATCTATTGCAAGTGGTCTTTAAAAAGCAAAACCTGAGGCAGCATGACCCAGGTCCAGCCATGAAGTTGAAAAAGATGCTCTTGAATATAGTAAACTTGAAGACCTCCAACTAAAATCCTTATA
This sequence comes from Neogale vison, assembly GCF_020171115.1. Taxonomy (NCBI): domain Eukaryota; kingdom Metazoa; phylum Chordata; class Mammalia; order Carnivora; family Mustelidae; genus Neogale; species Neogale vison. The sequence goes on from NC_058105.1 coordinate 15,001,374, forward strand.
CTGCACTTATTCCTTCAAATAAGTTTTGTCCGTTCAACTTATGGATTTAACATGGCAGTGCACCATTGGAACAGAATGAGAATCCATAAGCCATGCGACTTAACCATTTTAAGCCATTCCAGTCCATCCCAAGCCAGTGAATCTACCACCACTTTGAGAATTTGTAGAACATGAAATAACGTTAAGCTGCAAGTCTGAACTTGCCTTTTCTTTCTGGAAAAGAGCAGTTGTAGGCAAGTTTTGAAGATTTTCCTTTAAGAGTGGTAACTAGTTACATATTTAATTTTTACAGGTTGAGGATTTTGGTCATTATGCTTGGAGTGCTGATTAATTCACACTAGATAAAGCTGGCAGCAAGAGAATCAAATGCTAAGGTAAGTTTCAGAATCTGTGGCCTAGGTGTAAGTAATAGCTTTTCACTTTGCATACCTGTGGTATTCGTGACGGGGCTTGTAACCTAACTTGTGGATTAGGAGGATAAAGTGCTGTAATGTGTAACCCCTTACACGTTCATTTCCCCATTAGAATGTAGGGCAAAGTTATTTTAAAAGGTGTGTTTCCGTTAGTGGCTCAGTCATGCCACTATTGATTTTTCCTATATTCTGTACTTTACAGTGGAGTTCTTTGTACCTCTTAAGCTCCTTTATAATTAGCTTATTTTTGAATGTATAAAGCTTGCTAATGTAGTCCCCATAAGCAGTGGTTGATTGGAGCTGTACACTTTGTATGAACAAACTTGACGTGCATGAGGTTTAGACTTGTTCCCGTGCATTTTTATAAAAGGATACCCCCTTTTTAAAGATTTTACTTATTTTTTTGACAGAAGGAACACAAGCAGGTGGAGTGGGGGAGGGAGAAGCGGGCTTCCCGCCGAGCAGAGAGCCGGATGCGGGGCTGGATCCCAGTACCCTGGGACCATGACCCAGGCTGAAGGCAGATGCCCAATGGCTGAGCCACACAGGTGCCCAGAGGATACCCTTTTTATTATTGGTGCTTCCTCAGCCATAGTATAACTTGACTAAGGGGAGAACAGATGCCACTGCTTCTCAGTTCCCACTTGGAGAGTGGGGGTGTCACTGGTGTATTGATGACCTAGTAGCACTCCATATTACCAAACTGATAACAGGAATTATTAATGAGTGTGTTTGGTTGCATTTTAGAACTTGCAGTTTAAAGCACATGTTTCGTTGCTAGTTAAAGCAGTAAAAAAGTATATTTAGAGAATGGGTAAGGGGGGAGAAATTTCCAGTGTAAAAGAGTGTCTTGTGATCTGATCACATGCTTTTCATTTTACAGAGTTGTTGAAGCAGAAGAATGCTGATTGTCGATAAGGCACAACAGTTGCATAAGCAGTACTCATCAGAATTGGTTTGGTGCAGGCAATAGATTTTTGCCTTCGAGGGTTCCTGTGGATCTAAGGAAGGAAGGAAGGCATCAGTGTTGGTTAGCACTTAACTAGGGAGCGGTAGTTACTTTAAAAAAGTAATTGGCCAGATAAAGGGGAGCAGCTAAGAAAATTGGTAAGTGGAGGTAGTAAGTTCTTGTGGTTCTTTATGTGGATTTTACAGCTTTGGTTTTCATTTTGCTAAAGGCTTGGGGACAGCTCTGCAATTTAGAACTTGTAATTATTGCTGTCAGAAAGCTGAAGTAGAAAAATGAAAGGCATGAGTGGTAACTCTTTATCCAGTAAACTGATTTTTTCAGCAAGTGGGGACATTTGATTTGGTGTCGTTCATCCAGAAGTGGGGTTCAGTCATAAAACGAAGGAAGTAGCATCTGGAAACTAAAGTAACTGGAAACGTAGCTGAAACGATTGAAAGCACACTTGAAAAACTGGAAACAAATTGGGCCACTTGGCTTTTTTTAAGTGTACTATTTGTAAGTCTGCTTTACCCCACCACCTGTCTTGGAAACAAACCAGTCATGTTGGAGATTAAAGCCGATAGTATGTAAAGCTAATGTTCTTAAAGGGACTGGATTGGAGTTGTTGGGTTAGAAGAACTAAGTACAAAAACTTCTGATACTCTTTTTTTCCATAGTAAGATCAGTGCTGTCATGTTTAGTCTTCGCAGTTGTGAGAAATAGTCCAAAAATTGTAACCCTCATTGGACAGGCTCTTCCAATCCTAGACCACAATGAGGGATTGACCAATTTTAAGTAGCTGTTGCACTTAACATAGCTGTCTTCCTTGGTCCTGTAATGTCAACTACCTGGGATTAGGTTTCTCATGACTTCTTGGCTCTGGAGATTTTATTTAGGTAAATTGAAAATAGGGTAGAACATAGAAATTAATCATAGTAAATGTGAATACTAAATTCAAATTAAGCATACCTAAATCACCATTCAGCTGTTTGGCAAATAGTTTACTGACCCAGCAGACTTGTTCCCCCATTGGAAAAAGAATCCGTCTTGATTCTTCCGGCTTTATACTGGTTGTAAAATGATAATGTTTTGTTTAACAGTAGTTGAATATAGAACTTAGATATTATAGATCACTTTTCTCTTTTTGGAATGTTTTGTATTTGAAACTTAATAAAACTTAACATGCATTTTTTGTGGCCCCTGGGTTCTTTTTCTTTTTTACAACAAGGACTACAGGCTTTTCAGTATGGCTCTTCTAGGTCTCCTCCAAACTACTTCTCACGTACTTTCGGCAGTTCTGAGCAGTTGCCACGGAACATTGTCACCAACGTGGCCTGTTCTGTGACTTGGGCCCCCTAATTAGGGGGAATGAGCTTCAGGTGTAGGGCTCAAGGTAACTGAGGTGTTTGCATTTCATCTACCCCTACATGGGTGAATGGGAGCAGTGACATCAAAGAACTAGAAATTGAAAGACCAAGGATGTTTAAGTCTGTTTAAGTCTTGAGGGAAAACCGGTCCATTTTAGCTCAGTTTAGTAGCAAATTCCAGTTTGGGCCTTAAGCAATGCTGTTAACCCAGTGCCCGATTAACACACTTCTGTATGGGTCACGTTCTCAGCTTGTGTCGGCTGCTCTCTGTATCCCTGACTCCTGGGGGACTGTTGAAAAGTTCAGTGACCTTTGTCCTTTATCAAAGGAAGATAACTTGTGTGCTGGAGTGCAGGGCCTTGCGGAGCTTCTGCTTCCAGAGGACTTCGGGGCCAGAATGTGTTGCAGAGCTTTGGAAGAAGAGGTGGTGTGGAAAGGCGTGGTTCGGCTAGGCCGGCCTGTGGACGGTGAAGCTGGCTGAGGTGAACTGGTTGGTGGGGGAGGTTTCCTCATCCGACTGGTGTAGATTTGTGACATGGGCTGCACTACTGGGGCAGCCTCCATTTTATGGGTCCCCATTATATGCATGAAATTCATCTGCACCTAACCTGTGTATTTGGGTTACGTAGGCAGTTGAGAAAAAAAAACATGGGAAAGTAATGTCCGCCAGGTTGGCAGAATAAATCCCTAAGTATTGCCCTGTAAATAAGTTTCTTAGCTCCATGCCAGTTATTCTAGAAGAGCCAGTCCTTCCTATCAATGAATTTGCACACATCCGTATGCTTCCCTAAAAGCACCTCTATCAGTGAGCGGAGTTTACAGATTTGGAAAATGAAAAACCTGTTCAAAAGTTATTTTGTGACTCTTCTTAAGACCCCTGCCTATTCAGGAGCATCTAAATGGAATCAAAAGTGGAGACTGGCAAAGGCTTTTTGCTCTTAAGCAAAACTCTTTTTAAGATTCTGCCACATGTGTATCCATAGTTCCTTTTTGTGGTCAAGGATAAGCATATGGTACAGTTTACCTGTTGGTGGAGACCTTGGCTATTCTGAATAAAGTGCTGTGTGTATTCTAATCCAGAAGTCTGTAATGAGCTAAAAATACTGGAGTTGCTGGATCCTATGGTTGATACTTAGTTTCATAGGAAGTCACAGTTTTTCTAAAGTTGTAACGTTTTACTTGCCACCCACTTGGAACAGAGGTTATTCTGTGCCCTTACCAGTATTTGGTGGTTTTAAATGTAGCCATTTTGATGGGTACCTTGTATCTCATTTAATTGTATCTCTGATGAATGGGTGGCATTTATATTTTTAAAAAATTTTTACTTGGACTGAAAAGACACAGAACTTGTGTTCAGTTTGATCAGTCTTGGAAAAGAGTTGATAACCCATTTATCAAGAGGCAGGCTATTTTCCTCTGAAAAGTTCCTTTGTGCCCCTTACCAGTCAGTGTGTCTTCTCCCAGGCCCAGAGAAACCCCACTGACCTGGTTTCTATTGTTGCAGGGTAGATGTGGCTATTTTAGGATTTCATAGGAGTTGAAGCTTACATCACTGTACTTTCTCTGTCTAGCTATGTTTAGCATGTTTTTGAGATGCACCCATGTAGTGTTTTTGGTGTAGAGAATTCCAGTGTAGAGTTTACAGTGTATATCTTCTGTCTCGATGGACATCTGGACTTCTAGCTTGGGGCTATTAACAAACAACGTTGCTATGAATGTTGTCCAAATCTTGGGCATACAGTTCCATTTCTTCTGGATAAAATTTGGAGTGGAATTGATGAGGTAATAGGGTGGACTAGATGTGTTTAATTTTTACACTGCTGACTAGTGTCCCCAAGAGGACCGTTTTATGCCCTCCTAGCAATTTGAGTGTTCTGGTTGCTTTCCAACATTGGCGGCGTTGGTCTGTTTTCATTTTACCCATTTTAGTGGAGGGTGGGGTGGGGTGGTATCACACTGAGATTTTAATTTGCATTTCCCTGATGACTAATGCTGTGCACTTTTTAAAAAAGTGAACTTTATTTTGGAATGGTTTTAAATTTACAGAAATGTTGCAAAGATAGCATAAAGCTCCCATATATCCTACACCCAGTTTGCCCTAAGTTTCACCTCTTAACGTAGTTATGGTGTATTTGTCAAAATTAAGAGATGAACATTGGTATATGTACTGCAGGTCTGGCAGTTTTAACTTTGTTAGGTCTGTAATTAATTTTGGATTGATTTTTTTGGGTAAGCGTTGAAGTTTTTTTTAAATAAGGATTTCCATTCTAGTATGTGTTGAAAACTCTGCTATTTGTTGAATTACTGCCTCGTGGAAACCGTTACTATACATTTTTATTAACATGTTTGATCTTGATTATTGTAGCTCTATACTGTAAGCTGTTTAAAGACACTTTTTTTATTCTTTTTTTTTTTAAAAGATTTTATTTATTTATTTGACAGAGATCACAAGTAGGCAGAGAGGCAGGCAGAGAGAGATGAGGAAGCAGGCTCCCCGCTGAGCAGAGAGCCCGATGTGGGGCTCGATCCCAGGACCCTGGGATCATGACCTGAGCTGAAGGCAGAGGCTTTTTAACCCACTGAGCCACCCAGGTGCCCCTATTTTTCTTTTATTCTTTATAAAGATTTTATTTAAAAAAGAGTGAGCCAGGGACAGTGCACAAGCCTGAGGTAGGGGGGAGGTGGAGAGGCAGAGGGAGAAAGAAGCAAGACTGCTCGGCAGGGAGCCTGGGATCCATGGGATCATGGCCTGAGTGGAAGGTAGATGCTTTACCCAACTGACCCACCCGGGTGCCCCAGGAGATACTAATTTTTTTAAAGATTTTTTTTTCCCCCGTGGACTGTATTTTCCTCAAAATTATTGTTGCTGAGTTTTTATTTTACTTAAAATTACATCTTCCATATTTAGAGGCTTTCTTAAGCGGAGATTTTTGGTTTTGCGCTCCTGGTTACAATGGATGAACTTGTAAGCGCTGAGGGCTCTTCACCTGAGCTCCGCTGCGGGGCTGCTTCCCTGATAACCAGTGACTTTGTTTCTCCTCTTGGGCTAATCAGATCCCTCAAGGGAATCTTGGCCACATTCCTGCCTTGGAGGGTCTGGGGAGTACTCACTGGTTAAAGATGTGAGGTTGGGATTTCACGGTGTGTGTGGCGGGTGTGGTGGAGCCGATGGGCCCGCGCTCACACGCATGGTGGGCTCCCCACCGCGGCGGCTTCCCTGCTGCCTTCATGGAACCTTTGCCGGCGGGCTTGGCACCACTGCTTTTTGTCCTAACGTGGTGATGAGGTGGAAAAGGCTTGTTCCAGAGTAATGTTGGGGGAGGCCAAAAAGGGGGTACCGTTGGACATTTCTCCGGCCTCTCTCCTGTCTGGGGCCCTCTTCATTTCAGGCCGCGCTCTCCTGACCTCCCTCCCTGTCCTGGACTCCCCTTGTCGAGACTGGAGGTGTTGCTCAGTTTTATCTGGGCTATCTTGAGTCCGATTCAACCTCCGGCGTTACCAGTTGTGTGACCTGAGGTGATTTACTTAACCTCTCCTTGTTTCCTCCCGTAGTAAGTGGGGAGAAGAAGCTCTGTCTCCCAGCACGGGCTGGCTCAGAGCTGGAGGGTCACATGAGTTAATGGTGCCTGGCACGCGGTAAATGCTGCAGAAGTCGAGTTCATCATCTGTTCGGTTTCCTCGTGTGTTATCTTCAGGGCTGGAATTGGGGGATGGAGCCCAGCACCTTATGTTAGAATCTTGTCCAGGACTGGAAGTCCCTATTATAAGCCAGGGTTCTTCCTTTTTTTTTCCCTGAGTCATAGTCCTCAGTTTTTTTTTGTACATTATGGTGATTAATCCATACAGGGCCCTTCTCTTTTCAGTTTCACATTTTTAATTCTCTCACTCCCATTTACCATTTCCTTCTCTTCCAAAGAGCAGGAGGATGGGGGGAGAGGGAGAAGCAGGCTCCCTGCTGAGCAGAGAGCCTGACATGGGACTTCAGTCCCAGGACCCCGAGATCATCACCCGAACAGAAGGCAGACGCTCAACCGAATGAGCCACCCAGGCCCCCCATCCCCTGCACGGTGGCAACCATTCTAACGCATTTAATGTATATTGTTTTATATGCACGTATTTTGAAGCTACTGAAATGCTGTATGTTAACTATCTCGTCCTGTTTCTTCTAACTTCTCATCATCATGTTTTGAGGGTTTAGCCATGTTGCCAATACATATCTAGTCCATTATTTCTTTTTTTCTTCTTTTTTAAAGATTTTATGTATGTATTCGACAGAGATCACAAGTAGGCAGAGAGGCAGCCAGAGAGAAGGAAGGCAGGCTCCCCGCTGAGCAGGGAGAGAGCCCCGTGTGGGCCCCGGGATCACAACCTGAGCCAAAGGCAGAGGCTTTAACCCACGGAGCCACCCAGGTGCTCCAAGTCCGTTGTTTCTAACTGTGGTATTTAATGGGCTGCGTCCCCATACTTTGACTTTCTGCTCCGGTTTGGTGTGGAAGCCGGCTCTTCTGGGTTGTAGTGTACACCTGACGGCCTGGGGCTTCTCAAGATTTGACCCCAGTTCTGGAACTCTCGTGGCAGATGGTGGGGTTTTGGTGGCCCTGAAGGAGAATAGCACTCGCTTTCAAGGAGTGTGCCCCACGTGAGGTTATTCCAGAGTTATGTTGTTTTTTTCTTTAAGATTTTATGTTTAAATAATTTCAGAGAGAGCAGGAGAGGGGAAAGGTCAGAGGGAGAAGCAGACTCCCAGTGAGCAGGGAGCCTGTTGTGGGACTCGATCCCAGGACTCCAGGATCATGACCTGAGGCAAGGCAGTCCAACCAACTGAACCACCCAGGTGTGGGCACATAAGCAGACGAAGCCTTATTTCTAGGCATTGCCAGGCAATCTGCTTCAGCTGGTCAGGGAGATTCAGAATGACTTTTGGAGGTTAAAGATTGTGCGTTTCATCTGGGTCCAAACAGAAGTGTCCAGCAGGGTCTCATTCCTTACCAATCCCTGGCCTTTCCTATGAGAATCTCCGTGAGCCTGTATTCAACTGTGGTGGTTATTCGGCGCCCTGTACAGTTGACGTTCAGGACTATCAGCCCTGTGACTACGAGAGATAAGTCATGGAAGCTCTTTGAGTCTCGACTGTGATTGGAGGAGCAGACAGTTAATGCACTTGACCCTGTGTTTTTCTTTGTAAGCATTCAGGTGAACTCAAACCACCTAACACTAGTCCTTATGGTCACCTTACTGCTACAGGGTCAAGTGCAGCAAGCTTTTGGGCTCTTAAAGCATGCTCTTCTGTGAACTCTTCCTAATTCATTGTGATGCTCCTACATGCCGTGGATTACTACCGTCCTCGCTCCCATTCACAAGAAACACTGCACTCAAGCCCAAAGGCATGAACAAACCAATCCTTAGATGCTGCTTTTATGGGTTCATCTCCAGTTGTCTCTCCAGGGTCTGTCTCTTGTTGGTCAATTCAGTAATTGTTTGGGTCCAGTTGGAAGAGAAACCAGTCATTTGAACAGTGAAGGTTTGATACAAAGACAACATACGTGGGGAAGGTAGGGATTACTAGGTAAAGAAAACTTTTTTAAAAGATTTTGACAGAGGACACAAGCAGGGGGAGCAGCTGGCAGAGCGAGAGAAGCGGGGCTCTCTGACACAGGGCTTGATCGCAGGACCCCAGGAATCATGACCTGAGCCGAAGGCAGATGCTTCACTGATTGAGCCACCCAGGCGCCACGGTAAAGAGAACTAGAATGACAGAAGTAACATATAATGTATATAATAGACACTAAGAAGGCCAACATGTACTCAGGAAGACACCCCTCAGTCCTGCCAGGGCAGTGATACATCCAAGGAAGGGCACTGCCACCCGCCCAGGGCTGAAATCTAGGCATGGTTGGAGAGGCGTGGCTGTGGTTGTGGTCCCCTTCCCCTACCCGCAGAACTTAACAAGGGCCGTTTTCTAGGATACTGGAGAAGGTTGTTCCTGGGGAGGGAGGTCTCACCAGAGGTATTGGGCCGATAAAGGGGACTGGGAAACCTGGGGAGGCTGATGGCCTGGACAACCTCTAGAATGCCAGAAGGGCTTGAGGCTGGAGGAACTGCCCTCACTGCGGGAGGGAGGCCTGGGGGAGTTGCCCAAGCTGGAGAAGCGCATCCGGTTAGAGCCTGCCAAACAAGCGAAGCTGAACCCGGAAGCAAAACCCTTTTACTCCCTGCAGTGTCTCTTTGATGCCCGTTATTGATAAAACCTACTGGGCTATTGTGGCAGATTAGGAAATACATCTTTCGGGTTTTCATCCCCAGCTCCTGCAACAGCTCTGGAGGAATAAGGGTTAAAGGTGCATCTTTTGTTCTGTTTGGGTTTTGTCCTCAGTTCCTGAAATAGCTCTAGAGTGATAAAGGTGAAAAGAATGTCTTTTGTTTGTTCCCAACTAGCCCCTTTCAGCCACACCCGGGTTTATGTTAATTAAATTTGCTTTGGGAAAGTCCCGAAGGATGGGGGCTGGTTGCCCCGGGAACTGACCACGTGACTGTAACTGTAGAGGATTAGAACTTTCAGCCCCGCCTCCTCGACCTCTGGGAAGGGAATCACCAGTGGCCAGTGATTCAATCAGTCGTGCCTACGTAATAAAACCTTCACAAAAGCACCTAACCTAGGGGCTTTGGAGAGCCTCCTGGTGGGCGAACACACTGCTGGGGCGGTGGTACCCCCATCCCTTCCCCAGACCTTGCCCTATGCATCTCTTCAACTGGGCTGTTCCTGAGTTGTGTCCTGTATGATAAATGGTTAATCGTGAGTACAGCTTTTTTTCCCGAGTTCTGTGACCTGTTCTCGAAAAGTATCAAGCCCAGGGAAGGGGTGGCTGGAATCTCTGGTTTGTAGACAAGGAGAGGAGGCCCAAGTCATTGGCATCTTAACGTGAGGCGGTCTTGCGGGCCTGAGCCCTTGTCGATGTCAGCTCCAGGTGGGTGGAATTAAATTGCGGGCCACCCAGCTGTTGCCAGAGGATACATCAATGGGGGGAAAGACCCACCTTTGGTGGCCAGAGGTATTGAAAGTAGTAGGAGATAGAAAACAAGTTTTCCTTTTATATACTGTTACACACCAGCTGGCAAAGGGACAATGTTTAAAGGGTTCAGCTTTTTTTTCATTTTTTAAAGACTTCCTTGTTTGAGAGAGAGAGAGAGCGAGCAGGAAGAGGGACAATAGGAGAGGGAGAGAGCATCCTGAAGCCCTGGGGCTTGATCTCAGACCTGAGCAGAAATCAGGAGTCAGACACTTAACTGACAGGCGCCCCAGTTTCATTTTCATAGAGAAGCAAGATGTGAATTTGGAGCTGAGAAGCAGTAAGTCGATAATTGGTATGAACAGAAATGCTGGTCTTATAAAATGAATTAGAAAATGGGCTCTGTTTTCCAAAACAGGGAATGATTGGCATTGTCTTTAAATGTCTGATAGAATTCACTAATGAAATCTGGGCCTGGAATTCTGTCTATGGGAAGATTTTTTTTTTTTTGTTATTGCAAATTTTTTAAAACTTATTTTAATTATATTTGAGCGTAGTTGACAGTTAACTTTAGTTTCAGGGGTACAACTTAGTGATTGGACAAGTTTATACATTATGTGGTGTTTTTAAAGATTTTATTTATTTATTTGACAGAGATCAAAAGTAGGCAGAGAGGTAGGCAGGGGGCGTGTGGGGAAGCAGGCTCCCCGCTGAGCAGAGAGCCTGATGCGGGTCTCGATCCCAGATCTCTGGGATCCTGATCTGAGCTGAAGGCAGATGCTTAAGGACTGAGCCACCCAGGCGCCCTGTTACAGTGTCACTGACTATATTCCTTATGCCGTGCCTCTTATTCCTGTGACGTATTCATTCCAGACTGGATTGCTGTATCTCCCGCGCCTTCTCACACATGTTACCCAGCCTCCCATCCTCCTCCCTCTCCTCTGGCAAGCATCAGTTTCTTCTCTGTGTTTATAGGTATCTTTGCTTTTTGTTTATTAACTTTTTTGTTTCAGGTTTAATTTCTTTTTTTTTTAAGATTTTATTTATTCATTTGACAGAGAGCACAAGTAGGGAGAGAGGCAGGCAGAGAGAGGGGAAAGCAGGCTCCCTGCTGAGCAGAGAGCCCCATGCGGGGCTCGATCTCAGGACTCTGGGACCATGACCTGAGCCGAAGGCAGAGGCTTAACCCACTGAGCCACCCAGGCGCCCCTCAGGTTTAATTTCTTGAGTAGATATAGGTCCATTCAGGTTTCCTACTTCTTTTTGTGTCTCTGGTAAGCGGAATTCCAAAGTGGCTCCCCAGATTTCTCTCTCTAGTCCCCGGGGCTGCGAATATATGTCCTAGTCATGATTGTGTTACGTTACAAGGTAAAAGGGAGGGGTACTTGGCTGGCTCAGTTGGGAGAGCATGTGACTCTTGATCTCGGGGTTGTGAGTTCCAGTTGTGAGTTGGGTACAGAGATTACTAAAGTAAAAAAAATAAAAGGGGGCCTGGGTGGCTCAGTGGGTTAAAGCCTCTGCCTCCAGCTCAGGTCATGATCCCAGTATCCTGGGATCAAGCCCCCCCCCCCCTCCCCGCATTGGCTTTCTGCTCAGCGGGGAGCCTGCTCTCCCTGCCGCACCCCCCCACTTGTGATCTCTGTCAAGTAAATAAATAAAATCTTAAAAAGTAAAGGGATTTTGCAGATATAATTAAGGTTACTAATCAGTTGACTTCGAGTTAATCAAAAAGGAGATTGTGTAGGTAGGCCCAGGATAATCACATGAGCTCTTTAAAAAGAAGTGATTGTGGGGGGGGGGAAAGGTACAGATTGGCTGACTGGTAGCAAAAGAGATGTCAGAGGTCAGAGCATGAGAAGGATTTCGTGTGCTCTTGCTTGCTTGCTTGCAGATGGAAGGGAGGCTTCTTGTCAAGGAATAAAGGTAGCGTCTAGATGCTGAGAGCAGCCCTAGGCTGATGGCCAGGGCCAGAGGGAACTAAATTCTGCCATCAGCCCCAAAGAGCTTTTAAAGCCGATTCTTCCCCAGAAGGTCCAGAGAATATCCCCAGTCCAGCCCGGCCAACAGCTTGAGTTTAGCCTGACATGTTCCGCAAAGCAGGGAACACTGGACTCTTGACCTACTACCTGCTGCAGATACTCGTTTGACTCACTCCCTCACCTCTTAAGTCTTTGCTCGCAGCTCGCCTGCCCCAGTGAGACCTACCCTGACTGTCCTGTTTTCATACTGCATCTGTCCATGCCATCTCACCCCATTCCCAGCATGCCTGAGCCGCATCACCCTGCTCTCGCCCCCACCCCCACAATGCTTATTACTTTTTTACATACCTTGTAATTTACCTTCTTACCATATCCATTGTTTATTTTTTATCTTCTGTTAGAGTATAATCTCCATGAGCAGGGAACTTTGCCAGTTTTGTTTATTGCTGTATCCCAAAAGCCTAAGTGAGTGCCTAGCACAGTCGGAGTTCAACAGATACGTGTAGAATGAATGAATACACTTTTCTCATATTCTTTCAAAAAATGTGTCTGCCTAACACACTTTATTTCCCACGTATCCCCAAATGTATTGCTTCATGGCCTCCCCAAAGAAAGATACTCTAGAGTTTCATGAATAATTAATAAAGCTCCCAGTTGCAAAGTCTCTGGGAACTTATCTTCATATTCTCCAATATATGGGCTAAAAATGTTAAATTTATCTCCAAACGTTCTTTTTTTAAAATTACTTTTTGAAGATTTTATTTATTTATTTGAGAGGGAGGGAGAGCATGAGCAGCAGGGAGGGGCAGAGGAAAGAGAAGCAGGCTTCCCTCTGAGCAGGGAGCCCAATTTGAGACTAGATCCCAGGACCCTGGGACCTTGACCTGAGCTGAAGGCAGATGCTTAATGGACTGAGCCACCCAGGTGTCGCCATTCTTTTTTTTCTTTTTAATTTTATTTTTAAGTAATCTCGACACCCAGCATGGAGCTCGAACTCACAACCCCGAGATCTATGCTCTAGTGACTGCCCCAGCCAGGCGCCCGGTCTCCAGATACTCTATTATTGGAAGGAAACAAGTATGATAGAGCAGGGGACATAATTCGAGTGGGATCCACAACACTTGCTTTGGTAACTGGTCACAAGACCATATTGGCATTTACAATGTTCTTCCTAAAAGATCCATTTTATATTCCCTTTTACCTCAGTTAATGATGGTAGTCACTTGGTGTTATGACCTGAACCTTTATTTTTGAGGGGTAAGCCCTTGGTGATGCTACCTGTGTGTGGTAGTAATCTTCCTTTAACTTTTTAAAAACATGAAAAATACCAAAGTATAGCGCACAGAAGAGTGAACCAAGCAACTTCCACGTCTGATAGTGATGGAGTAATTGGTATGAAACCTGCTTTCCCACCATAAACAGTTGTAAAACTGGACAACCTAATGAAACAACCGGGAGGATCCATTTCCTTTCTCATTTGGGTTGTTGGTAGATTTCATTTCCTTCTAGGTTGTGAATTTAACGTCCACGTCACCTGCATGCTGTAGACTGGGGGATATTCCCAGCTTCTAGAGGCTACCGATTTTTTGTTTTATCCCCTTTCCTCCAACTTCAAAGTCAGAAATGGCAGGTTGAGTCTTCGTCATGTTTCATCTCTCTGACCTTTTCTGCTCCCGTCTTCTATTTTTTTTTAAAGATTTTATTTATTTATTTGACAGAGATCATAAGTAGGCAGAGGGGCAGGTAGAGAGAGGGGGAAGCATGTTGCCTGCTGAGCAGAGAGCCCAATGCAGGGCTCGGTCCCAGGACCCTGAGATCATGACCTGAGCCAAAGGCAGAGGCTTAACCCACTGAGCCACCCGGGCGCTCCCCGCCACCCCACCCCCCGGCCCATCTTCTATTTTTAAGGACTTGCGTGGTTTGACTGGGCCTATGTGGGTGATTCAGAATGATCTCCCTATCCTATGTAAACTGATTAGGAACTTTAATTCCCTCTGCAGCCTTAACGCTTCTCCATGTAATATAACATTCACAGGTTCTGAGGATCAAGAGTTGGACATCTTTGTGGGGAGCCATTATTCAGCCTACCACACCCAGATGTGCTCTCTAACTGGAACCAAACTAGGAATCGGTAATAGAAATGCAACAGGGAAATCAAAACATTTGGCAAGAAAACTTTAGCACGGTTAAGTAATCCATGGATCAAAGAGAAAATCTCAAAGGAAATTTTTAAAATATATAGAATTGAATGACAGTACAACATATGTGGGACTCATTGAAGGCAGTGCTGGAAGGGAAATTTTTTTTATATAGTAGCTTAGTTGATATGTAATTTACCCTTTTAAAGTATGCAACTCCGTGGTTTTTAGTACACTCACAGAGTTGTACCTCCACCACCACGAATTTATTTTCATTACCCCAAGAAGAAACCCTGTAACTGTTTGCAGTTACTTCCCATTCCCCGTGTTCCTCTCTGCCTCTCTGTCCTAGAAATAACTAATCTACTTTCTGTTTCTGTGGATTTGCGTATTCTTCTCACATGTAAATGGAATCTTACGATATGTGGCTTTTTGTGACCGACTTGTTTCATTTAACATTTTTTCGAGGTTCATCCATGTTGTGGCATCTATCAGTACTTCATTCCTTTTTATTTCCCCCAAAGATTTTATTTATTTGTCAGAGAGCCAGAGCACACAAGCGGGGGAAGCTGTAGGCAGAGGGAGAAGCGGGCTCCCCACTGAGCAAGGAGCCAGATGTGGGACTTGATCCCAGGGCCCTGGGATCATGATCTGAGCCGAGGGCAGCTGCTTAACTGTCTGAGCCACCCAGACGTCCCAGTACTTCATTCCTTTTATTAATCAAGTAATACTGTGTTGTTTGTTCATCCATTCAACAACTGAGGGACAGTGGAGTAGTTCACAATTCTATTGGTTGTTGTGAATAAGGGTTCTGGGACTGTTCCTGTGCAGGTTCTTCTTTTTTTTTTTTTTATGTGCAGGTTCTTCTGTAACCATATGTGTCCAGTTCTCCTGGGTATATACACCCAGAGTCCTATAGTAACTCACTTTTGCCATTTTGGGTTAATAACAAAATTCTTTTCCAAAATGAAACCATTCTCCAATCCCTTGAAAGAGAAAATTTTAAAACTGGAAAAGAGGAAAGTTCTCAAATCAATAACTTAAATTTCTTTCTTTAAGCAACTAGAAAACAAAAAGCAAAATGAAACCAAAGCAGAAGGAAGGAGATAATAAAGATAAGGGGAGAAATCACCAAAATTGAGGGGTGCCTGGGTGGCTCAGTTGATTAAGCATCTGACTCTTGATTTTGGTGGTGAGATCAAGCCCTGCAGCGGGTTCCGTGCTGGGTGTGGAGCCTGCTTAAGATTCTCTCTCCCCCCCTCCCCTCTCCCTGCTCGTTCTCTCTTAAAAAAAAATCACTGAAATTGTAAACAGGAAAATAATAGAGAAGGTGAAACAATAAGTGATTCTTCTGGGTGCCTGGGTGGCTCAGTTGGTTGGATGACTGCCTTCGGCTCAGGTCATGATCCTGGAGTCCCAGGATCGAGTCCTGCATCGGGCTCCCAACTCCCTGGGGAGTCTGCTTCTCCCTCTGACCTTCTCCCCTCTCATGCTCTCTCTCTCTTTCTCTCAAATAAATAAAATCTTTTTTAAAAAAGTGATTCTTCTAAAATAATAAAATTGATAAAGCTCTAGCAAGTTTGACAAAGATAAAAAGAGAAGACATAAATACCAATATCAGGAACCAGACTACAGATCCGGCAGACGCAGAAAGGATTAAAGAGGAGTATCAGGAACAATTGGCACTCCTAAATTTGAAAACTTAGAAGAAAAGTGCCAATTCCTCCAAACCACAAAGTACCTGTGATGGTAAATTTTACGTGTCATCTTGACTGGGCGAAGGGATGCCCAGATAAATAATCTAACATTATTTGTGGGAATGTCTGTGGGGGGTGTTTCCTGGAGCTGCTTTGCTCGCACGTGTGGAGAGCTGGTGTTGCCTGAGTTGACGTTCCCTCTCACAAAAGCCTGTTCCTCCTCACCTGTAAGCCATGGGTGTTCTTTTCCCAATGATTGACCGATGTGGGAGCATGAAAGGTTGGTTCCTCTGGCTTAAGTAGAGACAAACTCTTGAGTCAAAATTTATGCTCACAGTCCCCCGCGTGGATCATACTGAAGCAATCCTCCACAGGGATCTTGCCAGAAATTATGCACTTGGTTAGCTTCTTCTGTGTCCTGTTACACTTCCTCTCTTGTCAGGTTCTCTGGGGAAGACTTCTTAAAGTTCGTTGCATGGATATGGGGGCGCCTGGGTTGCTCAGCTGTGTCAGTGTGTCACTTTGGCTCAGGTCATGATCTCAGGGTTGTGAAATTGAGCCCCATGTTGGGTTCTGCTCAGGGGGAAGTCTGCTAGAGATTCTCTCTGGCCCTCGCCCCTGTGCTCTTTCTCTCTAAAAGAACTAGTCAATCAACCAAGAAAATTCCATGTGCGTGAATTCTCATCTCAACATTTGCTTCTGGAGAACCCACCCCGAAACAAGGGGGGCTACTTATTCTTTATTCCCCAGGTTTCGGGTAGGGGGACATTTATTAAAGTAACACTTCTTTATGTCCTTCACTCACTTTCCTCCCTGGGAGGAGGAATGACATGCTGAACTGTGAGTTTGGGACTAGGAATTTCATATCTGTTGATAATCAGATACTCTGTGAACCCGTAGGTAGTGGTGCCGGCTGCGGCCTTCCTTGTGGGCAGCTAAGGCAAGTCCATACTTGGCATGTGTGTCAGCCTCTGCCAGAATGAACCACTGACCTTTCCAAAGGGAAGAGGTCAAGATAAAATCATTTTGACGCCAAGTCCGTGGTTGCTGTCCTCAGGGGATGGTGTCATATTGGGGATTTATCTCTGGTCTGTGTTGCCGGAAGGTCAGATATCTGACCACAGCAATATGTCAATACCTTGGGAAGAGGAAGGCCATGCTGCCGGACCCGTGCGTAGCCTCCGTCACATCAGCCGGCAGTTCGTCCTGTCTTCTTGGTCATTTAGTGCTGCTGCTGCTCTCTGGTGGGTGTCAACGTGAAAAGACAAAACCCTTCGTGTTGTGCCATTCCCCTAAGTCCACCCATGTGCCTCTTTCTCAGATGTCCTTGACCCCAGTCTTCTCATCTTTCCGTTCCAAACCCCTGACCAGCCAACTAGATCCACTGTGGCCATGAACCAGTGTGTGTCCTAACGCCAGGACACTTCTCCACACAGAGAGGATGACCAAGTGTACCACCAAAAGCCCTCCCCGTGTCTTTTCTAGAAATCCCTGAGTGTGGCCAGAGGGAAGCAGCTGCACAGCCGACCCATCCACGAGCCAGGTGGGAGCTCTTTCCTTTCACGGCAGGTCGTCACGAGTGGTGCTCACCCTTCCGTGTGCCCATAGCTGGGAGTTGAAGGAGACGTAGCAGGGGTGGTAAGTCACCCACTCGTGTGTCTGGAACACCTGTTCCCGCAGCTGCTTGTGCCCCCTGGGCCCGCCAGGGCCTCATCCTGCTGCAGGTACCACTTGATCTTACAATGGGTTGCTGCTGGGCCTGTGCAGCCTTATGACTGGGTAGCTCTGACAGAACCCAGCTCATGATGGCCAGTTCTGGGAATGTGATGTCACTTGATGTCCCAAGGTCAATGCTCAAATCTCTTCCACAGCCCATAGCATGTCAGGAGCTCCTTTTCAAATGATAGTTCTCTGCTTCCAGAGAACTGGCATGGTCTTGCTCCAGAACCCTAAGGGTCTGCACTGTACTGCTCCATTTTGAGCTTATCAGCACTTTTTTTAAAAAAAGATTTTATTTATTTATTTGACAGAGATCACAAGTAGGCAGAGAGGCAGGCAGAGAGAGAGGAGGAAGCAGGCTCCCTGCTCAGCAGAGAGCCCGATGTGGGGCTGGATCCCAGGACCCTGAGATCATGACCTGAGCCGAAGGCAGCGGCTTAACCCACTGAGCCACCCAGGCGCCCCTTATCAGCACTTTTCTCTCTCTCTCTCTTTTTTTTTTTATTTCTTAGAGAGAGAGAGAGTGTGAACAAGCACATGCAAGCAGAGGGAGGGGCAGAGGGAGAGGAAGAAGGAATCCCAAGCAGATTCTGTGCTGAGCGTGGAGCCCAAACCGGGGCTGGATCCTATGACCCTGAGCTGAGATCATGACCCAAGCTGCAACCAAGAGTCGGTCGCCCAACTGACTGCTACCCAGGTGCCCCAGCACTTCTTTTTTTTTTTTTAATTTAACCACAGATACATTTTGGGGTGCCTGGCTGGCTCAGTTGAAAGAGCATGTGACTTTTGAGTTCAAGTCCCATGTTGGGTGTGGAGATTACAAAAAAAAAAAAAAAAGAACCCCAAACCAAACCAAAACTACATATGTGAAAAACAAACAAACCCATAGATACCTCTAGTATTATGGAACTTTCTGGATCATCTGACCCAAGTGGCAGATTTGCATTTGCTATAGCTTGAACTGGCCACAGAGCCCATTCTTGCACTGGGCCTCATTCAGAACTAGTAGCCTTCTAGTTCATCCAATAAATGGACCAGTGCGGTATTCCCGGTCTGGGAACATGTTGCATCCAGACCTGAAGAGATCCACTTTTACACCCTTCCTTAGAGGGTGGAGGAGTTTCAAAGTTCAAAATCACTTTGGAGCAAATGTCTTGGCCTTTCCCAGACCCCAGATTGCTAAAGCCCTCACTCGTGGGGCTCATCAGTGTGTGTTCGTAAGGTTTATCTTGGCCTCTCCAGAGCGCGTATGTCCTGGACCACTCAGGGTACTTCTGCTTTTCACTCCTCAGATCTGATGACATACCATCAATATTATGGACCCATATGATGATCTATGAAATAGCCAGATGCTTTAGGTACCTTGGTGCTGTATTAGGAGAGAGAACAGGAGAAAAAACATAGCCCTGGGGTGAGACTGTGAATCCGTATTGGTGTCTGTTCCATGAGAATGGAAAGTGTTTTTGATTTTTCTTCCAGATGGGCATGAAAAAATTTATTTTCCCAAATCTATAGCCACCTGCCACCTGCCAGAGGCTGTGTTAATCTGCTCTAGTAAAGATACCACATCCAGCCCAGTAAATGTAATTGGGACTATTACTGGGCAGGAGCCAGACTAATTAAATGGGGATACAGTGGGGGACCGTGACTGTTGCATCATCTAATTTTCTGAGGGTGATGCTAATTTTTGCCATCCCCGGTGCCCCTGCCGGGGGATGTGATGTTTTTTATTTACTATCATGGTCACTGGAGGATTTTTTGTCAAGGGGGTAGGGTTTCAGGGGCTTCCATAGTGCCTTTCCTATTACAGTAGGAAAAGGGTTGTGACTTTTCCATTGGGGCAGTTGACTGCTGTCTTCATCTGTTTGGGCTGCTGGAGCAAGACGTCGGAGACTGGGGGGCTTATAACCTAAACATGTATCCCTCATGGTTCTGGAGGCCGGGAAATCCACGATCAAGGTGATGGCAGATTCCGTATCTGTTGGGAACCCGCTTCCTGGTTCATAGACAGCCAAGCCGTCTCTTCACTGTAACTTCACATGACAGAAGGGGTGAGGGAGCTCTTTGGGGCTTCTTCTATAAGGGCATTAACCCCAGTTATGAGGGTGCCTCCTTCATGACCTCATCACCTCCCTAAGGCCCCACCTCCAAATTCCCTTTCATTGGGGATTAAGTTTCAACATAGGAATTTTGAGGGGGATACAGCCAACTATAGCCACCTTAAACGTCTGCTTATCTAATATTCATTATATATAAAGCAATACCCTTGTTGTCTGTGCTATCTTGCCCCTAGAACGTCATGTTTTGTGAGTCATCTCCTTAGATACCTGTGGGTCAGGCATGCCTTGGTGACATCCGACCTTCCTGTGCTCTGTGGTAATTCTGCCCACCTTGCTTCTGACGGTTACATGCTCTTTCCTGGCCTCCCCACTCCAGAGTCCTAACACCCCACCTGCTCCTAGGGAGCCCAGTTCCATAATAGCATCTCCTGTCCCTCATGTCCCTCCCTCCCTCCTTCCCTTCCTTTCTTCCTCCCTCCCTCCTCCTTCCTGTTTCAGCAGCATCAGAATCCAAAACCTTGTTTACCATTGCTTAGGAGGGAGTCCGGTATTTAGGACAAAGAATTCCTCAAGGGTTTTGTGACTCCCCTGTTGTTTTTTCTAATCATTTACAGGAAAACTTGGAGAAATTTGTTCCACTAGAGGGATCTGTAATTTTCAAAATGTAGATGGTTTGCTGGCAGCCTCAGAAACCGGAGAGCAATGTAATACTGATTGATGCTTTGGCTTGGTTATACTTTTTTGCTTTACAAGGGGCATAAGGCCTCACAAGACAAACTGAAGTGTCGCTAACCCGAGGTAGAAGATTGAGGGCGTCTGTTATCGCGGCCACAGACAGTGACAAGCGAGGGAGTCAACCCATTCTGCAGATCAAACCACTGACTAAAAAAAAAGCTTAAGACAGTTTTGTTTGGAGACCAGTGCGATATTGCAGACAGGGAGTACAGTTTTGTCTGATGAAGCAAATGCATGACAATCCTCCTGACCTTCTGGTTCGGTTTCTGGAATCTAAGGAGGGTTTGGACAACAGAAATTGATAATACCCTCTGTCCCAGTGTTGGGGAGTCCAAATATTGAAAACTCTGACCTCATTTATATGATGTTCTTATTCAGAATGCAGATGTCATAGTATTTACCCACAGCTAATGTGCTCTGCCAGGACGTGGCCAACGTCAGGCCTCCTGTGCTATGACGACTTACTGAGCGACCTCGGAGGCTCACGTTTTGTCTGGAATTCAATGCGTGCGTGCAGACGAGTTAATACTAGTTCCTACAGCTGTAGTTCTTAGTTCTGGACTTCAAACCAGCATATAAAGTCAGCTGCTAGTTAATGTCTGTTTGGGTGCTGCTCGTGCAACAGCACAACTTAGAAAACACTAGACGATTTTTTCCTTTATTAAGCTAAAAACAGGGGCACCGGGGTGGCTCAGTGGGTTGAGGCCTCTGCCTTCGACTTAGGTCATGATCCCAGGGTCCTGGGATTGAGTCCCGCATCGGGCTCTCTGCTCAGCGGGGAGCCTGCTTCCTCCTCTCTCTCTCTCTGCTTGCCTCTCCGCCTATTTGTGATCTCTGTCAAATAAATAAAATCTTAAAAAAAAAAGAAAAAAAAGCTAAAAAGATCGCTCATGGACAGAATATCTCCTGGAAAACTGGTAGCTGATTCATTAGGGGCTTTACAGCGAAATGCTCAGCCCCTAGACTTTGTTCTGCCGACTACAGCTGCAATGGGACTGGGACTGTGGACACACGGTAACTCCAAGTGTAGACACCCTCTTCTCCCTACAGTAAGAAACTTTTGTTGTTAAAAAAAAAAGTGGAAAATAAATAAATAAGGTGCTTCACCAAAGGAAATGGGCCAAGGGACTGAAACAGAAGCCAAATTTGACCGGGCTATGGGAATTACCTGACACTATTTTTTATGCCCCAGTTAGTGTTGTTTCATCAACAAAACCATCTGAATAGAAGGACATTTTAAAGGTATTTGACTCTTTAAAAAAAAAAAGATTTTATTTATTTATTTATTTGAGAGAGACAGAGCCAGCGAGAGAGAGCACAAGCAGGGGGTGGGGCAGAGGGAGAAGCAGACTCCCCACTGAATAGGGAGCCCGATGTGGGACTTGATCCCAGCAGGGGAAGGGGGGACTCCCACCCCAGGGATCATGACCTGAGCTGAAGGCGGACGCCTAACCAACTGAGCTGCCCAGGCGCCCCAACACTTGACTCTTACTATGCCTACCAAAAAGATGGAATTATTCAAAATATATTAAAGAGATGCACTATTTATCAGTAGAATTCTGTACAGGCCACTCCCAAGGTGTGCCCCAGAGCATCTCCCTAGCCAGTTTTACCCGGGTCCCGGAGGAAGTTGTATTTCATAAAACTAGCTAATGCTTGCAGAAGGTAAGAGATTTGTCTCGTTATGATATATATGACATTTAGAGGGCCTGAAATTTTTCCCACTTCAAAAGCTGGTGTTCAGACAGTGCTGTAAGGCTTGTTTGATGCACCCACTGCCCACTTTTGGTATACTGGAGCATACTGACTAGGACAAGGGAAGTCATTTTATTTCTTCTGTTGTCTAGGAATTATGCCAATGTGGGCAGGTTCCTGTAAGCCTCAGTCCTCTGGATATGCAGAGCAAATGAATCAAACTCCTTGGCTAAGATTCAGCAGTCTACCAGGCTAAAGTGACCTAGAGTCTTATTAAAATTTAAAGTGACCCCTGTAAGCAAGCACGGACTCTCTCCCTTTTAACTTAGTTTGGCAGTTCTATGTATTTGGGTCTGAGGCCAGCTCCTGTGCCTTATTTAACTGAAGTTTCTCATATTCGTGTTCAGTATTTTATTTATTTTTTAATTTTTTTTCAGTGTTCCAAAGATTCATTGTTTATGTACCACACCCAGTGCTCCATGCAATACAGGCCCTCCTTAGAACCCACCACCATGATCACCCAACCTCCCACCCGCCTCCCCTCCCAAACCCTCAGTTTGTTTCTCAGAGTCCACAGTCTCTCATGGTTTGTCTCCCCCACTGATTTCCCCCCACTCCCTTCTCCTCTCCATCTCCCCATGTCCTCCATGTTATTCCTGATGCTCCACAAATAAGCAAAACCATAACTGATTCTCTCTGCTTGACTTACTTCACTCAGCATAATCTCTTCCAGTCCGGTCCATGTTGCTACAAAGGTTGGGTTTTCATCCTTTCTGATGGAGGCATAATACTCCATAGTGTTTATGGACCACATCTTCCTTATCCATTTGCCCGTTGAAGGGCATCTTGGTTCTTTCCATAGTTTGGCGACTGTGGCCGTTGCTACTATGAACATTGGGGTACAGACGGCTCTTCTTTTCACGACATCAGTATCTTTGAGGTGAATACCTAGTAGTGCAATTGCAGGGTCATAGGGAAGCTCTATTTTTAATTTCTTAAGGAATCTCCACACTGTTTTCCAAAGTGGCTGCACCAACTTGCATTCCCACCAACAGTGTAAGAGGGTTCCCCTTTCTCCACATCCTCTCCAACACACGTTTCCTGTCTTGCTAATTCTGGCCATTCCAACTGGTGTAAGGTGGTATTTCAGTGTGGTTTTGATTTGACTCTCCCTCATGTTCAGTATTTTAAAGGGCTTCTCTCTTTCTTAGAAACCTGGAGACTTAAGGTCATAGGACCTGGAAGGACCTGCCTCAAGAAGTCTAACCCCTCTAACAGTTGGGAACCTTCGTCTATGTAACTGTATTCCGGAAGAAAGACAGGCTGTCACCTAGCTGAAAGGTACACTGTCAAGTGCTGCTGATCACCCACATGGTCAGCAAAGTAAAGGAGAAACTTAGCTTTCACCACAGGAAGTCAGCACCCAAGGAAGACTGCACTGTGGTTCCTACAAAGGACCTTTCTAGAATAATGGATATTGATAGTGAACTTTAATGAAAAGAGATAGTCTAGAAAATTGATTACTGTTCTCATAGGCTACATTGGTGTCCCACTCCTGGAAGTGGTTATTACCATTACTTGAAAGAATCACAATTACTAAGAAAACAAGTGTTGGTACACTACTCTTTCTTTCTGCACTCCAAGTAATGGTTCCCACAACCACGTGTTCCGGATAGCTCTACATCAGGCTCTTGGTATGGGCATGATCTGGGTTTCCAAATCCAACATTCTGATTATTGGCACAGTGCAGGAGGGACCATCTTTATTAGTAATTTTTGACTATAACAAACTCGAAGTCATTACTGTGCCTCTGTGTCCTCAATCTCTCAATTTGACACAGGTATCTTTTGTTGACTGGTTTGTTTGGAAGGTTGATGTAGAAAATAAAAAAGCAAAAACAATGAATTAACAAACAGGTGTCTAGAAATAGAACCTGCGAAAGTCAGATCTAATATCACGAGATTAACATTGGGAGGTAAGTTCTGTCTGGTCCCAGTATAGATGGATAAACAAAATGAACGCCTGCTATGTCCGGTCAGTTGACTGTTCAAGAATATAAGCACTGATTTATACTAATGTGAAAAATGACCCCATAGGAATGGTGTATCCTCAAGACTTAAGACATTACACACATACAGTAAACACCAGAGGTTCTGTCCATATCTTGAACTGCTTCCTCATCATAGGACTCAAGGGGTGCCTGGGTGGCTCAGTCAGTTAAGCATTTGACTCTTGGTTTCTGCTCAGGTCTTAGTCTTATGGGATGTAGGATCCAGCCCCACATCAGACTCCACGCTCAGTAGGGGATCTGCTTAAAGATTCTCTCCCTCTGCCCCTCCCCACCTCTCTCCCTCTCTCTTTCTCTCTCTGTGTCTCTCTAAAATAAATCTTTTAAAAAGTAATAAGACTCTGATACTAGATGATGGGCATGGGAATCTTTGTATTTCAAATCTGAAAAAAATTATTTGGAAAGATCGAACATTTACTGAAGGGCCTAAATTATGTGAAAATGATGTTGCTTATGTCATTGATGGACCTCGGTGAAAATATTTAAAAGAGTGTATTTATTTCTCTGAGAGAGAGAGGGAGCAGGAGCACAAGCAGGGGGAGGGGCAGAGGGAGAGGGAAAAGCAAACTCCTCACTAAGCAGGGAGCCTGATGCAGACTCCATCCCAGGCCTCTGGCATCTTGACCTGAGCCAAAGGTAGACGCTTAACCGGCTGAGCCACCCAGGTGTCCTTCTATAACACTTTTGAGGATTGCTTTGCTTTGTGTTTTTCTATGCATTTGCTTGATTTAGATGGTTTCAACTTCTCCAGAGAAAGGAAAAAAATGGTGATGATTAAAACATTTTCACCATGATTATTTTATATTAACACAGGGAGGAGATTATAAGGACAAATAAACAGTTAAAATAAGGGGTTTAGGGGCACCTGGGTGGCTCAGTGGGTTAAGCGTCTGCCTTCAGCTTAGGTCATGATCTCAGCAGGGTCCTGGGATCGAGCCCCGAGTTGGGCTCTCTGCTCAGTGGGGAGCCTGGTTCCCATTCTGTCTCTGCGTGCCTCCCTGCCTACTTGTGATCTGTGTGTCAAATAAATAAATAAAATCTTAAAAAAAATAAAGTAAGGGGTTTAATTTTCCCGTTAAAAGTAAGTCATGATATCTCCCTCCCTTTTCTTTTCTCAAAGCATTTACCTTAGAATCTTGTAATTTTAAGCACTTCCTCATCTCTTTGAAATGTATGTAAATCTTTTTGAAGTTTCCAAAGTCAGCTTTGGAACTCAGGAGTGTCTTTCTCAAGGACCTGGGAATATCTCTTTGATGTGAACTTCTAGAGAGATGGCATCCCTGGGGCGCCTGCGGGGCTCAGTCAGTTAAGCGTCTGACTCTTGGTTTCTGTTCAGGGTCATGAGATTAAACCCCGAGATGGGCTCTGCGCTCAGCGGGGAGTTGGCTTCTCTCCCTCTCCCTCTCCCTCTGCCCCTCCTGCCCCTGCTCTTGTGTGTGCAAGCGCACTTTCTCTTCCCCTCTCTCTCAAATAAATAAATGCATCTTTAAAAAAATATTTAGAGGGGCGCCTGGGTGGCTCAGTGGTTAAGCCTCTGCCTTCTGCTCAGGTCATGATCTCAGGGTCCTGGGATCGAGCCCCACATCAGGCTCTCTGCTCAGCAGGGAGCCTGCCTCTATGCCTACTTGTGGTCTCTGTCAAATAAATAAATAAAAAAATCTTTAAAAAAAGTATTTAGAGATAGCTATGTCCCAGCTTCTGTGGGAGGGTAGGAGCCTAACTTTGGTTGGCACCTTGCTCCGAGTTGCAAAACTACTTCCTGTCATAAAGGTATGAGAATTTGGTTTTTGTTTATTGGTTTTTATGCTTTTCTTTGTGTTTTTTGGGGGGGGTGGAAGGAGGGGGGGAGAGAGAATCTTGAGCAGTTTCCATGCCCAGCATGGAGCCCATCACAAGTCTTGCCCCACAACCCTAAGATCATGACCTGAGCCAAAATTAAGAGTCCAATGCTTAGCTGACTGAGCCACTTAGGCGTCCCTGTTTTTTTTTTTTTTTTAAATAAATAATCTCTATATCCAGTGTGGGCTTGAACTCAACCCCAAGATAAAGCGTCACATGCTCACCCAATAAGCTAGCCAGGCACCCCTGGGAAGTTGATTTCTTATCTCGATAAAGCCAATTAGCTAACAGATATTTACGCGGATTACAAAGTAAAGTTAGGGTTAGCTCTGTGTGACAGATGGCACTGTCAGGCCCTCTTCCTTAAGATATATGTATCTTCGGAACGTGCATGTAGTAGGTTATATCTGCCTGGCTGTTTCTTTTTTTTTCTTTTAAGATTTCTATTTATTTATTTGACAGAGATCACAAGCAGGCAGAGAGGCAGGCAGAGAGAGAAAAGGGGAAGCAGGCTCCTTGCTCCTTGCTGAGCAGAGAGCCCGATGTGGGGCTCGATGTGGGGCTCGATCCCAAGACTCTGGGATCATGACCTGAGCTGAAGGCAGGGGCCTTAACCCACTGAGCCACCCAGGCGCCCCTGTCTGGATGTTTCAGCCTCTAGAAGTCCAATGCGCTATCCATTGCGCCACGGAGCCACCTCTGTCTGGATGTTTCAAAGGGTGAGATTTCTTTCTGCCTTTGCAGTCTCTTAGTAGCTCACCTGTGATGCACATCACTTTCTGGTTTAATGCTTATTCAATAATAAAAGTCTTCTCTTTCTCTACTATCATTATGGGGACGATTCTGGGTTTGGAGACTATTTCATTTTTTTAAATTGTATTTCCCCAGCTTAAGCAAAATAATGAGCCCTCCCCAAGATGTCCATGTCCTAATCTCTGGGACCTATGAATTTTTACCTGACGTTGGCAAAAGGGATTTTGCAGATGGGATTAAAGGAGACGGGGAGATGATCCCTGATTGTCCAGGTGGTTCCAGTCTAACCACACGAGCTCTTAAAAATGGAAGGGGGGGCAGAAGAGTGGGGCAGAGCTGTGATATGAGGACGCAACCTGCTGTTGCTAGTTTTGAAGATGGAGAAAGGGAGTGGAAAGCTGGGGAGAGCAGGTGTCTTAGTCTATTCAGGCTGCTGTAATAAATACCCCAGATTGGGTAGTTTCTAAACAACTTCTTACAGTTCTGGAGGCTGGAAAGTCCAAGATCAAGATGCCAGCATGGTTGGGTGAGGTCCTTCCTCCTGGTTCAGAGCCAGTGCTTACTTTTTTTTTTTTTAAGATTTTATTTATTTATTTGACAGATCACAAGTAGGCAGAGAGGCAGGCAGAGAGAGGGGGGAAGCAGGCTCCCTGCTGAGCACAGAGCCGACTAGGGGCTCAGTCCCAGGACCCTGAGATCATGACCTGAGCTGAGGGCAGAGACTTAACCCACTGAGCCACCCAGGTGTCCCTATTTTTATATTTCTAAGTAATCTCTGTACCCAACATGGGGCTTGAACTTACAACCCCAAGATAAGATTCACATGCTCCACCTCCTGAGCCAGCCAGGTGCCCCTCCCTGGGGGGGGTCTCATTTATAAGACACTTATTCCATTTATGAGGGCTCCACCCTTGTGACCTCCTCACTATCCCAAGGCCCCGCCTCCTACAACCATCCTGTCTGAGGGTGAGGATTTCAGTAGGCAAACTTTGGGGAGGGGCCAGGCACAGACACTCAGACCGTAGCAGTAGATGGCTTCTAATGGCTAAAAAAGACAAATGGATTCTCCCCAGACTTGTCTCTAGAAAGGAGCATAGCTCTTCTGACACCTTGATTTTAGCCCTGTGAGATCTATGCTGGACTTCTGACCTGTAGAACCAGAAGTTAGCAAGTCTGTACAATTGTAGCTGTTTTGGTCCCACCCATGCCTGGGTGGCTCAGTTGTTAAGCATCCGCCTTTGTCTCAGGTCATGATCCTGGGGTCCTGGAATCAAGTCCTGCATTTAGCTCCTTGCTCAGTGGGGAGCCTGCTTCTCTCTCCCACTCCCCCTGCTTGTGTTCCCTCTCTTGCTGTGCCTCCTTTCTCTGGCAAATAAATAAATAAAATCTTTAAAAAATAGATTTTAGTTAAAGAGAGAACATGAGAGAGAGCATGAATGGGGGGGGAGGGATAGAGAGAAAGGAGAAGCAGACTCCCCACTGAGCAGGGAGCCTGATTCAGGACTTCATCCCAGGTCCTTGGGACCATGACGTAAGCCAAAGGCAGACGCTTAACTGACTGAGCCACCTAGGCTCCCCTATTTATTTAAAGAGTTTATTTATTTATTTATTTATTTGAGAGAGAGTGAGAGAGAGAGAGAGAGCATGAGCAGTGGGATCTGCAGAGGGAGAGGGACAAGCAGACATCCCCCTGAGCAGGGAACCTGATGTGGGGGCCTCAGGATCATGACCTGAGCAAAAGGCAGACGCTTTACCAACTGAGCCACCCAGGTGCCCCCGATTGTGATTTTGTTGTCATCAACATGTATCTTCTGAACTTGTCAATATTTCCCTAAGATAAATTTCTTTGAGGAAAGACTTTAAGCATATAAAAGGGAAAGATTGGTATATTTAATTACCTACAAAATTTTAAACTTCTGTATAGTAGCTGTTAAGAAATATACAAAAGACAAACACTAGCTAGGAAAGAATTTAAAACATATATACCAAAAGGCTAATATCCTGAATATCTAAGGAGCCCTTATCACAACAATGAACTATATTAGGTCTCATTTGTTGCATGATATGGAAGAATAATTAAAAGTAAACTAAGCCAACTTCTGCTTCTACCTATGAAAGATTATGTGGTGCGGACTTTTTCTCCTAACAGAAACAACTAGAAAACTGGACAAAGTATATGAACCAACTCTTTTTCCAGACACTGAGACAGCAAGCAGTGCAGGATGTTGATCCCCAAGAGAAGGGAGACATGATGAAGAACCCTACAGTCACTCAGATTTTTTTTTGCCTCAAAACGAAGTCAGTACTATGACCGTAAGGAAGGGCAACTTGATTGGATGCTGCTTTGAAAAAAAAGTCTCTAAAAGACATTTTTAGGGACAATTAGATAAATCTTATTATGGACTGAAAATTAGATGGCATTAGTGAATTATTGTTCATTTTCTTAGTTGTGATATAAATCTTTGGTTATGTTGAAAATGTCCTTAATTTTAGGAGAGGCGTATTGAAGTATTTAGGGTTAAGTAATAAGAATAGTTTA
The DNA here is from genome assembly GCF_020171115.1 of Neogale vison. Taxonomy (NCBI): domain Eukaryota; kingdom Metazoa; phylum Chordata; class Mammalia; order Carnivora; family Mustelidae; genus Neogale; species Neogale vison. The sequence continues at coordinate 15,030,332 of NC_058105.1, forward strand.
TTCATAATTTTTTAAAGTAATCTCTATACCCAACATGGGGCTTGAACTCAATGACTGAGATCGAGAGTCAGATGTTCTACTGACTGAAACAACCATTTTATTGGTGCCCCATTTTATTTTAAAAAATATAGCCACTGGGGGCGCCTGGGTGGCTCGGTGGGTTAAAGCCTCTGCCTTCAACTCAGGTCATGATCCCGGGGTCCTGGGATCGAGCCCCACATCAGGCTCTCTGCTCGGCAGGGAGCCTGCTTTCCCCTCTCTCTCTGCCTGCCTCTCTGCCTACTTGTGATCTCTCTCTCTGTCAAACCTGGGTGGCTTGGGGGGTTGGGGCCTCTGCCTTCGGCTCAGGTCATGGTCCCGGCGTTCTGGGATCGAGCCCTGCATCGGGCTCCGGCTCGGCTGAGAGCCTGCTTCCCCACCTCTCTCTCCCTGCCTGCCTCTCTGCCTACTTGTGATCTCTGTCTGTCAAATAAATAAAATAAAATCTTTAAAAAATATATAGCCACTGTACCTATGTAGGCAAGTGAAATATAGCAGAATGTTACTAATTATTAAATCTGGATGATGGGTATGAAGGAGACCATCATACTATTCTTTCAATTTTTCAATATGTTATAAATTTTTCTTAGTAAACTGTGTGTGGGGGGAGGACTGTTGTTTTATTCCCCACCTTCCTTTTTCCTGATGGCTGGAATGAAGACTTGATGGCTGGAGCCCAAGCAGCCTTTTTCTTTTCAACTCACAACTGCCTTTCAAAAAATAACAGCTTTACAGAGACATAATTCAGATAGTATAGATTCACCTACTTAAAGTGTATCATTCAATGGCTTCCAGTATATTCAGAATTGTGCAATCATCACCAAATCATTTTTAGGACATTTTCTTCACCTCCCCCAAAAAGAAATCCCCATGGCCATTAGCAGTCACTTCCAGTTTCCCTTCAACCCCCACCCCAGTCCTGGGCAACTGCTGTTCTACTTTCTGTTTGTATGGATTTGCCTATTCTGAACATTTAATGTAAGTGGAATCATAATAATGTACAATCTTTTGTGTCTCGTTTCTTCTGGTCAGTATGTTTTCAGTGTTTATCCATGATGTGGCCTGTATCAGCACTTCATTCATTTTTATGACCAAGTAATATTTGATTGTATCACTTTATTTATCCATTCATCAGATGATGAACATTGGATTGTTTGAACTCTTTGGTTGTTATGACTAATACTGCTATGAATATTTGTGTACAAGTTTTTATGTGGACATGTGTTTTTATTTCTCTTGGAGAAGAATTGCTGGACCATACTGTGACTATGTTAACATTTTGAGGCACTGCAAAACTTTTTTTATAGCAGCTGCACTATTTGACATTCCCACCAACAATGTAGGAGAGTTCCAGTTTCTCCACGTAACAGCACTAGTTCTTATCTTTTTGATTTTTTTTTTAGTTAAAAAATATTTTTTTTAGTAATCTTTAAACCCAACATGGGACTCAAACTTCTGACCCTGAGATCAAAAATCACATGTTCTTGGTGCACCTCGGTCGGGCATCTGACTCTCGGTTTCAGCTCAGGTGGAGGTCTTGTAGTGAGATGGAGGCCCCTGTTGGGCTCCATGCTCAGCGTGGAATCTGCTTCAGATTCTCTGCCCCTCCCTCTCTGCTTCAACCGCCACTATGCTCGCTCTCTCTCTCTTAAAAAAAAAAAAAAAAAGAATGGCATGCTCTTCTGACTGAGCCAGCCAGGCCCCTCAGTATCTGTCTTTTTGATTATGGCCATCCTAATGGGTGTAAAGTGGAATCTCATTGTGGTTTTGATTTGCATTTCCCTGACCACTAATGATGCTGAGGATCTTTCACCGAGTTTATTAGCTATTTGTATATCTTCTTTTGAGAAATGTCTATTCAGATAATTTGCCCATTTTTAGTTATTTGTCCTTTTATTATTGAATTATAAGAGTTCTTTATATATTCTGGATACTAGTCCCTAATTAGAGATATGACTTGCAAATACTCTCTCTCATTCTGGGGTCATCTTTTCACTGTCTTAATGGTGTCTTTTGAAGCACAAAATTTTTAATTTTGATGAAGACCAATTTATCTGTTCTTTTGTTGTTGTTGTTGCTTGTGGCCATGGACTGATATTAAGAATAGTAAGAAACCATTATTGGCTAGTCCAAGTTCACATTAGTCATTTTGAAACATGAGGTGGGAAGCGAAAGATGGTTAAGTAGCAGGAGAGTAGAGTCCTGGGTTTCTTTCTTTCTTTTTTTTAAATTTTTTAAAAAGATTTTATTTATTTATTTATTTGACAGAGAGAGATCACAAGTAGGCAGAGAGGCAGGCAGAGAGAGAGGGGGAAGGCTCCCTGCTGAGCAGAGAGCCCGATGTGGGACTCGATCCCAGGACCCTGAGATCATGACCTGAGCCGAAGGCAGCGGCTCAACCCACTGAGCCACCCAGGCACCCTCTTTTTTTTTTTTTTAAAGATTTTATTTATTTATTTGACACAGAGAGATCACAGGTAGGCAGAGAGGCAGGCAGAGAGAGAGGGGGAAGCAGGCTCCCTGCTGAGCAGAGAGCCCAATGTGGGGCTCGATCCCAGGACCCTGGGATCATGACCCGAGCCGAAGGCGGAGGCTTTAACCCACTGAGCCACCCAGGCGCCCCTCTTTTTTTTTAAATTTTATTTATTTGAGAGAGAGAGCTCAAGTGAGTCCATAAGTAGGCAGAATGGCAGGCAGAGGGAGAGGGAGAAGCAGGCTCCCGCTGAGCCGGGAGCCTGATGCGGGGCTCGATCCCAAGGACCCTGGGATCATGACCCGAGCCGAAGGCAGATGCTTAGGACTGAGCCCCCCAGGCGCCCCAAGTCCTGGGTTTCTAATGACTATGAAGCTGCATGCTAGTCTTGGACTGCCAGATTCTGGATTTATTTTTACATTAGAGTGAAATAAAGTATCTTATTTTTGAAAATCAAGAACTTCTATTTCCTGAAACACACCACATTTTACACCATGATGAAAAACAAGAGTACAAGAGGATAGTCACAAACACATTCGTTTAGTATCCCTAATGTATTACAGACTTCTACAGATCAATAACAAAAAGACAAACAACCAGTGGAAAAGTGGGCAATGAAAATGAGCAAGTATTTCCCAGAAGAGAAAATATGTATGGCCAATTGACATATGAAAAAATGCTTTAGGGGCAGCTGGGTGGCTCAGTCGGTTAAGCATCAGGCTCTTGATTTCTGCTCAGGTCATGATCTCAGGGTTGTGTGATCAAGCCCTGGTTGGGCACTGTGCTGTGCCCTGCTTAAGATTCTCTCTTTCCGGGGTGTCTGGGTGGCTCAGTGGGTCAAAGCCTCTGCCTTCAGCTCAGGTCATGATCCCAGAGTCCTGGGATCAATCCCTGCATCAGGCTCTCTGCTCAGCCGGGATCTTGCTTCCTCCTCTCTCTCTGCCTGCCTCTCTGCCTATTTGTGATCTCGGTCTGTCAAATAAATAAATAAAATCTTAAAAAAAAAAATTCTCTTTTTCCCTCTGCCCCTCCCCCCTGCCCTCTTCTTTCCCCCTCTAAAAAAGAATTTTTTGAAAAATGCTTTAACCTTATTAGTAATCATAGAAAAGTAAATTTTGCACCCATGAAAATAAAAAAATAATTAGAAGTCTGAAAGGTGTATTAGCTATGATGTGGAGCAATGGGAGATTAGAGCCTGATTGTAGGAAAGTGAAATTCTATAATCAGTTTGGAAAACAGTGCTTTGAAGATCCCTACAAGGTTAAGGGCTACTTGTCATGGGAGAAACTGAACAAGCCAGCTAGAAAGATGGTAGGTTGTGGTTAGAAAATGTAATGTTTGAATTCATGATTTAGGAAGCAGAGAGATTTGTGTGATGACAAAAAGTACAAGCTGTGACCTCGCAAGTGGTTGGCTAAAGCGGAGGAGTGTTCACTGAAGATAACAAGGCGTGTCAGTCTGGGTCCATTCAGGACAGAGAAACCACAGAGGGATTTGAACAGGAAAAGTTTAACATAATTGTCACCAGTGACAGGGGACGGCAGTAATGAGGGATTGACTAGTGAGAAGTAAATAGAACTTTGAAAAGAGTATAAGGATGGCAGATACAGTGTGAAATAATACATACTAGTCACTCCCCTAGAGCTGTGAGCTCTCACACGCCTAATTATAGAAGTTGTCATTGGGCTGAGTCAGTGGAACTTGCTGGACATCCGCCCTCTAGGACTTGCTGAAAATGTGCCCTGGGAGGGTGCTTGTTTCCCATTCACAGGGGAGGTGTCTCACCAGAGATACTTTGGTAGGGGACAGTCCCCCCAAAGGTGGTGGCAGGGGAAGCTAGCTGCTACCCGCTGTGCCCTGGTGGAAGCCAGTGCTGCGGAAGGGGAGCACCAAGAAAGCCCGGAGCTTGGCGGGAGCCTGTGGAGTGAGCACACAGGAAACAGGAAGTAAAACCCCTTCTTCCTGCAATGTCTCTACCACCTGCTACCGATAAAACTTCATATCGTGCCAGCTGGCAAAGTAAAAATGATGTAAAGTCCCACGTCCATGTTCACAGAGCGGGCCAAAAGAGGGGCTGGAGGCAATCCAGCAGTCACAAATAGGGAAGTCAAGGAACTGAGTGGTCATGACCCGGATGGTGGCAGAAATTGGGGTACCTGGGTGGCTCAGTCAGTTAAGCCTTCGGCTCAGGTCAAGATCCCAGAGTCCTGGATCGAGCCCCACTTCGTGCTCGCTGCTCAGTGGGGAGTCTGCTGCTCCCTCTGCCCCTCCCGCTCTTCATGCTCTCCCTCTCAAATAAATAAAATCTTAAAAAAAAAAAGAAATTGGGGTGGAGTGGAAGATTATAAACCAACTTGTTTCTCCAAGTGTGACCTTGGTCTGTCTGTGTCAGAATCAAGTGGGATATTGAGTAATCCAGGTTCCTTTGCCCCATGGTGAAGTAGGGGACTGGGGACTACTACTCCCAACTCTTCATTCTTTTCTCCGCCTGCCCTCACAAGAGGTGACTATTTTTGGACACTGTTGTTTGTAAATCATGGCTTTAGGTGATGGAGAGCCTTTGAGGGTTTTTGAGCACAAGTATTACGCGATCAAAGAGTTGTTTCTGGAAAATGAACCAGAGTGTGTTCTGCCAGAGAGTCCATTAGGATGAGAGGATGCAGGTTGGAAAGCCAGGGAGCGAGGAGGCTGGCTCCGTGGCCCAGGGTGCACACTCCTGAGGCTTGGCGGTCCGAGTGAGAAACCTTTGCTCTTTTTACTCGCGCTGTCCTGTGAAGCCTGTTCCTTCCTGTGACTAGCCTGTGACCACCAGTCTTCCAGCGGCTGCCCCTGTGCCCCCAGTTCATCAGCTCCTCTGTGTCAGCACTTGCTTCCCTAAACAGCCTTGGTTCCAGCTTCGGTTCCATAGCTAGTCATTCAGCCCCGTGCTTGCTACAGTCCTGGGATCCCTTGCTCTCCTGACATTGACTCTCCATACTGACCGTACCTTCAGGTCCTCATACTAATAGAACTGCCTTGAGGAGGTGGCCTTGCTTTCTTGGTTTTTCTTTAGTGCTTAATTTGCTGTAGCCATTGTCTAAAATGAGGCAAATTTTCACCCGGGCGACCTCCGCGGGCTCAAGCCTGTTTTGGGCTAGGCTGGGTTCCCGAAATCACTTAGGCTTTATTCTTGATCAGAAAACATAAGCGATACCTCAATAATTCTGTCAGATTTGTTTGTCTGTGCAGTTTTTAAAAAAGATTTTATTTATTTATTTGACAGATGGAGATCACAAGTAGGCAGAGAAACAGGCAGAGAGGGAGGAGGAAGCAGGCTCCCTGCTGAGCAGAGAGCCCGATGCGGGGCTCGATCACAGAACCCTGGGATCATGACCTGAGCCGAAGGCAGAGGCTTTAACCCACTGAGCCACCCAGGCGCCCTTGTCTGTGCAGTTTTGATGAGGCAGTTGGGAAAACGTGTCCAAAGGACGTAGAAAAATGTGTTCAAGTAGGTCTGACTTGGGAATTTAATTTACCCACGAATGGATTTTGTATTTCTTTCTATGACATAGCTTTGACTATGGTCAAAAGTCAAGTAAAACTTTTGATTGACTATACTTATTTTGCTTCTGAGTATAATTATATCAAACCAAACATTGGAGGTCAAATCCTTGTTAGAGCACTACTGATCGACCAGACAATGTGAATGAATGTCAAATAGTGATGCTGGTGATGCAGAAGAAACCGGAGAAAGGGAAGTACCATACTGTATGCATTCAATTATATAGGATTCTAGAAAATGCAGACTAATCTACAGGGAGTGAAAGTGGATTGGAAGGGAAGGGAGGTGAAAAAGAGTTTGAAAGGGCACAAGGACATTTTTTGGGGACGATGGAAAGTTTTACCTGGATTGTGTGAGAGATTGTATCACAGCTGTGTACATATGTCAAAATTCATGAAATTGGACATCTTAAATATGTGCAATTTATTATATGTCAATTATCTCTCAATAAAAGTAAAAATCATGGGGCGCCTGGGTGGCTCAGTGGGTTAAAGCCTCCGCCTTCTGCTTGGGTCATGATCTCAGGGTCCTGGGATCGAGCCCCGCATCGGGCTCTCTGCTCAGCAGGGAACCTGCTTCCTCCTCTCTCTCTCTCTCTCTCTACCTGCCTCTCTGCCTACTTGTGATCTCTGTCTGTCAAATAAGTAAGTAAAATCTTTTAAAAAAAAAGTAAAAATCATTACTAAGGAAAGAAGTTTTGTTAAGTCGTAGGAGTTCATTCATTCATTCATGCGTTTGTTCAGTGTTTTTTTTTAAGATTTTATTTATTTATTTAAATATAACAAAACTTCTTTCCTTAGTAATGATTTTTACTTTTTTTTTTAAAAGATTTTACTTACTTATTTGACAGACAGAGATCACAAGTAGGCAGAGAGGCAGGTAGAGAGAGAGAGAGGGAAGCAGGTTTCCTGCTGAGCAGGGGGCCTGATGCGGGGCTCGATTCCAGGACCCTGGGATCGTGACCTGAGCTGAAGGCAGAGACTTTAACCCACTGAGCCACCCAGGTGCCTTTTTCAGTGTTTTTAAAAAAGATTTTATTTATTTATTTGAGAGAGCAAGAGAGAGACCACGGACAGGGAGAGGGGGTGGGAGGAGGAGGGGAGAGGAGGGGACGGGGAGAGGGGAGGGGCAGAAGGAGAGGGAGAAGCAGACTCCTTGCTGAGCAGGGACCCTGACCCTGGGCTCCATTCCCAGGACCCCAGAAAGATGACCCGAGCCAAAGGCAAACACTCAACTGACTGAGCCACCCGGGTGTCCCTCATTCAGCATTTTAAAACATCTACTCTGTACCTGGAGCTGCTGGGAACAGTGTTAATTAAACAAGACGGACAAGCCCTCTGCTCTAGGGAGGTTACATTCTGGTAGAGGAGACATACCAACAAATAATAGTAGTGAGTGTGATAAATGTTAGGAACAGGGCAAGGAGGGGAAGCTTTGAAAACATTTAGCAGGATCATCTAAGCTGATTATTTGGTAGTAGATGTTTAAAGCTGTATTGAGAAGGATTCGGAAGCTTAGCTGGATCCCCCACGTGAGGAGGGGCAGTGACCGATGCGGAGGACCATGCCTTTGCCAGTTTAAGGCCATGCCATTCCCCATGGTCTTCTTATACCTTTCCCAACAGTATGTCTCTTTCAGCTGGTTGTGAAAATGTTTGAGGATAACAAGATCTCTTGTTTTAGACTAGGATTGGTTTTTTTCAGAGCAGCATTTTCAATGCAGTGTTTCTTGTCGGGGAAGCATCAACTTTCCAGACTGTAGTATAGACAGAGGACAAGCACTCTTTTATTCTCAAAAGTTGGGTTTTTAAGTGTTTTGTACCCGCTCATGGGACTGTGTCTGCCCCTTTGCTAGGGGTACCACAGCTGGAGTGTGTAGTGGAACCAGGTCCAGAAAAAGAATTGCTAAAGAATGCAAGTAAACAGGATGTCAGATGTTATCCTTAGCCTGTTTCCCTAAACATAGCTTTTTTGGCTGCAAAGTAAAATACCATTCTTCTAGCTTCTGCTTCCACGCTGGGATGGCTGACGGCAGGCACGGTCTTCATTCGCTGGTTACGTTATCACCGTGCAATTCAAGGTGTTCTACAAGGAATGATCCCGAGACACCATCTCTGTGAGACAGGATGTGGACATCCGGCCACTTCTTGGAAGAATTTTATCGGCCTACCTTCCCCATGAGGCTCAGATCTGTCTGACCTAAGAGCCAGTTGGCATCTTCCTCCTGACAGAAGCCAGATTTTCACTGGGGCTAGACTATTTATTGACAGTGTTTTCCCAGACCGGCCCGTGAGTGTCTCATTTCCAAGGTCCCCTCTGTTTTCCAAGAGCACTTGCTTCCTTCTCTCTCCTCCCTCCCCAGCCTCCTCCTCATTTCCTTCCTTTACAGCTTCTTGCACTGTTGGGGTTTTTTTTGGGGGTGGTGGTGTTTGTGTGTGTTTCTTCTTCTTTTTTAAAAAAAAAAAACCCTAATGAATTTGTTTTGCAGGTTTGGACAAAGAAACCCAGCATTATTCAAGGATTTTTCTTCCTTCTTTGTCTACATCTTTTAAGCGCGATCTCTGTGGCTTTAAGATCCCGTCATTCGAGTGGGTTCCACGGTTATCTAAGAAAAGTTGTCAAGAGGCTTTGCTCTGCAAGCCCCAGAAGAGAACTTATAAAAACGGAAGGCAGTAGCAGATGCAATTACGGATGTGGGTTAGCCGTTGCAGCTGCCCCACGGAGCTGTGCAGAGCATACCGTCCTCAGCCATGAACCCAGAAGAGCGAATCGTGACATGGCTTATATCCTTGGGAGTTTTAGATTCCCCCAAAAAGACCATCTGTGATCCGGAGGAGTTCTTGAAGTCCTCGCTGAAGAATGGGGTAGTGCTGTGCAAATTGATCAACAGACTTAGGCCTGGCTCTCTAGAAAAGGTAAGGGAGATGGGCAGTCTCTTTGCCATTGCTTACCACCAGAGAGCAGTAATAATGTAACCCTTGAGACGTTCTGTTGCCCGGGGCCTCGGGACTCTCCCACTTGAATCTCTTCCTGGGAATTTGGCATTCTCTCTTGTTCTGTAGTTCAGAAAACACAGAAAATGAAAGGTTATCCTCTAGCAGTTGGCCCTTAAATATAGCAAAACCGTGATGCACCGTTGGTGCCAGGGGACAAGGAGAAAATACCCGTATCATTTGCTCTGTCATAGAGAGACCTGTTCTACCTCCCGGTGTACCAAGGGCATATTTTGAACTTGAGGTATATATGAGTCTTTGTAATAATGGGATGATTTATGACAGATATTGATGGTGTTTATTGACGGTTTGGCTCAAATCAATGTCGATTTTCTTCTCCAAGAAAGAAAATAGCCTTTGAAACATAGGCAACCAGGAGAAATAATCCCAAGTGTCAGAAAGGTTTGTTTAAACAACAGAAAGCAGATACATGTGTTGAATGCAACATGTGTTCAAAGTGAAATTAACCTCAGTCTCTTCTCAGTAGCCTAAAGTTTTATTGTTGGAAAACTACGGTAGTGAGGATGGGCAATTTCTAATGTAGGCACTTTAAGTAAGTTTAAAGGTCGGATCCCACAGCTAATTTCTGCAGGTTAACAGGGGATGTGACTGTGAGCATAACATGAGTTCTTTTGGCTTCTTGACCCGTTTGTGTTTTTATTGAGCAAATTGATTTCCTTGTAAGTTTCCTTAAACTTGAAAAAAAAAACAGCATACAGAACTGTAACGAAATGTAGCAAACGGGAGAACAGGATTTTAATGTCCCTCATGGGGAGGAGGGAGCCAGGTAATAGATTAAAAGCAAGAACCAAGCTCTAAAAACAGTCTGGATCCAATTCGCTACCCCCACACCTCAGCAGAAGGCAAAGAAAAGGTTTGTCAGTAGAGATAGATGGTTTGGGACTGGAAGTTGGGTGACATTTGAAACAGACCGTTTAGACTTACATCACTTCCTCCAGTGGTTGTTTCTCTTCCTGGATTGATAGCAATGTGGCCCTCTGTCTTATAAAGCCTACTTATCTAGTTATCAGAACCTGGGGCTAGGGTGTGCTTGGCATGGGACCACAGTGTCTGAGTGACATGTGACTCTGGTTCTCTAGTACTGCTTGGAGCCCCAGACCGAAGCTGACTGCCTCAACAACATTGGTGACTTCCTGAAAGGATGTGCGACCCTTCAGGTGGAGGTAAGCCCTGGGGTGATTTTGACCATCAAACAGGGGTAGCATATTATGGAAACCATGGTTAAGACTGGTGGCCTCCAGGGGTGGCTTGCTAGTTTGTCTAGTACTGAAAACCAGTGCCAAACCCAAACCAAACCAAACCAAATCAAAACTCAGAATAGGATATCTTTGAATACAGCATCCGAGCCCTGAAAGCAGGCTTCCGGTGACAGAAGTTGTGTGTGGAGCTTCTCCGCTGGGGCAACTGGCTGCTCTGCACGGGGGCGAGGTGGGGGGCGCGTCACTGTAATGCCTCTGTACTGGGGAAAGAGGAAAGTATATTGTCCCTTTTCCCCATTAACCCTTTAGAATAGAAGCCTTGAAAAGCCCAGAGAACCTGGCCCTGTGGTAGAAATTGTGTATTAAATTACATTGCCTTGCTTTATAGTATATGGATCTGTACAGTACATATGGGGGTCTTGCTGGAAAGGAGGGGATACTTTTGTCTGAGTGTCAAAGTACTTCTCTGCTCCTCTGTGTGTGTGTGTGTGTGTATCACATCTTTATTTGCAGAAGCAAAAACCATGGAAACAATATCAGTATCTAGCAATAGGGGAATAGTCAAATAAATTCTAGTACATTGAAATAATGCTGAAGTCTTACACATTCATTTAGAAAAGATGGTAGGTTTTTTAACTTGAAGTCTAGTTGACATATATTATGTTAGTTTCATATGTACAACATAGTGATTGGACAGTTCTATACATCACACAATGCTCACCACGTTGAATGTAGCTACCATTTGTCACCACATAATATTATTTTTTTAAAGATTTATTTATTTAGCGGGGGGGTGGACAGAGGAAGAGACAGAATCTTGACGTAGACTCCCTGCTGAGCACAGAGCCTGGTGGGCAGGTGGGGTGGGGAGAACTTGGCTATGGGCTTGACATGGGGCTTGATGCCAGGGTCCTGAGATAATGACCTGAGCTGGAATCAAGAATTGGTCGCCTAACTGACTGAGCCCCCCAGGTACCCCTACGAGTTATTGACTATGTTCCCTATGCTGTGCTTGTCATCCCCGGGCCTGCCTTACTTTATAACTGGAAATCTGTGCCTCTTTGTCCCCTTCATCTCTTCTCTCTGTCCCCTCCCCTCTGGTAACCACCAGCTTATTCTCTGTATTTATGAGTCAGTTTCTGCTTTGTTTGGTTTTTGGTTTTTAGATTCCACGCATGACAGAAATCATATGATAGCGGTCTTTCTTTGTCTGACTTATTTCACTTCGCATGATACCCTCTGGGTCCATCCATGGTGTCACCAATGGCAAGATTTCCTTCTTTCTGTTGAGTTGGTCAAGTGCATATATTCCACATCTGTGTCCATTCATCTCTTGATGGACCCTTGACTGGTTTCCGTATCTTAGCTGTTGCAAATAATGCTTTGATAAGTTTGTGGGTGTGTATATTTTTAAATTCGTGTTTTTGTTTTCTTCAGGTATTTGCCTCAGTGTTTTTTTTTAAGATTTTATTTATTTATTTGAGAGAGAGACAGTGAGAGAGAACATGAGAGGCAAGAAGGTCAGAGGGAGAAGCAGACTCCCCATGGAGCTGGGAGCCCGATGCGGGACTCGAATTCGGGACTCCAGGACCGTAACCTGAGCCGAAGGCAGTTGCTCAACCAACTGAGCCACCCAGGCGCCCTGCCTCAGTGTTTTGATGTGTAAGATGGACACATTAATTGCTACCTCATGGGGTTGTTTTACGGATCAAATGAGATGCTACATAATAATTTCGAGCTAAGAGCTTGGACCCAAAAAAGATCTATGAGATGATAATGTACAGAGCTCATCGGGGAAACAGGGACATTAAGAAGTGGAGACACGTTGTGACAGTAGTATTTGTGGAGAAATATTCGTAGTGGGTTGATCATGGTCTCGGACCTAAATTGTTTGGGTTCAGAATCTCAGTTCTCTCTCAGCTTTGTGACCTTGGGCATGTTCCTTGACTGTGCCTCGGTCTCCCCATCTATAAAATGGGAATAGTAACAGCACCTATCTCGTAGGATCACTATAAGATGTCAATGCATTCATGTCCCCAGAAGAGTGCATGGTACATAGTAAGCATTTCTCCAAGTGTTAGCTATTATTAGTAGTAGTAATACAAGTCGCTTTGCCCCAGATAAACTTGGCTTGCTTCAGAATTTTTCCTAAAGTTAGCTACAGCATCAGGCTATAGTTGTCCCAGAATATTTTATCCAGGTGTCCTGTTGCCCACTGTGAGCTGCGTGTGTCTGCATTGGCTCGTGTGTGTGTGTGTGTGTGTCTTTTGAGGTAGGTGTAGCCTGAGACTTTTCTATATATCTTCTAGAATAACATCTACTATTGAACAGATCATGGTATGTTCCATTTTATTTGACAAATAAAAACATGGTGAGGCTGCCAATGATTTCCGTGCCATGAAGCTGCCAGAAGGTATCCTGAGCTTCTTTGCAGTTCTCTGAGAATACTAGATGATACGGAAACACCTCCTGGGTCTAGCACTGTGGGAGAACGAGTCGTTTCACAGAAGTGGATTTTTCTGATAGCTAATGCTTACTCGTTTAAGTATCAGTGCTTAAAATATTTTCACCCACTTTGGAGATGAATCTTTCTGAAAAATGCACACTAATTTTCATTTCTTGAATGGAAGGCACTGGGTGTATTTTTGTCTCTCTTTGATCATTGAGGCTGGCCTGAACATCACAGGGGTATTGGAATAGGGCAGTATCTGGCATGCGGGCGAAGCACATAACTTTCTCTAGTTTGGCAGACTGGGGTTGGAGTCTTGGCTCGGCCAGTTACTGACTGTGGACTTCAGGCAAAGTTACTTGGCCTCCTTCTGTTTCAGTTTCCTCATCTGTATAATGGAGGCATTAACAACATGTACTGCGTAGGATTGTTTTAAGGATCAAATGAGAGAATATACCCAAGGCACGAGACTGAAAGTGAAGCTGGGGGGTCCCACAGCCAGGAATATGCACCACCCAGTCTCAAGCTCCCAGGGAGCTAGGAGACAGACCGAGACACACATAACTACAAAGTTTTGTTTTTTTTAAAGATTTTATTTATCTATTTGACAGACAGAGATCACAAGTAGGCGGAGAGGCAGCCAGAGAGAGAGGGGGAAGCATGCTCCCTGCTGAGCAGAGGGCCTGATGTGGAGCTCGATCCCAGGACCCTGAGATCATGACCTGAGCTGAAGGCAGAGGCTTAACCCACTGAGCCACCCAGGAGCCCCCAAAGTTTTTTTTTTTTTTTAAGATTTTATTTATTTGACACAGAGGGATCACAAGTAGACAGAGAGAGAGGAGGAAGCAGACTTCCCACCGAGCAGAGAGCCTGATGTGGGGCTCGATCCCAGGATCTGATTCTGACCCGAGCCAAAGGCAAAGGCTTAACCCACTGAGCCACCCAGGTGCTCCCCCATTACAAAGTGTTTTTTTTTTTGTAGTTGTTGTGTTTTTTTTTTAAGATTTTATTTATTTATTTGACACAGAGAGAGAGATCACGCATAGGCAGAGAGGCAGACAGAGAGAGAAGGGGGAAGCAGGCTCCAGCTGAGCAGAGAGCCCGATGCGGGGCTCGATCCCAGGACCCTGAGATCATGACCCAAGCTGAAGGCAGAGGCTTTAACCTACTGATCCACCCAGGCGCCCCTATTACAAAGTTTTTTCAATTATTTTTTTCAGTTGACCATATTTGACATGTGACCTGTAACCTTAAGGTGTACAGCATGTTACGTTGCTGTATCTATATATTGTAATATGATTGCCGTCATAGATATACTTATCATATCACATAGTACTAGTACAATATTGTTGTCTATATTCAATATTACTCCAGGCATTAGACCACTGTGGCTCACTTAGTCCTTAAGCAATATCAGTGTTTATCTCCCCATTTCCCCATCCCGTGGTAACTACCATTTTACTGTCTTTTTTTCTGAGTTTAACTATTAAAAATTTTTTTAAAGATTTTATTTATTTATTTGACAGAGAGAAAGACACAGAGACAGAGCACAAGCAGGGGGAGTGGGAGAGGGAGAAGCAGTCTTCCTGTTGAGGAGAGATCCCGATGTGGGGCTGCATCCCAGGACCCTGGGATCATGACATGAGCCGAAGGCAGACGCTTAACAACCGAGCCACCCAGGTGCCCCATGAGTTTGACTTTTTTAAGGTTTTGTTTAGTTAGACTTGAGAGAGAAAGGGTGAGAGAGCGTGGCTGAGAGAGAGCGCAAGTGGGGGGAGGGGCAGTGGGAGAGGGAGAGAGAGAGAATCTCACGCAGACTCCCTGCTAGTTGGGGGTTTGATCTCAAGACCCTGAGGTCATGACGTGAGCTGAAATCAAGAGTCAGAGGCTTAATTGACTGAGCAACTCAGGGACCCCAAGAACACACTATTACTTAGCTAAAGAAAGAGTTCTGGCTTGAAAGGGTTAGTTGGGAAATGTAGAAAAATGTAGAAACCAGAGCTGGGGCAGCACAGTGATATCTTGAGTACTGGCTGTGGGGCACAGCAGCCCCATTAAAGAGCTGCTGCCTTCTGAACCTCTGGGGGGCCGGTGGGTCTCTCCAGGGGACCTCCATTCTTGTGCTCGCAGATGGCTGTAGTGTCCTAGGGCCTCTAGAAGATCACACAGCTAGTAACTGGGAGGTCTGCCGAGACATCTAAGAAACAAAGCCCTCTCTAAAGCACTTTTCCAACATTGATATTTTGAAACATAGAAGTTTTTAAATTTTTATTATTTTTATTTATTTTTAAAGATTTTATTTATTTATTTGACATACAGAGATCACAAGTAGGCAGAGAGGCAGGCAGAGGGAGAGGAAGGGAAGCAGGCTCCCCACTGAGCAGAGGAGCCCGATGCAGGGCTTGATCCCAGGACCCTGGGATCATGACCTGAGCCGAAGGCAGAGGCTTTAACCCACTGAGCCACCCAGGCGCCCCCCTATAGAAGTTTTTTTAAATGTGATAAAGTCAAATTGATCTGTTTTTTTTTTTTTAAAGATTTTATTTATTTATTTGACAGAGAGAGATCACAAGTAGGCAGAGAGGCAGGCAGAGAGAGAGGAGGAAGCAGGCTCCCCGCTGAGCAGAGAGCCCGGTGTGGGACTCGATCCCAGGACCCTGAGATCATGACCTGAGCCGAAGGCAGCGGCTTAACCCACTGAGCCACCCAGGCGTCCCAAATTGATCTGTTTTTGCTGTTGTTTGTGTTTGGGGTATCATGTCTAAAAAAACCCCCATTGTCTAATGCTAGATCATGAAGAGTTATACATAATGTTTTCTTGTAAGAGCATTAGAGTTTCAGCTCTTACATTTAGGTCTTTGAATCATTTTGTGTTAATTTTTGTAGATGGTGTGAGGTAGGAGTCCAAATTAATTCTCTCTTTTTTAAAGATTTTTTTTTATTTATTTGAGAGAGAGAGAGAGCACAAGTGGGAGGAGGGGCAGAGGGGGGTAGCAGACTCCCTGCTGAGCTCAGAGCCTGATGTGGGGGTGCATCGTAGGACCCTGAGATCATGACCTGAGCTGAAGTCAGATGCTTCACCAGCTGAGCCACCCAGGTGACCCCCAAATTCATTCTTTTAAACACTATTTTTGAAAAGACTGTTCTTTTCCCCACTCAATTAATGTAGCAGTGTAATAAGGTTTCAAATCAGAAAGCATGAGTCTTCCAAATTTGTTCTTCATTTTCAAAATCATTTTGGCTATTCTGGATCCCTTGTATGCCCATATGGATTTTAGGATCAGCCCGTCCATTTCCACAAAAACAATAAAACAAACAAACAAAAAACCCCCACAAAAAACTCAGCTGGCATTTTGATAGGGATTGTGTTCAACCTGTAGATGGCTTTGGGGAATATTGCCATCCTAACAATACTGAGTCTTCTGATCCGTGAATACAGGATGTCTTTCTACTTATTTGCGTCTTTTAAAATTTCATTCAACATGGGGCGCCTGGGTGGCTCAGTGGGTTAAAGCCTCTGCCTTCGGCTCAGGTCATGATCCCAGGGTCCTGGGATTGAGCCCTGAATTGGGCTCTCTGCTCAGCGGGGAGCCTGCTTCCTCCTCTCTCTGCCTGCCTCTCTGCCCACTTGTGATCTCTGTCTGTCAAATAAATAAATAAAATCTTTAAAAAAAATTTCATTCAACAGTGTTTTGTAGTTTCTAGTGTGTGTATCTTATACCTCCTTGGTTCCTTTTGATGCTATTGTAAATGGAATTATTTTCTTAATTTCATATTTGGATTGTTCAGTGCAAGTGTATAAAGATACAACCGATGTTTGCTTATTGCTCTTGTATCCTTCAGCTTTGCTGAACTTATCAGTTTGAATGTTTTTTGGATTCCTTGTGGATTTCTTATACAAGATCTTGTCATCTGTGCATAGAGATAGTTTTACTTCTTCCTTCCAATCTAGATGCCTTTTATTTCATTTTCTTGCCTAATTTGCCTGGCTAGAACCTTCAGGTCAGTGTTGCATAGAAGTGATTAAAGTAGACATCCTAGTGTTGCTCTTAATCTTACGGGAAAGCTTTCAGTCTTTTCACCATTAAGTAGGATGTTAGCTGTGGGTTTTTCATAGATGCCCTTTATTGGACTGAAGGATTCCCTTCTATAACTGTTTTTGTTTTTTTTTTTTTTAGTTCTTTTCTTGTCCTGAAAGGGTGCTGGATTTTGTCAAATGCTTTCTCTGTATCTGTTAAGATGCTGTTGGTTTTCATCCTTTATGATCTTGATAAGTTGTATTACTTTGATTAATTGTCATATGTTAGATCAATCTTGTAATGCTGGGATAAATCCCAGCGG
Source organism: Neogale vison (assembly GCF_020171115.1). Lineage (NCBI taxonomy): Eukaryota > Metazoa > Chordata > Mammalia > Carnivora > Mustelidae > Neogale > Neogale vison. Next base: position 15,047,387 of record NC_058105.1, read on the forward strand.
GTCATGGGGTTGTATGTGCACATAGAGATGGATTTGTATACATCTGTGATTATTCTTGAAGCTTTTTTTTCATAGAAATGGAATTACTGTGTCAAAATTTGATAGATATTCTCAAATCCCCTTAAAAAATGCTATATGAAGCTCTACTCCCACCAGGTGAGTAGGAAGTGCCTTCTTCCTGATGTCCCTGGCAGGACTGGATATTATTTATCTTTCATATTTGCTAAAATGTTGGGTGAAAGTGGCATTTCGTTTACTGCTGTAATTTGAGGTTTATGATCCTAGTGAGTTTGGGTATCTTCTGACCCCTTCATAGTACACTTACATTTCCTTTTCTGTGAACCAGCTCTATCTTTTTTATGTGTTTCCAGAATGGAGAAGGCAGGAAGGACACTCAGGCCTCAAGAGAAAATCTTCTAGAACATATGGAAAAACCATTCTAGCAGTGTTAGTTTTGTTTTCTTTCTTTTTTTTTTTGAGATTTTATTTATTTATTTGACAGACAGAGATCACAAGTAGGCAAAGAGGCAGGCAGAGAGAGAGGAGGAAGCAGGATCCCCAGAGCGGAGAGCCCGATGCGGGGCTCCATCCTAGGACCCTGGGACCATGACCTGAGCCTAAGGCAGGGGCCCTAACCCACTGAGCCACCCAGGTGCCCCGGTAGTTTTGTTTTCATTCTGCCTTTGAACTTGGGAGGAGGAGGGACAGATACAGTTCTTCTGATCAGTGGAGAGTGGCCTGGGTGCTACCTCTTGGACTACACAGGTCTGGCTACAGCCCCCATGCTCGGCTCCTGGCTTCACCTCCAGCTGATACTCCTGCTCTGTCCCCTGCTACCTCTGCTGCCAGCCCACTACTATCTCCTGTTTTGCTCCTGGGCCAAGCGTACTTTTATAAAAAGAGGTTTTGCTTATTGAATGTCTATGAGACTCCATGAATGCTTCTCTCTATCTCTTTCTCCCTCCCTCCCTTCTTTTCTTTTCTCTCTCCTTCTCTTTTCAGTACCAGCTGGTACCAGTAGGGCTTTTCTTTGTCCCCGCCCCCTCACTGCCTCCTGTCTTCCTGAGTCACTCCATCTGCCTTGTCACTGGAACAGCATGGGTTCCATCCCCAAAGTGAGGCCTGTGGGATGGACGATCTGCCATTCCCCAGGGGCTGCTTTGCATGAAGGTCCTTCTGGAAGGGAGGCAGATCTACTAATGACCAAGAGCCAAATCTCCCATAAGAGAGCTCCAGCTCTAGGAGAGCAGAACCATCTTGGAGGAGTGAGGCCTGAGGCCAGGCAACTAACCAGTAGCTGTAATGGGTATCAGTCAGACCCTTCTTCAAGGCCAAGTCTGCCACCTGTGTGAAGTCAGAGACCCCCCCCACCCCTTCCCTAGGCCTCGGTTGATTCATCTGTGAAAGAGGAGACTAGAGTAGGGATTGGTAATGTCTAACTGTTGGACTCTCTATTTTTAACTGGCTCAATTCCAAAAGTTTCTGCTGGGCAGAGCTTTGTATATTTAGCCGCTCAGTTTGTGCTAGTGGGAAGAGTAAAGAGGCTATCGGAAGTTTTTTGTTTTTCCGGTTGAGCAAATCTGACACTCCTAATGGAATTTCCCTGAGTTCCAGGGCTCTGGCCGTCCTAATCTTTTACTGACTGCATCATATTTCTGTAAAAACTGAACTTCAAGTAAGGCAGTAAATATTCCACATCTGTCGTGAACCTTATTATGCTCCTAACAGGCCCCTTTGACCTGGGTCCTATTACCAGAGAGCCCAAGAAGGGCATCCGGGGTAGTTGGGGAAGGGATGGGTGTTGAGGGTCGCCGGAGAGCGCTTCCTTTCTCGCTCTCCGGCTGGGCACAGAGCTGGGGGTTCCAGCTGGCGTCGGGGATCAGCGGCAGGAAGCGGGCCGCCAGGAAGGGCTCGTCCGCCAGGCTGGGATTCCCTCCCGAGGCCCCGGCAGTGGCCGGCGGCAGGCCAGGCACCCGCGGCCCGGGGCTCGGCTGGAGCCCGCGGCGGCAGCATGCGCAGTGTGGTCGTCGCCGTTCCACCGTGGCTTCTGCTGCTGCCACGGCTACCGGGGCGGCGGCGGCTGCTCTGCCGCTGTCACTTCCAGTTCCTACTTCGGAGATCCAGGTCCGGGTCACCGCTTCCCCGCCGCTGGCCCTGTCCCTCCAGGCCGCCCTCCCTGCCGGGCTCTGGCTCCGGGCCCGGAGGGGCCAGCGCGCTGGGGTCTGGCGGGGTCCCCGGGCCGCCGCTCCCGCCCTCCCGCCGCCGCCGCCCCGCGCGCCCTGGCCCGGCTCGCTGCCAGCGCACCCCGCGGGCGCGTCTCCCGCAGCCCGCTCGGCGCCGCGCTCCTCCGCCTGCCGAGCCGCACGGCTCTGGAAGCAAGAACTTGAGGGCAAGAATCTGGCATCGCTTTAGATTAAAAAAAAAAAAAAAAAAAAAGACATAAAGCAAATCCTTAGGCTTGAGAGGTGGCGGGCGCGGCACGGAGTTTGGAGACGGGCGCCCCCTCCTCGCCCGCGTTCGGGAGCAAAGTTGCAGCCGCCCCTCCCCGCCCGGGCGAGCCGAGCCCAGCTCTCCAGTTTCGCTCGGGTGGCGGCGGCGCTCAGGGCAGGGTCCCCTCTCCGGCTCCGTGCACGGTTCCCGCAGCCTTGGCACGGGCTCGCCCGCCCGCTCGCCGGCCCCGTGACTCGCGAGGGCGAGCCGCTTCCAGGAGTCAGCGGCTGCGGGTGCGCGGCGCGGCCGGAGCGAGCGAGCGAGCGAGCAGCGGGAGGAGCAGCGGGCAGCGGCCGAGCCAGGTGACCTATCTGGGGGCGACGGGGTCAAGGGAAGGAGAGGACGCGAGGGCCGGGGTGGGGCGGAAGGACCCTCGTGCAGAGGAGCCGCCCTTCCTCCCCCTGCCGTGGCTCGCAGCCCCCGCCGCGAGGTCGGCTCTCGCCCGGGCCTGGCAGTGCCCTGGGATCCCGGGGGCCTGGAGGGGGAGGGGGGCGGGGGCCGAGGGCGCGGAGCGAGGACGCGCCAAACTTAGGGGCGAGTTGTCCGGCTCCGGCCGCCGGCTTTGCAGCGGACAGGGTTCCTTCTTTCCTGGGGAACCAGGGCAGTAGTCGACAGTACTGTTTTGGATACTAATTTGATGCCTGCCCCCCCCCACGCCCTCAGTCCCCGGTATCGCACGTTTGGGGAGATTTTCAGCATTGAGCACACAGGTCGGTCGCAGGAATGGTTTGTGGATGGGGTAGGACCTGTACTCTGCAAGGTGTACCAATGTGCCCGTAGTTAATTTCGAGTTTTCATTTTCCAGTCATTTAGGAACCCAACAGGTATTTGAGCTATTTCGTTTCTTAGCTCTAGAGTGGAGAGCCCTTAAGTTTATCTCTGTCTCTTCAAAAACCTTATTTTTATTTTTGGTTTGTTATTGTTTGGGGCTGTATGGGTGACTCACATGATTTTTTTCTTCCCTTTTCTTAATGTGTAGTGGGAATACAAATGGAATAAGGGAATATATTAGCCTATGCAACTACTTATGGTTTTATGAATAAAAGTGTCACATAACCCCCGAAAAAAAAAGTCACACAATAGGATAAATTTCAGTTGATATTCTGTAAAGTATTAACAATGTTAACAGCAAAATTCTAAGGTCCAACTGCTTTTCTAACTTCTATTTGCCTGGAAAGCCCACAATTTGTCCTTGAACTTCCTGTCTTAATTTTGACATTGACCATGGTAAGAGGAGCTTGGATGACATCATTTGCTCCAGCCACAGTTCTGGTGTTCTGTGACTGAGAGCACCTCTCTCCAAAACGTTAAGGCCTGGGCCTGCCCTTGGACTTCAGCTGAGGCATTTCCAAGGATTTCTCTTAAGCAGAGTATTACGCTACATGCCAGGCAGTGCTGCAGTCCCTTCTTACATAAGTGAGCTTCAGGCTGGGTGTGCTTGGAGCGGTTAATATCAGAGAGTTCTCAGTCTCCCCGGGGGTGGTGGTGGTTGGAGATTGGAGTTTGGAACAGAGTAAATTTGCAGCTTCCATCGTCGTCTTGCATTTCTTTGCTGCTCATTTTTTTTTTTTTTCGAATGCCTTCTACGTACCTTATCTGAAACTCACAGGGCCCTTGCAAAGCATGTAGGAAACCGAAAAGTTAGTTAACCAGTCATATACAGCTTACCAGTCACAGCATCAAAACTCCAACCTAGGTCTTCTGCTCTCAGCTCAGCACTTTTTTGTTTGGTTTGTTTTTACTAAACTATGACATTTTATACAACAGCGTTTCATTTGGCACATTTTACGGATGGTATGTTTTCCAAGCTACTCGTTTTTCTGTTCTTTTTGCCAACTCACATCTTGGCCTTGTCTTTGCTCGCACAGGGCTGGCGCTGTTCTTAAGGATGAGGGCAGGAGAAAAGCCTTCCAAAGGAGGGTCTGTGGTTTGTATTTACGGACAGTCTGTGTCCTCTCCATTCATCTTCAGGAATAGCAGGTTTGACATCATTAGTCCACGTATAATATTACTCCAGTCTTTACAAAGAAACTCATTCAGGAGGAGAAATTGGAGAGTGTGGGTTTTGTGCATTTGCAGCGATCTGCTCATCCCTGTGCTTAGATGCAAAGGAGGAAAAGGAGTGGAATAGCTACTTAGCCACCACTTCTTAAGCACCTACTGCTATATTCTAGGTACTGTGCTTGGTGCTTTACGTATATTACCTTGTTTCATCCTGCCAGCAATCCTGGGAGGGAGGTGGTGTTGTGCCCATCACACAGTGGAGGAAATTGAGGTTTGGGGATCATCCAGATAAATGTCAGTGCAGATCAGAACATCACTGCTGATGGGTCTGACTCCAGAACTCGTTCCCTTTGCCGTGTACCAGACTGTCCCCCAAAGGAGCTATTGATAAATACAGGAACACTAAGCCCCTTGGTTTTCAGATATGGCTGTACATCAGAGCCATCTTGGGAGTTTCTATAAAATACAAATGTGAGGTTCCCCCCCCAACTGAGCACTGAGCCTAATTGGTCTGTAAGTGGAGCCCAGGCCTGGGTATTTCCTTTCTTTTCTTTCTTTCTTCTTCTTCTTCTCTTTTTTTTAGAAGGGAAAGGTGTAGAAAGAGGGAGAGGGAAAGAGAGAATCCTTTTTTTAAAAGATTTTATTTATTTATTTGATAGAAATCACAAGTAGGCAGAGAGAGAGGGGGAAGCAGGCTCCCTGCCGAGCAGAGAGCCCAATGCGGGGCTCCATCCCAGGACCCTGGGATCATGACCTGAGCCCAAGGCAGAGGCTTTAACCCACTGAGCCACCCAGGCTCCCCCACCTTCTTTAAAGATTTATTTATATATTTGAGAGAGAGAGTGCATGGGAGGGCAGAATAAGAGGGGGAGAGAATATGAAGCAGACTCCCCGCTGAGCACGGAGGCTGACATGGGACTCGATCTCCCAACCCCAAGATCATGACCTGAGCCAAAATCAAGAGTCAGGGCCACCTGGGTGGCTCAGTCAGTTAATCGTCTGCCTTTGGCTTAGGTCATGATTCTAGGGTCCTGGGATCGAGCCCCATGTCAGGCTCTCTGCTCAGTGGGAAGCCTGCTTCTCCCTCTCTCTCTGCAGTTGCCCCTGCTTGTGCTCTCTCTCTCTCTGTCAAATAAATAAGCAAAATCTTTAAAAACAAAAACAAAAATCAAGAGTCAGCTACTTAACCAACTGAGCCATCCAGGGGCCCTGGTATTCTTTTTTTTTTAAATGTTTGAATAAACTTCATATTGAAATATAATGTGAATTCAGAAGTCGCACAAATTCTAAGTATATGGTTTGATTGAACCTTTACAAATTGAACACATCCATATAATCAGCACACCAATTAAGAAACACAACATTGGGGGCGCCTGGGTGGCTCAGTGGTTTAAGCCTCTGCCTTCAGCTCAGGTCATGATCTCAGGGTCCTGGGATGGAGCCCCACATCAGGCTCTCTGCTCAGCAGGGAGCCTGCTTCCCCCTCTCTCTCTGCCTACTTGTGATCTCTCTCTGTCTATCAAATAAATAAATAAAAATCTTAAAAAAAAAAAAAAGAAACACAACATTGGGGCGCCTGGGTGGCTCAGTGGGTTAAAGCCTCTGCCTTCGGCTGAGGTCATGATTCCAGGGTCCTGGGATCGAGCCCCGCATTGGGCTCTCTGCTCAGCAGGGAGTCTGCTTCCTCCTCGCTCTCTCTGCCTGCTTCTCTGCCTACTTGTGATTTCTGTCTGTCAAATAAATAAATAAAATCTTAAAAAAAAAACAAAAAAAACCCCCCAAAAAGAAACACAACATTATCATCCCCTGGAAGCCACCTTCCTGCCCCTTCCCAGTCACACCCCTCACCAGTGGACCCCACTGCCCTGACTTCTAAGACAATAGAGTCATTTTTTTTCTGTTTTGACATATTATATGAGTGGAATCATATAGTAGGTACTCATTTGTATACAGTTTCTTTTTTTTTTTAAGATTTTTATTTATTTATTTGACAGAGAGGGATCACAAGTAGACAGAGAAGCAGGCAGAGAGCCCGATGCGGGACTCGATCCCAGGACCCTGAGATCATGACCTGAGCCGAAGGCAGCGGCTTAATCCACTGAGCCACCCAGGCGCCCCTGTATACAGTTTCTTTTACTCAGGGTAACATTTGTACAAGTCACCCATGTCGTGGGTCCAAACGGTTCATTCTCTTTATCGCTGGTCATATCCTATCCTGTGGCTGTACCATCTTTTGTTTATCCATCCACCTGCTGGTGGCCGTCTGGGTTGTTGCCAGCTTTGGGCTGCTGTGAACAGTGCCGCTGTGCGCTGTGCGTGTCTTGTGCCCCGCTTCTGGTGCTGGGTTTGTACATGGGAACGGAACTGCTGGGTCACGGGCTATGTCTGTGTTCGGCTTCAGTAGGTTCTGCCCAGCAGTTTCCCAGAGTCACCGTGTCTTGTAATTAGTTTGTTTCTTGGAAGGTCCCCAAGCGATCCTAATGTGCAGCCAGATGTGAGAACCACGTCCGTGGTTTATCTCGAATTCAGCCATCTAGCAACCTCCAGTGTCTGCCACCTAATTGAGAACCGTAAAGAAAGAGATACCAAGCTTCCTCCGGAATCTCGGATCTTCTAGAAAATCTTCTCTGCTGGATCGGGCAGTTATCATCTTCATTCCCATAATCCTTTGCGCCAGGCTCTCTTAATGCTGACGGGCCACTCCTGATAGGGATCTGTGGACACATTTATCTCTCTCCTAGTCTTGGCACTTCTCAAAGGCAGGAAGCTGAGTTTGATCATTCTTAAAATGCCAGCATTCAATATAACATGTGCCCCTAGTAGGTACTCTGTAAATGTTTAGTGGCTAAATGACCAATAGCACGAGTGAGTGGTGAGGGAAGGTCTGGATTATAGAAAAGAGCCCCCCACCCAAGTCTTTGCACCAAGGCTTTGGCACTTCATTCCCGGGAGATTGCCTCAGGATCTCACTTGAAGCCTAATGACTTTTACTTCTCTAAGCATGTTGGAATTATGGGTAATCTGGTTGCTCATCCCCAAACGGATTAGAAACAGAAAATTAGATTAGATGAGATTAGGTATGTGGAAGCACTTTGCAAATTGGAGAACAGCATGGAGATAGAAGGTCGTGATAAAAGGAGAAAGGGGGCTTCGAGGGCCTGGCTGTGCTGGCAGTGGTAGAAAGAGTACATATCCATGCACAACATGGAAGAAATGAAATCAACAGCACGCCGGGAAAGGAGACAGGGAGACTCTGAAAAGCAGACTCCTGAATACATAACCATCTGGGGCCTTCTGGTTCGAGGTTAGGCAGCTCAGCACATGCTCTGCGGTTGAGTGGCTCGAATTTGTGACTTTCCCTACCTGGGTCTGGGTTTGAATCCTGGTCAGGGAAACCTGTGTTCTTGAGAAGTTGCATAGCAGGCAGGGCCTAAGAATCCCAGCTTTGGACTTGAACTGACCTGGGTTGGCCACTTCTTATGTGTGTGTTGACTTCGGTGGCAGTAGCGGTAGGTAATACTAGGAATGTGCTACTTCTCTGTATCAGGTATACACTACCCCTTAGCTGTAAATGAGAGAAAGCAGAGAAAGCACTTGGCACAGTGCCTGGCACTGAGCAGACTCAATGAAAGCTAGATTGTAACTGGAATTTTAATATATCCCAGTGTTCACACATGATAACATTGAGTTATCAAAAAAAAAGTTCACTTAAGTCTTTAGTTATATTAAGCAAAATCTAAGAAGTGACTCATGCTTTAGAGAGAGAGAGATAGATAGATCTTCTTTTGAAATCCTAACACTTTAAGGTGTAAAGAGAGCTGGTGTATTCTGGATTTTTCGATTTATTTGAGGGAGGCTTGGATGGCTATGTATATCCCCCTTGGGACTGCCTTTGCTATATCCCATAGGTTTTGGACCAAAGTGTCTTCATTCTCATTGGTTTCCATGAGTTGTTTACATTCTTCTTTGATTTCCTGGTTGATCCAAGCATTCTTAAGCAAGGTGGTCTTTAGCTTCCAGGTGTTTGAGTTCTTTCCGAACTTTTTCTTGTGGTTGAGTTCTAGTTTCAAAGCACTGTGATCTGAGAATATGCAGGGGATAATCTAAGTGTTTTGGTATCAGTTGAGCCCTGATTTGTGACCTAGTATGTGGTCTCTTTTGGAGAAAGTTCCATGTGCACTCGAGAAGAATGAGTGTTCTGTTGTTTTAGGGTGGAATGTTCTGTATATATCTGTGAGGCCCATCTGGTCCAACGTGTCATTCAGTGCTCTTGTTTCTTTATTGATTTTCTGCTTGGATGATCTGTTTATTACTGAGAGTGGCGTGTTAAGATCCCCTACTATTAATGTATTCATATCAACATGACTCTTTATCTTTTTTTTTAAGATTTTATTTATTTATTTGACAGACAGATCACAAGCAGGCAGAGAGGCAGGCAGAGAGAGAGGAGGAAGCAGGCTCCCTGCTGAGCAGAGAGCCCGATGCGGGGCTCCATCCCAGGACTCCAAGATCATGACCCGAGCCGAAGGCAGAGGCTTAACCCACTGAGCCACCCAGGCGCCCCTGACTCTTTATCTTGATTGAGAGTTGTTTATATAGTTGGCTGTTCCCATATTGGGGGCATAAATATTTACAATTGTTAGATCTTCTTGGTGGATAGTCCCTTTAAGAATGATGTAGTGTCCTTCTGTATCTCTGACTACAGTCTTTGGTTCAACCAACTGAGCCACCCAGACACAACAGTCTTTAGTTTAAAATCTAATTTATCTGATATGAGAATTGCTATCCCAGCTTTCTTTTGAGGCTTATTGGCATGAAAGATGCTTCTCCATCAAAATGGCTCTCTTGTAGACAGCATATGGACAGGCTCTGTTGTTTTCTCCAATCTGTAACCCTGTGTGGCTTTATGGGAACATTTAGGCTGTTCATGTTGAGAGTGATTATTGAAAGATACGTTTTTATTGACATCATGTTGCCTGTGACGTCCTTGTTTCTATTGATTGTAAATTTCTGTTCTGTGTCACTCTTGGGTTCTTTCTTCTTTTATAGAACCCCCCCTTTATATTTCTTGTAGTGCTGGCTTAGTGGTCTTATGCCTCCATCAGAAAGGATGAATACCCAACTTTTGTATCAATGTGGATGGGACTGGAGGAGATTATGCTGAGTGAAATAAGTCAAGCAGAGAGAGAGTCAGTTGTCATATGGTTTCACTTATTTGAGGAGCATAAGAAATAACATGGAGGACATGGGGTTATGGAGAGAAAGGAGTTGGAGGAAGTTGGAGGGGGAGATGAACCATGAGAGACTGTGGACTCTGGGAAACCAACTGAGGGTTTTGGAGGAGAAGGGGGTGGAGGAATGGGTGAGCCTAGTGGTGGGTATTAAGGAGGGTGTGTATTGCATGGAGCACTGGGTGTGGTGCATAAACAATGAATCTTGGAACACTGAAAAGAAATTAAAAAAAAAAAAAGAAAAGAAATCCTAACACTGAAAACAACTTGCCAGATGCCTCAGTTGGTTAAGTGTCTGACTCTGGATCTCAGCTTAGGTCTTGATCTTGGGGTTGTGAGTTCAAGCCCCACCTTGGGCTCCATGCTGGGTGTGGAGCCTACTGAAACAAACAAAAAACTTGGATACAGGGCGGAGTAAACTGTGGCCTCTGTGGGATGATGGCTTCTTCCAGGTTTCTGGGCTTTTATACCAGTTACTTGGAGAATTTAAACAGGGAGGAACTTTAAAACAGGAAAACAAAATCCAGCCATCTTGTTTCTTAGTTCCATGCTTTATTGGACAGAGATTTCTTGTTTGTGGGGAAAAAAATCCATTTTTTTTAAAGTAAAGTTGAAGGTAAAATGCCCACATATTTTCTAATACTTGACACCCCTCTTCTGAAGGCAAAACCAACTGAGTGTTTTCTGGGAACTTTGGATGACTCGTGGTGGCGGCCTTAGCCTCTGTTCTCTTGTTGACCAGCACGCAGCAGGCCTCTTTCAACATTACTACCATCTTTCGCTCACTAATTGAAGCTCTTTTCTTTTTTTGTACTTGAAATTCTCAGTGCCTCACATCATAGAAAATAATTTGAATTTAGATTAGAGTATACTGAAATGTGTTTAAAATTATTTATATGTCCTATTTAATTTGTTTATGTATTTTATTTGGAGGGCTCCCTAAAGACTGTTTAAATTTCAGTGATATCGTGGCTCAGTGATATCCGCAGAACAGAGACTAGAACCTTTAATTATAATTTCTGTCAATTTACGTATAACCTCAAGAGTTTTATGAACCAGATATGAAAGTTCATGTTAAGGTCTCCAGCTGATTGTCTTGCTGTTGTTCTCAATGCTTTGCGTGGCCAATTTTTAACTGCTGAAAGCAATTTGTGTATGGTTTCCTTCATAAGAACTCAAGACCAGAGATGTGTGGGGCTCCAGTTCTGGAGAAGACAAAGCAACCGAATTCTTCAGAGACGATGAATTATTCAGTTGTTAGCCACAGTAACTTCTTTAGCTACCATTTTGTGTGCTAATGATAGAAACAGTTTGGATGGGTTCCTCTTGGAATTGAAAAAATCAGGAATGCTTTTTTGCTCTTTTCTAGTCTATGCAGAAACTAGAAGGTGATAAAAGAATATTTTCAGTTTCTCACGTTTACTACCTGGGTGAGGTAGTTTTAATTTTTGTGTCTTCTGTTTGTTTTATTTTTAATTTTTGTGTCTTTTAAAGCAAACACGTTCGTTTTATGATTACAATAGCTTGAAACTTAAAAATATACCCCAGAGCAAGATGCTTGTTGTTTTAGTTAAATTACACAATTCAACAAATGGTTTTCTATTTTGGTGACGACTGACAAAAAAACGTCTCCCCTTACCCCCTGGGAAATAAGTAGTAAGTCTGTCAAATTGGGCATAGTGGAGGGAGAAAATCAAAGTCAGTTGCCTCTATACAAAAAAACATGTTATATAATACTTAGAAAGGAAACATGTCATTTCTGGGTTGGGTTGAATGTATATTAATAATAACAAAAGGCATGCATTTTGTTAGAAAATTGGATCAGCTGAGTCTCCCTTATCTTGTTTTAAATCTCATTCCCTCTAATTGGGTTTTCATGTTGATTCTAATCCGGACTGTTGCTGGGAGCCCCAGAGCACACAGTCTTGGCCAGCTCTCCCCTACTCCAGCCCCATTCTAATCTGGTCATACGTTACCGTTCGAGGCAGCCCCCAAGGACCAGTTGTTGCTGGCACAGCAGAAGGTGTGCCCTACCATTGGCAATGACTTTGGGGTTAGTACCAAAAGGACGTGCAAGGTCTGGCCTTGGAACTGCAAGTAAAGAAGGGGGAGGGCACCTGTCAGTTTCATAGGGCCTTTGCTTGCCAATGTTTTAGAGGGGATATATGTCCCCCCATTCCGAAGGTGTTCCACCTCTGTATTTCAGTAGTGAATTGCCACTTCCTCTGCTGTCATCTGGAGGAATGACTTAGGATCCCAGACATCTGTCTGATTAGCTCCAGACTTTGTTGTTGTACCTTGGCCGACTTAGACCCTACCGCATGGAGGGGAGTCTGGGTTCAGAGAGGTGGCTCATTCGGAGGAGCATAGAGCCATCCATCAGTTCTGCTTGACTTCTGGCAGAAGATTTACCTTCCTAATTAAGTTCTGCTTAAACTAAGAGAGTAAAATCCCAGCTTTATACTTTCTTGGGGACCTGAATATTATTACAGAGATCAGATGTATCAGCTAAGGGATTGAAACGGGCAACAGAGAAAAGAAAGGATTAAATTAAGGTTAGATGGAAGGCGTTGGTTTCCAGAGCGGTGAGTGACACCGTTAAATTAAGGGCTTGTCTCGCTCTAGACAATAGCAGGCAGGTTTCTCTACCTTGGGAAGCATGGACATTATTTTAAGAGGCATCTTTAAGGTGTCAGGGTCTTCACATCATTTTTATGAAGAGCCTAGCCTGTGATGCAGGCCTGAACACTAAGGAACATTCTGTCTTACAAGTTTGTCTCTTCTTCATGGCAAGGTCTCTAGCCGACAGGGGCTGTTTACCAGTAATTTGTGAGAAACGTGTGCAAACTGAGAATGCAATATATTTTTTTAAATTTTATTTATTTATTTGAGAGAAAGAGAGAGCGTGAGCATGAGAGAGAGAGAGAGAGCATGAGAGGAGAGAGGTCAGCAGGAGAAGCAGACTCCCCGCTGAGCAGGGAGCCCGACGTGGGACTCGATCCGGCGACTCCAGGATCATGACCTGAGCCGAAGGCAGTCAGTCACCCAACCAACTGAGCCACCCAGGCGCCCGAGAATGCAGTATTTTAACACCAAGAAATGTAACTACTTCTTTGGGGGCTTATGCGTTGTGATAGCGTGACTGGACATCTTTGCTGGAGCGTGACCACGTTGCATTCTTTGAAGACATGCTGGTGTTTGGGAGTGGGTTATGGACTGGGGAACATCTTGATTCGGGATTACAAAAGTACCTTCCAGGACAGACAGCAGAGTGGAAAAGAGTGGTTTTGGTAAGCCCATGGGTGACTCCTTTAGTTGACAGATTTTACACACTATCCGTTTTATTTCTCATCTTCCAACAGATTTACCTCTTGGTGCCTGCCGTATGCCAGGTCTTCAGTAAATTTTGTTAAATGAAGAATGATTGGATGGCTTCTTATCTTTTTGTTCTTGTTGTTGTTTTTGAGAGCATGTTTGGGAGCTGGAGGGGAGAGAGAGAATCTCAAGCGGGCTGCATGCTCAGTGGAGAGCCTTGATGTGGGCCTCGATCCCATGACTGCGAGATCATGACCTGAGCTGAAACCGAGAGTTGGATGCTTAGTGCCTGAGCCACTCAGAGGCCCCAGGATGAATTTTTAAGAATGTATTTTAGATAGCTTGTATATCTAAGAGTCTACATAGATTATCAAGAGTTGACTTTCATTCATAGAAATGACTCTTCAGTGAATGAAAATAAGGATAAAAAGAAAGCTAAATACTAAATTCTACAGTATTTACTGTTTCTTTACACCAAGCTAGAGTACCTGTTTCATTAAAAGAAAGAAAGGAAGATTAATGGTGTGTGAATTAGGTTCCATGTCATATGGAAGACCTTCTCTGCCTTTCTAGCCCTCAGCTCACTTCTTTTTTTTTCTTTAAGGTTTAATTTACGTATTTGTCAGAGAGAGAGATTGAGAGGGGCCGGCTGGCAGAGGGAGAAGCAGGCTTCCTGCTGAGCAGGGAGCCAGATGCTGGACTGGATCCCAGGACCCCGGGGATCATGACCTGAGCCTATGGCAGATGCTTAACGGACTGAGCCACCCAGGCGCCCCACACTTCTTATTTCTTATGTTACCCAAACTCTCTTGATTTCATTGGATTCTCAAGGTGCGACACTTGCGCATTAGGACTCTGATACTGGGATTCTCCCAAGTGATCCCAGGCAGTACCTTCACTCCTTTTGGTGAGATAAATGCTTCATCTGCATTCTTCATGACTCTCAATCACAGTCTTCCAAAGAAGAATTTTACCAAGTGATGGAAAAATAGATGTGCCCTGACTGATCAAGTTTTACCAGAAAACAAACAAACAAAAAATGACCTTTCCTCTGTCTTTGCTTCCAGGGAAGGCATGCCAGAAGGACAGGTGTTTCTAGTGGAAGAAATACCTGTTTAACTTTTTAAAAAGCTTTTATTTATTTATTTGAGAGAGAGAGAGAAAGCACGAGACGGGGGGGGGGAGGGTCAGAGGGAGAAGCGGACTCCCTGCCGAGCGGGGAGCCTGATGCAAGACTGCATCTGGGGCTCGATCTGGGGCTTGATCCGGGACTCCAGGATCATGACCTGAGCTGAAGGGAATCACTCAACCAACTGAGCCACCCAGGTGCCCTACCTGTTTAACTTTTAGGTGAAAAGGAAAGCACCATAGTCAGCAGGTACTCGTTCGCCATCTGGGTGCTGTGCCTGTGACATTGTGGGAAGAGCCAGCAGGTTTATGGGGAATCGTGGAGTTTAACAGTGTGGATGGCAGCATATGGTGAGGTATCCAAGTTAGTGGGTCCGGAGTCTAGAGTGTAACACAGAGTTCAGAAGAAGAAGCCTGTTGCGTACCAAGGTGTAATGTCTGGCGCAGACCCCGTGGAGGGGGTGGTGATGTCATCTGGGCCCCAAAGGACAGCTGGGATTCAGATGGTTGAGGGCACTCTTACGTAAGGACAAGTGTGCATATTGGAGAGAGGCACAGTGAAGAAAGTGGCTTCTGGGGCATATAAGTTGACAGTGGTGAGAAATGATGGGCTTGAGAAGAAATCCGAATGCCAGCCTGAAGACTGGGGATTGGATTTCGTAGGCACTTATAGACTGTGTTCCATTAGGCTGAGTGGCATGGAGGTTCATGGAAATTCCTCCCTTCCTGACCTGTCTGATTGGTGAGCTCCCGAATACCCACCTCGCCAGGTTCGGATTGCATCCTGCGTGTAAATCTTGTTTGAGATCAGATGGAGGAACCTTCATTCATTGATTGATCGATGTCTGTTGGGCATTGATGGGCATCTCTGAAAATGACATCCTTTTGAAAAGGTGACTCACCCATACACATAAGCAAGGAATGCCCAAGTTTGCCTGTTGAAGGTGATCTCTAAAGAAAGAAAATGGTTGTAACTTTGGCAAAACAGCGCTTCTACCCAGCTAAGCTGGTGTACGAGGGACTCGGGGCAGGCGGGCTGTAGGCTTTCGATTTGCCTCTCACCCCGTCTTGCTTCTTCGTGAGTTCTTTCGGCATATTTTGCCACATCCCACTGTGCTCTGGCTGTGACTCAGAGCCTGTTTTGGTGAGTTTGGCTTTACAGTGTTTGTCCTTTAAGTGATGTGTCATGGAACAGTTCCAAAAATATGGCCAACTCCAGCAAAGCGGTAAAATCCCACAGTTCTTTCCCCGCTTCCTTTCTCTGTCATGCGGAGGTCATGGCGCCTTGTGAGGAGAATGAAAGGCCCCAGTATGACCCAGGACAGGCCAGCAACTGCAGACTTGGCCCAAATTGGGCACGTAACTCCACGAAATAAATGCACAGCCTTGGACTTGGAAGCACCTTTGGTCATCTTACAGTCACGCAGCTTAGCTTTGCTGATGAGTGTGGGCGTGTTGTTAGGTCAGCTAACTGGTGTTTCCTGCAGAGTCATGTGGAAATTTGATTGTTTCTTCCTTAGTCTGATTCTTTTGAACTCTGCTGTCCTTTTGGCGATACTTTTTCTTCAGTTTTGATTAATCATCTGCTGGCAAGAGCTTCTAAACTTTCCTCATGTCATCAAATATTTATTAAGCACCTGCTTCTAGACATTCAGGATCCAGAAATGAGAAAGTTTTCCAAGAACTGGCTTCACGGGCCTTGCGTTTGAGGCCTGATTTGTGTTTAAGTTCCTCCGGCTGATCAGCCAATGAATGACTGTTTCTCGAGTCTCTCATACATCGGACATTGGTCTTGCTCTGTGGGGTGCAGTTTGGGCTTCCAAGGGTCCACCTTCTTGTTGGAAATCCAGAGCTAATCTTAACATCCACAGAATGAAAAGAGAATGTGACCTTGGTAGGTGGCTGAAGGCTTGAGTGTCTGGCGTCTCTACAGACTAAGAGGCTGGGGCAGTTCCAAAGAAAGAAGCCGGAGGGTAAGGCAGGGCAGAACCTTCTGGAAGGCAGCAGATTAAGGGGCTAGAGGATCTGCTGCAGAACGCAGCCTGCAGTGGTTCCTCTTTTCATGGTCCTCCTCCCTCGCTGATCTTTGTGGGGGGTTCATGTAACACCAGTCTCCCCCATGCGTGGACTCTGTAGTAAAGCTGTTGGTTCCTGTCTGCCCGTGGGAGTCTCCTCCTAACTGGCCCCATGAAACAGGCAGGACTTGTCAACTGTTAAAATTTCTGAGGCTCTTCTCACCGTCTTCCTGTGTATCACTTGATTCTCTAATCCTGCGCAGTTCTAGAATAAATAGTGCTTGGAGTGGCTAGGGTAATTGTTCATCCTTCAACTTGAAAGGAGAAGGAGAAAGTATAATGGATGTGGACATGAATCTGGGACCAGGCATTCTTCAGTGTAAAACGGAGTCTTTTCCAAAATTTGATTTGTAAGTTATTGTTCGCAACACAGAAAACCTTTTCCCCCTAGAAGCCAAGTTCTACGTGCTGATTAAGATTTCCGACTGGCCCACAGCCGTCTGGTTAGTAAGTGTGGCTGAGCTATAGAATTCACACACTAAGTGGCAGACGTGACTGTGTTTCTGGGAAAATGGGTTCTGCATTCCAGTTTGGAATGTCAGGAAATAAGTCCCCTTCCTTGACAGGGTATGGGTGAGGAGCTTGGGGAGCACACCCCCAGGCCTGGTGCCCAGATGCTGTGGCAGCTGAAGAATGACCCATCCACCGCACCCGTCAAAACTGGCAGCCAGTGTGGCTCCCTGGAAGGTTCTAGTGACTGGCATGTGGGGGCAGGGGGCTGGCCGCAATGGCGTCCGGCTGAGCAGCAGCTGTTTCTAGGTGCCCTGCTTCCAGTCCGGGGCTTGGCAAGCCCTTTTAACAAGGGAGATTTCATCTTTTCCTTCCCTTCATGCCTGCTCTCTTCTTGGTGAAATTACCGAAACCCAGTTATTCTGTCTCTTTCTCTTTTTAAATCTGCGACGGTCCTGGCCAAGATACCTGTGTCATTCCTTGTTCATCGCTCTTTCTGGAACACATAATACTCCATTGAAGAGGGGCGTCCGGGTGGCTCGGTCAGTTAAGCATCGCCGTTCTGCTCAGGTGGTGAACCCAGGGTCGGGGCACCCTGCTCAGTGGGGAGCCTGCTTCTCCCTCTCCCTCTGCCCCTCCCCATTGCTTGTGATCTCTCTCTCTCTCTCAAATAAATAAATAAAATCCTAAAAAAAAAATCAGTTGAGGAGAACTCCCTGTTGTGGAAAAAGTGTTTTTCTCCTAAAGGAGTGCTAACAAGGAAGAACGGAAGCCATAAGGCATTGCTGATGTTGCAGTGGCCCTCAGGGACAGGGTTTGGTGATGTCGTGAGGAGGTGTGAGATGAGGCGTTACTCTCAGATCTTCACTCCTGTCGCAGAAGCTCTATGGAGCTGAACTTCCTGGCTCTGGATTCTATAATGTTCAGGCAGTCTAGAAACCCCCATTACTTACGTAAAATGACACCATATAAACCCAGGGACAAAAGAACATTGATTGGTTAAAGCTGTCCACAGTCACAGCCCAAGTGCCACTAGATGGTGGCAGCAAGATAGAGCCAGAGTTTATAAATAGGTCATTAATTAATCAATTATTTTTAATTGTTTTTATAGAGGGAAGGGGTGAGGGACTTAAGAGAGAGAGAGAATCTTTTTTTAAAAAAAGATTTTATTTATTTATTTGACAGAGATCACAAGTAGGGAGAGAGGCAGGCAGAGAGAGAGGAGGAAGCAGGCTCCCCGCTGAGCAGAGAGCCCGACGCAGGGCTCGATCCCAGGACTCTTGGACCATGACCTGAGCCGAAGGCAGAGGCTTTAACCCACTGAGCCACCCAGGCGCCCTGAGAGAGAGAGAATCTTAAGCAGGCTCCACGCCTAGCACAGAGCCCAAGGGGCTCGATCTCACAACCCTGAGATCATGACCTGGGCTGAAATCAAGAGTCAGACGCTTAACCGACTGAGCCACCCAGGCGCTCCAGTAGATCATTTTCAAAATGACATTTTGAAGAAGTCTGCTTATAAACAGGTAGTAATTACATTAGCTTGTGATACCCCAGACTCACTTTGTTTTGACTGTGTACTATCCAACAAATTTCTAGTTCTGATTTGGCTTATTATGCAGATTTCTCTCTTGGGAGAGAGTAATGTTGGCTAGAAGATGGGACTATCCAATCTTATTAATGGTCTGTTTCTTGGAGCAGAAATTAGCAAATTGGCCATTTACTTGATGTGTTGGCCTTTTGTGAACTTGGTTAGAATGAGCCCATTCTCAAGAGCCATGACAATGGAAGACCAGATTCTGGACCTTGGGGACACAACCAGCGTGCCTGGTCTGGCCAAAGACATCTGTCACTTTTCACTTTCCAGATGGGAAACAGAGCTGCAAAAAAAGTGGTGTGACTTTCCCAAGGTGCTCACAGCTGCTCAGCAGTGACGAATCTGGGCTTGGAATCACAGTCTCTGGACCTTCACGCTGGAGCCCTTTTCAGAGACCGAGCTCATCACAGCCCCACACCCAGGTCCGATCTTATCCCCTGAATGGCCAAAATGGGCAGGTAGGAAGGAAACAAGAGAGGACCAGAGGGCAGGATTTGCTGTCTTTTAACTGTGCTCCCTATCAAATAGGAAGTTATCATTTAAAACCAGGCACAGTACAAGTGCCATCCACGGCATTCTAGGAGGGGGAGTGAGTGCCAGTGGCTCAGGGAGTGCCACGCCGTGGAGTGCCACGCCTGAGCTACGGGCATGATTTGGTGCTGACGTCGTGACCACTATTGGTGGGAGCTGTGTGGAAGCATCCCTGGTGTGTTCACAGAGCCACCTGGTGACGTATGACTAAGCAGCTCCGATTGGCTTGCTCTGGTGCCCCGTGTAATGACATTTCCTCCAAAGTTCAGGGGTTAACAGTGGCAGCGTGCTCAGCTGGGGGAATTGGAGAATGTGACTCAAGACGGGCTAAGTGAATTCGAGATTTTATTTAGCAGGAACAAGGGAGATATGGAATGTTCTTAAAACATTTAGAATCTGGGTATTTTTTTTTTAAAGGGCCCAAAGCAGAAGCCAGGTCCATGGGGTTCCAGTGCTAACAGTTGAGTGATGGAGCCTATTGTGATCACCCCAAACCCTAAATTAATTTGAACTGGAAGTCAACTGAACGGTTCCGAAGCCCCGTGACGTTAGAGACGTTCCCCCTGTTCTGAATGAGTATGCGGTGTGGCTTCTTCCCTGAACAAAGATGTGGCCAGGGCCACCACCGGTTATCTCAGGTGGTGAGAGCAGGGTGCCAGGGAGCGGTTTAGCATGGCCCTGGAAGCATGGGCCGGACCCCCTGGCGGGTGACCCCTCGCGAGGTGGAACTGGCAGCTCAGCGCAGCCCCGCCCTGCTTCCGGCCTGGTGGAGATCGGAAATGTTAACATGTACGGAAACATTTAGAGATTAAATGTCTTGTGGGGGGCCTGGGTAGTGGAGTCAGTTAGGCGCCCGACTTTCGGTTGAGGCTTGGGCTGTGATCTCAGGGTTGTACGATTGAGCCCTGCGTTGGGCTCTGCACTGAGCAGAGAGTCCGCTGGAGATTCTCTCTCCCTCTTCCTTTGCCCGCCCCCTCCAAGGGACACACTTTCTCTCTCTCTCTCAAATAAATAAAATCTCTTTTAAAATTTTATTTTTTAAAATATTTTATTTATTGGGAGAGGAGAGAAAGAGTGAGAAAAAGAGAGAGGGACGGCATGAGTAGAGAGAGGGAGAAGCAGAGTCCCGGCTGAGCAGGGAGCCCGATGCGGGGCTCGGTCCCAGGACCCCGGGACCATGACCTGAGCCGAAGGCAGAGGCTTTAACCCACTGAGCTACCCAGGTGCCCTAAATAAAATCTTTAACCGAAATAAAATGTCTTGTCTGAGTTCAGCTGCTGATGTAGAATTGGACCTTAGGTAATCTTATGTAAATTGGCCAGAAGTCTCTTTGATAACATCAACAGTTAACTCATATTTTGCACATTATATGTATTATATACTGCATTCTTAAAATGAAGTAAGGTAGAGAAGAAAATGTTATTAAGAACTCATAAGGAAGAGAAAAATACATGTATAGTACTGGGTTGTGTTTGTTGAAAAAAAACCCCACGTGTCAGTGGACCTGCGCAATTCAAACCCATATTGTTCAAGGGTCAACAGTACTTAAAAAGAAGACAAAACAAAACCCATCTTTCATGAAGTTTCTGTCTTTAAGATTTTATTTACTCATTTGACAGACAGAGATCACAAGTAGGCAGAGAGGCAGGTAGAGTGAGAGGGGGAAGCAGGCTCCCAGCTGAGCAGAGAGCCAGATGCGGGGCTCGATCCCAGGACCCTGAGATTGTGACCTGAGCTGAAGGCAGAGGCTTAACCCACTAAGCCACCCAGGCGCCCTGTTGTTGATATCCTTGAACCCTGCCTCATCCCACTGTGGGAGCGGGACCTTAAAAGCATCTAGCAGTATAGCCTGAGAAGCAACCCTTTCTTTCTTGTCTGCATCACAGTTGTGGTCAATGGAGGGAGGGAATCCTGCTGTTCATACGACCTTGGCAGATCCAATTGGAAACTAACCAGCTAATTTCTGGACCCAAATGGTAGAGAGAAAGTTCAGCTCATCTGGGACTCCGCTTCATGCCATACTAAGCAGGCTAGTGAGGCTTGCACAGAGTGGCAGCAGATGAAAAAGCACAGGCGGGGTAAATATGCAAATTTGCATTTCCTTTAACAAGCCCCAGTGCTTTGCAGATAGGAAAGGGGAATTGCTTCTCCATTTTGTATGTATAAATGGTTGGGATTCGCCCGAGGCAAATGGCCTGTCCCACAGCCTACTTCTCCTGGTTCTCCCCATGCCCACTCCAAGTTGGACTGTTCTGCTCTTTCCCAGCAGGGATACGATGTTCACTACCATGCAGTTTGAGGTTTGGAAGGGTGTGGTACTGTGGACGGGATTGCAGGTTATATTTGCTTTTTCCACTGCTCGCAAATCGTAGCTCTTGGGCTTTGCTTTCTGTACTCCGCCCTAGAGGCCTCTTCCAGCTCCTTCTGGTGTAGCTCCTTGTGCTACAGAACAGGCTTTTAGAGAGAAGAACAGTGTCCCTGGGTAAACTCAAGTTTATCGGGCTTTTCCAAAAAGGAAACTCTGTTGTTGCGGCAGCGCCCCTCCAGCAGATGCGGTGGCTGACTCTTGCTGATGA
The DNA here is from genome assembly GCF_020171115.1 of Neogale vison. Classification (NCBI taxonomy): domain Eukaryota; kingdom Metazoa; phylum Chordata; class Mammalia; order Carnivora; family Mustelidae; genus Neogale; species Neogale vison. Next base: position 15,068,781 of record NC_058105.1, read on the forward strand.
TGTACGTTTCATTTTCTGATCAGGTGATTTGTCCTAATTCCAGCCAAGGGCCCGCGTGAGTGAATAACGCCAGTGTTGCCACATACGGGCAGTCAGTCAGCCTGGAGAGGGAGCAACAGAAAAAGAAAGGGGCAGGTTTTTTTTATCACTGCTTTTGCTCTCCTGCCTTATTCTGCTGATATTTATTTCTGCTTCTTATTTCGGACTCTCCCCATCTTCACGTGCACACACATATTCATGCTCCCATTAAGAATTATGGGCTAAAAATGAATGAATATTTTGCTTTGTTAGCATTTCGGTGTGCATGGCATTAACACTTCCCCACCGATGGGCCCTAAGGGACGTTCAGTGAATCTGGAATCCTCTGGGATACTAGGTTCTTTCTCCAGGGTCTGTTGTATCTTGTTCACCCAGACTTTGGCATCCTGAAACAGAATGCCTAATTATTCCTGGACAACTTTGAAGTTTATATTGGACTGTAGTGTCATTTGACTCCTGACTCTTGAGTAAAGGGCTCTGATGAGCCCTTTACTAAAAGTAGATTAGTGTGTCATTTTGGTTTTTATTTTTTTTCAAAGATTGATCGATCGATTGGGGGAGGGGCAGAGGGGGAGAGAGAGAAAATCACATGATCCTGAGATCACGACCTGAGCCCAAATCAAGAGGCGGCTGCTTAACCAACTGAGCCACCCAGGCGCCCCTAGTGTGTCATTTTTAGATGTGATTGGGCTCTTCGGTCGTATTGTTTTGACTGCAGAACATTCGTTGATTAAGTGAATAGCATAGTCATGAATCCCGGAATAGGCAGACTTCTCTAGGCTCATATTTGCATACAGTATCTAGGTTGATACTCCTTCCCAATTTGAAAAAAAATGGCTACTATATATTTTTGTTCTAGAGACAGAGTTTAAGTCTTGAAGAATATGTACACAAAGAAGAGAAAATTTTGCCTTGACGTTGTCCAGAAAACACACAGATTAGGAATTAATTGGGCCCATTACCAATCTTGTCCCACACAAAGAGGTACATTTTATTCCCATCACTACATCTGGGAAAAGAAGATTCAGACTTCTAGACTTCCTGGAATGAAATGTTTTTAGAAGGTACATTTCCATCCAGGATGTGGGTTTCCCATAGATAAGTATATCTACATCATTGGTTCGCAAATTCGTGGATTGTACCTATGTTCGAGGATGCTTCTAGTTTCAAATACATGTATGTGAGACTAGAAGAATTGTCCATACATTTTAATACATTGAATACATTTATAAATCAACAATTCGTTTGTATTTAAAACAACAGCTGACTGGTGTCTTCACTCGGGACAGTGGCCTATCAGAATGAAGGCAAAGTGAAATGTTGTATTTATTTCCTGTTTTGTTGCTGACAGTAGAGTACTGTTAGGAAGGCCAGAGGTCCCATCTGAAAAAGTCACCTGAGGCCAGGAAGAGCTGGCACAGGTTCAAATCCATGAAGATGGGCTGAGAGGGGCAAGGTCAAACAGCAGAAACCAGGCACCGAGGCTGGGAACCAAAGGCAGGCCTTGGAAAAGTTTGGGTGGCATGGAGTTGGGATCCCAGGCCATTGGGACCCAGTGGGTGGCAGCGGGGAGGACGGGGAGCAGAGGAACAGGCAGTGTGGACAGTGGTCTTACTGAATCCGGTGATTAAACCGTGCACTTGGAACATGTCAGAAAGGTTCCGCCCCCTTCTTCGCGGACCATCAGTACATCGTGTAGGTGACAGGTATGAACTGTAACCCATGCATTTGGGTTTTCTGGAACTGGCCTGAGGATTGACATGCTCAGGTCGGATGAGCGCATTTGCTTGTGGGTTGTGCTTCTTAGCTTGGCTCTCATTTCCCATCACCGCTGCGCTCTGACTCACCGATGGCCTCCCACATGTCATTAGGTGGCTCAGCTGCTGCTTTCACTTCTCCCAAAGGTGCACAGAGGTTTGGGTCTCAGCTTGTACATTTTTGTCTCCCAAGAGCCGGAGGAAGTGGCCGTTTGCTAGTTTGGTTTGCTGAGTTGAATACTTACGGTGTCTGACAGTTTCAATTTCCTTTCTCATAGGTATTCGATCCTGATGACCTTTATTCAGGGGTCAACTTCTCCAAGGTTCTGAGCACACTTTTAGCTGTCAACAAGGCAACAGAAGGTAAGCAGGCTTTGTGATTTATGAGTGGCGCGTGACATGTTTGGATCCATGGGCTTCTCATTCCCCTAGGAGCCAACTGTGGCCAGGACGGTTCGATCGGGGCACATTTCTCCTCTCCTGGCAAATAAATCCCAGTGGGGGTCACATGTCTTACTTGTCCATGGAGTAGGATTTTGACACGCCTCTCACAGATTTACTGCAACGCCCTTCATATAAGGATAAGAACCAAGAAAGCTATTTTGTTCAAAGCTGTGGAACAAGCCCCTGAGTGTTACAGGACAGAAAAGGAAAAGGAAAAGACAAGTTCTCTTTTTCATAAACTTCACAGAAGATAGTTGTTACTTCCCTGTCCCCCCTACTGACATGTTTTTCTCAGATTTTTGTATGTGTTTCTCCATGTAAAGGAAGCCATCAGTAACCTTGCACTGGAAATGAAACCTCAGGCTCCTAGTGAATGAAAAAAATCCTTTTTTTAAATTATTATTTAAACTTATTTAAACATTTAATAACCACTACATTGGAGGTACTGGATATAAATCTTAAAGAATGTAAAGAAAATGTGGATATCTTGGAGTATAACTTCACTCCTTCTGCAAGACAGCATCTTCTTACCTACAGCTGGATGGAAATCACCAGAATTAAAATGCATTGAGCAAAAAAAAAATGCATTGAGCCCTTACCACGGGTCTGAAACAATTCTAAGAACCATCGGTGGGCTCATCTTTGAAACAGTTCTAGGGGTAGGTATTATTAGTAGGTCCATATGACAGATAAAGGAAATCAGGCCTGCAGTTGCCCGATTAGCAAGTGGCAGAGCTGGGATTCAGACCTGCATCAGATGGAGCCCCGACCCTTCATGCCGGAGCATGGCTCTTGGGGTTCAGACTGTTGGAAAGTCAACAGGCTGTGTGCCCAGCACTGCCAAGCACCACAAAGGAAGTGTAAGATACAGTCCCCGCCCTTGAGAAAATGTCTATTTAGGAAGGCTCTACTTCCCCACGTGAGACGATTGGCGAACAAGAGCAGACAATGTAGTCAATGCCAAAGCTATCAAGTAATTACCATTTTAGTGAAAAGAGCTGTATATAATAGCAATAAGTGTAAAAATACTTCTCTGGAGTTGTTCTTTTGCTATTTGGGAAAAAAAATGCTTTTGAGCCATTGCAAGGCGCATAGCAGAAAGTACAGCTAATTCAAGGAACTATATTTAACACACACGACAAGCACCCAGGGCTGGGCAGGGAGGATCGTGTAATTCTAACATTATGCCATACAAATTATACGTTCTTTTGCCAAACTCTGCTAGCAGGTTTTACAGTCTCTTCCCTTGCCACAGATATTTATAAAATATAAGGAGGTGAAAGTTAAAACATCAAGGAAATTACTTGGATACTGAGCTTGTCGCCTAGGGAATGTTTGGGCTCTAGACTTTTGCAGTTTATGTCTTTTAAAAATAAATGGAGAGGAAAAGAACCCTCATTTGAATTGTCAAGAAGCTAGCTACTCTCTTTTGCACGCTGTCAGCATACGGAAAACATCCAGCTCAGCGCTGGTCTGATCAGATTTCACGAGGTTTCAAGGAAGGGAAGATTCTTGAATTTGAGTTTTCCAAAGAAGGATCCTCGGTGTCAAGATTGCATCTCTCCCCGACACACACACACACATTCTCTCTCCGATTCTCCTTCTCCCCGGCTCCCACCCCACCGACCCCACCCCCCAGCCCCAGGCTAGTCACAGACACCACACATACTGCTGCCTACGAGGACGAGAACCACCCAGATAAGGGTCAAAACACAAAGAGAGAAGTTTGAAATATTTCAAAGTAATAAGAGCCACAAACAGCTGTTTGGTACCCAATATAGTTCTGCCTTGGATAACAGGGCGTACTGTTGCCGCTGGTTCAAGAGGGGCCAGTGGTAGGGAAATGGGTTAAGCGAAAATGTGGCTTTGTCGCTGTTTTTCATTCTACTGGACAGCGATGGCCAGTAAGGTTACGCAGGAGGAAGCTGGCCGCCGGCATGGAGGGGGCGGGTGGTGCGGAATGAAATGCACTTGGCACGTCCCTAGCCGCAACCGTGCGGCCCCGGGAGCCTTTGATGATGTCCCAGGAAAGACGGCGTGCTCTGTAGCTGTGTTTCGGACAGGAGCAGTTCGCTTTATCTTGCCTTTTCTTCTTTTCACAGATCAGCTCTCAGAAAGACCATGTGGACGTTCCTCTTCTCTTAGTGCTGCTAATAGTTCTCAGACGAACCCACAGGGAGCGGTGGTGAGCGCACCTCCAGGCCCGCAAAGGCAGTCCAAGGCAGTGGTAAGTGCAGAACCCGATTCCCCTTGCCCGTTCTAAGATCCGTCGGATGAGACCCCCTGACCCGGTTTCAGCTGCCTCGGTGGTGAGACAGCTGGCCTCTGTGTTGGGGGCCTTGCCCCCAGAACGACTCTGGAACCCGGCTGCCAGTTCAGGCCTGTGGGGGTTGAAGCCCTCGAGTTCTTCCCCTTCCTCGAGCCGAGTGAATCCTTTCCTGCAGAAGGCTCTGCAAATGGAAGTCACTAGAACAACCTCCTGATGTTGGTTTCAGTCCTCATCTCTTACTTGCTCTCATTATCCTGATCGTCATTTCAGTTTTTCTCTTTGCGTTCCTGGGGAGCCTGTGAGGATCTCCCGCATTGGCTGTACCCTGTTGTCTTTGCATTTGGTCTTAATGGGAGCGTTTATCAGGGAGGAACCGCCTGTCTTCTGCTCGTTAGAGACTTCGTTCCTGTCAGAAGCCACCCACTTGCTCTAAGCCATCAAGAGCTCTTGCTTCCAAAGCACTTTAACTACTTCCAAAGCGCTTAACCTTTTGAGATCACGATCCCTTTGAGGAGCCGATGAACACGACGGTTCCACAGCTCTGGGACCCTCTCAGATTGTGTGCAGAATCTCTTGCCTGTGAACTTCGGGGGGTGTGTTTTGGGTAAAGGTCCGTTGTGCTCATCAGCTTCTCGAAGGCGCCCATGACAGCTTAACGACTCCCCACTCAGGTAACGAGGGGGTATTTGGTGTTTGCCAATGACTAAATCTTAGCCACTTTAAGATATTCTTAGCAATGGGGAGGTGGGTGGCAGATTTTATGGGTAGATTAGTACCTAATCTTGGCTGTGTAATTGTGTAAGATCGTGTCTGTGTGTGGGGTAGAGGCGGCTCATTTAAATAAGTACCTTCAGATAATTGGCGAGGGAGAGGGAGATGAGAGCTGTGACCCCCCCCCAGAATACACATTCTCACGAATGCAGAAGGTTACGTGCTCTTCCGAGGAGCTTACTAACCTCGCCCCCGCCAGCCACCTCCCACCCCATCCCACTCCTTAGCTAAAAACTCAAAACTGAGGGAGACCCGGGGTTTCACTTTACTGGCCTCCATTCATTTAATTTCTGCCCCTGCCCCATTTAGGGGGCCGCTTAATCTGGTGTGGCTTTTGTTTCTCTAGGAGATGACGGAAAATGGAAGCCATCAGTTGATAGTCAAGGCAAGATTCAACTTTAAGCAGACAAATGAAGACGAGCTGTCGGTTTGTAAAGGGGACATCATTTATGTCACCAGAGTTGAAGAAGGAGGCTGGTGGGAAGGCACATTAAATGGCAGAACAGGCTGGTTCCCTAGTAATTATGTCCGAGAAATTAAATCCAGTGGTAAGTAGATCTTTCAAAAGCCTGTTTGAGTGTGACTCTTGTACTTTCTTATGTTCCTACTGCGATGCTGGCCCTTTTACTGGGTTCCCAGAAACTATTTGTACTTGCACGTGCATGCCAACAATAAGGGTGGAGAACTGGGGGAGAAAAATCTGTGATTAGATATTTTGAAACAGTGTTGTATTTAGATTACATCAAGACAGCAAAAACCTTAAAAAGCCAAAGAATTCGAAGCTCAGACAACTGTTCTACCTTAACTATGTCCCCTTCTGTTTACTAATTCTAGCCCATGGAAGACAGTGCACAGTCCTTCCTGCGGCTCCAAGACTTACCATGGTAGAACACAATAATAAGAGAGGCCATGTGCTAACTTCCTTTTTTTAGCCCTAAGCTCTTTAAGCAGACCTAAGTCTAAATGCCTCCGGGATGTGTTCGAGAAATAACAATAGTAGGACTGCAAGCTGTCTGGCTGCTTTTATTCTGAAGAAGATTTTCCTTAACTCCTTGCGTACTGCTAACTGCTTATCCTCTTTCATAATATCCAGAGAATGCAATCTAATAATTCTTCAGTAGTCCTTCTAGAACTTTCTTAGGTAACCTCCTTGCTTTTTTATTATTTAAGAAAGTAGGCCCTGCCTATATTACCAAAGACCCCTGATGTATAAAGATATACACAATGCAGATAACATAGTGTTCACTTATTCACATTATTATATCTCTTTACTTCCCCAAAATACTCACCCAAGGGCTCCTTTGAGTGGTTAGCTCCTCAGTGCATTTTTTTCTTTCCTAGATGTCTTTATTGTTTTCTTAATGTCTCAAAATTAATACTATTAACGACTGTAATTGTAGGCTCATTGTAAATGAATTAAAACATTACAGAGATATATAATGTAGATAATATGAATCTTCTTTGCACCCTCCCCCAGATAACCACTGCTTGGAGTTTTTTTTTTTAAAGAATTTATTATTTGACAGAGAGAAACACAGCAAGAGAGGGGAACACAAGCAGGGGGAGCCGGAGAGGGAGAAGCAGGCTTCCTGCTAAGCAGGGAGCCTGAGCCCGAGGCTGGGATCATGACCTGAGCCAAAGGCAGCCACCTAACTACTGAGCCATCCAGGCGCCTCTGTTTGGAGTTTTTCCCCCGCCAAAGCATTTAAGAGAAAGTTTAGTTTTCTGTATTGTGTGTTCATTTAAGGGTGGCAGGGGTCTGGGAGAGGGCATCTCCTTTAATGGAATAAATGTTTACTAACAGATTTATAATTACATGTGTATGTGTAGACTTCTTAGCACTTATTTATTTATTTGACAGAGATAGAGAGATCACAAGTAGGCAGAGAGGCAGGCGGCGGGGGGGGGGGGGGGGTTGGGAAGCAGACTCCCCGCTGAGCAGAGAGCCTGATGCGGGGGCTCGATCCCAGGACCCTGGGTTCATGACCTGAGCCGAAGGCAGAGGCTTTAACACACTGAGCCACCCAGGCTCCCCTTCTTAGCACTTTTTAAAGATTTTGTTTTTAAGTAATGTCTGCACCCAATATGGGGTTTGAACTCAAAACCCCGAGATTGAACTCAAAACCCCGAGATTGCCCTCCAGCCTTCTACTCTACCCGTCAAGGCTCTATTGACTGAGCCCACTGGGCGCCCCTTATCACTTTTCATTACTGGGTATCATGACGTTTCTCCTGAGCCCTGAAATATTTTTCCGCGTCTTGCTTGGAATTTCCTTGGTTTTGATGATCCTTGCAGCTGATTCTTACCCCTTGCTACAGCTTTCAGTAACTGTGAGCCTGGTGGTCAGGGTCTATAACTTTCCAGATTCACACTAGCTTTGTTCCTTGATTCCATGTCTTCATCTGCAAAATTAAAAGCCACAGCACTTGCTGCCTTGCCTGGGAATCCCAAGCATTGTTGGGAGGACACGGGAAGTGGACAGACAGCATGCCTTTACCGTCATGTCCCTCACTGACATGCCTCGTAGCACAATCTGGCTGTTGGTGCCGGGCTTTGGACCCTTCCCTTCAAGTTTCTCGTAGATTCTCTTTGGTTTTGAGCTCAGTTTAGGACTCTCACGACAAGCTCTGGCTGATCTGAGCACCTAGGTAACCCTCAGAAGCATCTTACCCACCCGTCAAGGATAGGTCTGGACAGCGGGGGCCAGCAAGCAAGCCTGCTAGTTAAATGAGACCTCACTTCAACTCAGTAACCAGAGTGATTCTTTCAAAACAGAACTTGGGTGATGGCTCCCCATCCGAAAAAGAGTAGAAGCCAAGGTCATCTCACTGCTCTACGAGGTCCTCCAGGATTTGGCTTGCTGGTGCCCCTCTGCCGTCCTCCCTGACCTTTCTCCCCCTCACTCTACTTCAGCCACACGGACACCTGCGTCACTGGCTGCGCCTCTGCCCGGGACTCTCTCCCCAGATCTGCATGACGGGTTCCTGCACCTCCTTTAGGTCTTTGCTTACTTGTCTGCTTCACAGAACGGCTTTCCCTGGTCACCCGAGGAAACGGAACCTTATCCCCACGGCCCTGCTCCCCTCCCCTACTCTGCTTTTTGGTTTACTGTTTCGGTCTAATGTGGTATACATGTGCTGATTTATCTCGTTCTCTGTCTGTATCTTATCATTACAATGTACATGCCATGAGGACAGAGATGTTCTGTTTTGTTTAGGGTCAGGAAATCTCCGTGAAATGAATGATTACGTGGGGCAGGCCATCACGTTGTGTTTGGCTTGGTCACTGAGGGTCAGATACTGGGTAGCCACGATGCTGTAATAGTCTGTCCTCATGGACCCTGCCTCCAAGGACCTGACAGTCTAGCAGTCAAGCTAAGTGTGGATGTAACCAACTGGAACAGGATGGCACAAGACAGGTAACACAGGCAAAGCTCTGAGTCTAGGTAAGGTGCTGTTAGAGCAGTAAAGAATTGACTCTGTTAACGATAACTTGGGGGCGGGGGAGGGGGTAGCCCTTAAATTGGGTCTTGAAGGATGCCGAGAAGCTTCTGCAGTAGAAGGCTGGAGGGCAATTGTAAGTTAAGGAATGGAAGTCAGAGGGCATGGGGTGGGTGGTGGGGTGACTGGGGTCGTGGGGAAGGCAAGTCGAGAGAGTGGGGCCCTGGCCGGAGCCAGATGAAGAAGGGTGTCAGCGAAAAGCAGGGGATCGCGTGTGGTTCCAGGGGCTGGATGGCGGAGAAGAGGAGGGGGTACTCAATGAGGGTGTGGGGAAGCCAGCCCAGGCTCTCGCTGAGAGCGAGGCAGTCCAGGTAGTGGTATGGGCCGCTTTCGCGATAGTGGAGCGGAAGAAGTGGGTGGCTGCAGTAGACACTGTTAAAATCCAATCGAGAAAATTCGCTGATGACTTGTTATGAGCGAAAGGGAAGAGGTGCGTATAACTCCAAGTCTAGGGGTCCAGCTTGAGGGGAGCGCTTTAAGGGCATGTGGCGTTCCTTGCCACGACAGGCTGTCAGGCAGAGAAATGAGACATGAGTTTTGCTCTCGCGTTCCTAGTCTAGTATGGGGCAGGCGAGACCTCCTCGAATGTAGTAGGGTTAAGCTCGGTGATAGCGTGAAGTGCAGGGCACGCTGTGGAGAGTGGTGAGCTGAAGAGGAGAGCCTGACTCTCAGGATGTGCCGGGCGATGGGGTCTTACTCATCTTTGTCAGGAGATGGTTGACTCGTGCTGAATTCCATTAATAGAGAGGAGAGGGTGAGGAGGGGTGTGTGTGTGTGTGTGTGTGTGTGTGTGTGTTTCTGTTGGGTGGGTGGTCAGCACCGAAGAGGAAGACTTGCTTTGGACATGGGGAGTAGAGGTGCCAGAGAGTCGTAGTTCGGATGATTTCTAGCAGGTAGTTGTCCTTACGGATGTAGGGTCCGGGGGAGAGCGAAAGGCTAGAGTTGAAACCGACAAAAAGTGATGATGAGGTGGAAACTCCGGAGCAGATCGGCAGTGGATGGGGAGTGCGCTGTGCGTGGAGAGATCCAGAGGGGCTTCACGGAGGAGGCGGGCTTTGAGCTGAGCGCTCAAAGGCATGGAGGCTATGGGTAGGCGCAGATGAGAGGAGAGGACAAGCCAAGCCACAGTGATTGGTGGGGACGGGACAAAGGCCACACAAGTTCGATGCCGTGCTGTTTCGTGCTTGGTCTAGAAAACACCTGTCAATTTTTCATTTCTTTCCACGAAGCTCTTACTGATGTATAAGCTGAGGAAAGAAGGTTTGTCTTGAAGGAGTTTTTAAAAAACGATTCAGAGGTGAAATACATCTCTCCTAGAAAAGAAACTGTCCATTTCGAGTTTTAAACTTGGCGGCCACACAACCTTGCGGGTCATGGATGAAGTTCGATCAGGCATGGAACTAAAGGACTCTCATGATCTCTGTCTACTTATGATTGGGTCAGATGTGTAACACTGAGGTCACTCAAATCGTCCGTAATTGTGACCAACTCATTCTTGGTAGCCTTGGGTACCTCCCGCTCCTTTAGGCGGACTTTGTCCATTCCTTTCTGTTCTCTTAAAAACAAAAGCAACCAACCCTAGCCCCGGGCAAACCCTCGCCCTGCAGATTGCTGGGCTGTGGGAGTTCTGTGCAGTTTCCTTCCCTGGAGCCTGTCGCCCGACTAGAGCACTTTGTGCTCTGGTAACTGCCCTCGGGGAGTGGTATTTTAAGTTTTAGAATCTGCTGTAGCTTTTGTCTAGGAGATAATTATGGTCAAAGCCCTGGGGGCAGCTTCTTCCCTCTGTTCAGGACGAGGCTGGTTTCAGAGTTCTCGCGGAGCCCCCAGTCTCCTACGGTAGAAACTTTAGAAATAGCATATTTGAGTATGTGGTGCACACACACGTGTAACTCCTTTCAACGTGAGCTTGAGGCTGAAGATAGAGTAGGTTTTTGTGACCGTGAGGGTAAAAGCCTCTCACCAAGGATGATGGAACCTGGACGGTGGTGACCTTATGAAGCTGTCCTTCCCAGTCCTGCTTGTGTACCTCTCAATTTCTTGTTACATGAGAAAAATAAACCCTAATGTGAACAAAAGTATTTTTTTTAAAGATTTTATTTATTCATTTGACAGAGAGAGATCACAAGTAGGCAGAGAGGCAGGCAGAGAGAGAGAGAGAGACGAGGAAGCAGGGTCCCTGCTGAGCAGAGAGCCTGATGCGGGACTCGATCCCAGGACCCTGAGATCATGACCTGAGCCGGAGGCAGCGGCCTAACCCACTGAGCCACCCAGGAGCCCCAGAACAAAAGTATTTTTTCCAAAAGATTTTGTTTCATGAAAAATACATGTATGAATAAATTAGTCATGATATAAGCTACAGAAGCTTCCTTAAGGGCCTTTTTTCCTCTGTGTGGGTCAAATACATTATAATTAAGAAAATTAGCCACTGATACAATTTTCAGTCCTTTACTTAAAAATCAGCGGTGACCTATAAAGTAACATGTTATTTATACCTTAGAGAAATTTCTGCCAATGCTTCAGGAACATGGTGACTTTTCTCTCTTTTTCATTTTTGTTTTTATTACTTAGGGAAGAGCTCAGGGTTCTGTTAACTCGGCGTTAAAATTTTCCTGGCAGAGTTTCCATGCCAAGGAAGTTTTGAAGCAAGTATGATCAGAACAGATATTTTAGGCAAATTCTGTCTTCTGCCACTGGTTCAGCAAAAGGGTCATTAAATCCTTCTTCTAAAACTTCTATTAGCAGGTAAATATAGATATCAAATGCGGAGATTAGGTAGCGTTCTAATTAAATTTGTATTAAGGCAGATTAAGAAATGGCTCTTCCTACTGATTATAAACCAAAACTAGGATTGAGCTTTATATTTAGATTTCCTGTTGTAGTCCCCTGGGTATGTCCCATGGATGTTTTGTATCCAGAGAAACTAATTGTCACTAGATGTCTTTTTGTCCAGTGTCCACCACAGACAGTAGGATTGGGCGCCCCAGCAAGGGAGGGGAAGGAACCCGAGGTTAGTTGGAAAGGGATCTTTACATCAGAATTAGGAGGGTTTCTTAAGGCTCTGTCTGTGTGATTTGCTGCTGTTCGGGTTCTCATATGCCCGATAACCCATTTGAATTCTTCTCTATGCTGAGTGATGTCAGTGATGGGATTGGATTGAGAAGGACCACCTTGCCTCGTTCCTGACCTTAGTGGTGCATGTTGGGCTTTCTGTCTTGCGCCGTTCCTCTTAAACGCTAGCTGTGGGTTTGGGGTAGATGTTCTTTATTGACTTGAAGGCGTGCCACTTCATTCCTGTTTTGGGGGACTTGGGTGGGAGGTGGGAGTTTTGTTCCCCTTGAATGAGTGTTGAGTTTTGTCAAGTGCTTTTTCCACATTGATTGATATTATTACCATGGGATGTTTCTTTTTAGAGTATTGATATTGTGGGTCACGTTGATTGATTTTTAATATATAGCCAACCTTGCATCCCTGGGATGAGTTCCGTGGTCTACAGTGCTTTAAAAATATTGCTGAATTTTATTTGCTAACATTTTGCTAAGTGTTTCTACATCTATATTCATGAGGGCCATTGGTCTGCAGTTTTCTATTTTTAGACTCTCTGTCTGGCTTCAGGATCAGTGTGAGAGTGACTTCATAAAATGAGTTGGAAGGTTATCCCTCCTCTCATTTTCTCTAAGACATCGTGAAGAATTGGTATTGCCTCTTCCTGAAACATTTGGTAGCATTCTCCAGTGAAACCATGCAGGGCTGGAGAGTTCTTTTTCATGAGTTTTAAATTTAGAAATTCAATTTCCCTAATAGTTAAAAGGCTCCTCAAATGGTCCATTTCCTGTTGGGTAAGTCATGATAGTTCTTGTTTTCTGAAAAGTTGGTCCATTTCACATCTAATTATCGAATGTCTATGTGTAGAGTTGCTCAGAGTATGGCTTTATCATCTTTTTGATATCTCCGGGGGCTGTAGTAATCCTGTTTGACTCCTGATGTTGGTAATTCGTGTCTTCTCTCTCTTTTTTTCCCCCTCTGCCAGTCTTGCTAGAGGTCAGACAATTTACTGATCTGACCAAAGCACCAGCTCTGTCTTTGCATCACGTTCGGCCACCCAGGAATCTCCAGACCGGCCACTTCGTTCCTTTCGATTCATGTCTCTCCATTCTACTTGACATAGTTAACATTTTGTTTCAACTGCCATCACCCATTCCCATGGCCCTTCCTTCCCTCTTCTGTTTCTTGGCAGGCTCTCCATTACTGTTTACCTTCCTTTTCAGCCTGGCTTTTGGAAGGTGACCACATCTTGCTGGTATCTCCAGAAGGTCTCATTTTTATCAAGACTGGCTTACATCATCGCACAAAGTTTCTGTGCGTTCTAAGTAGAACGATTATCGCTGTACTAGAGAAAACTTGCTTGATAAAAACCCCAAAAGAACCCGGTAGCGGTCACTTTCGAGTATGTCTAAGAGTACAGCACCATGGTGGACTGGAAGTGCAGTGTCTGGTTCAAGTCCTGGCTCAGCCCCTGACAGTGTCAGGTAGAGGCAAGGTGCCTCCGCGTTGCTCTGCTTTGCCCAGTTAGGCCCTGTGAAGCCAAGATCTGAGATCTGAGATCTTGAAATAGCGTAAAGCTCCCAGAAATTGGCTATGCCCCACTTGTCATCACTTGGAAGTGACAGAATTGGCCCAGATTGCTGCCTTTTGGTCTTATTTTCACTCTACCCAGCATGGCCCAGCTGGACGATTCACTGTCACAGGAACAGTCCTTCCTTGAGCATTGCTGTTTCTACAGCTGTACTTCTGGAATCTTCCCTGCCTGGAGAACTCTTCTACTATTTTCTCTCCCGGTTTGAATTCTCACCACCCTCCAGGACTAGATCAAGTGCCCCCATAAGGCGCCTGGGTGGCTCAGTCAGTTAAGCATCTGCCTTTGGCTCAGGTCATGATCCCAGGGTCCTGGAATCAATCCCTGCATCAGGCTCCCTACTCAGCGGGGAGTCTGCTTCTTACTTTCCCTTTCTCCCTCCCCCCACATGTGTTCCTTCTCTCACTTGCTCTGTCTCTCTCAGATAAATAAATAAAATCTTAAAAAAAAGTGCCCCCTGTCTAGCAAAGTCTTCCCTGACCATCCCAGCTCAAACTGATGGTTGCTCTGAAGTCCCATAGGAATCACTGCCAGTGCCTTCAACCGAAGCCTTCAGTAGCTTTCTGTCTGGACATCATATAGGTCAGGAGTGCAGGCTGTTCTTCAAGCACATACCTGGGCTTCAGTCTTGGCTCTGCCATTCCAAGATATGTGCCCTTAGGCAACTGACTTGATCTCCCTGACCTCAGTGACCTCTTCTGCAAAATGAGATCCTCTCTGCCTGATAGGGCTATTGTGAGAATCAAATAGAATGTCTTAAAAGCTACTAAGTACCAAATAAATATAAAGGATTTTTTAAAAAAGATTTTATTTATTTATTTGGCACAGAGAGACACAGAGAGAGAGGGAACACAAGCAGGGAGAGTGGGAGAGGGAGAAGCAGGCTTCCTGCTGAGCAGGGAGCCCGATGTGGGCCTTGATCCCAGGACCCTGGGACCATGACCTGAGCTGAAGGCAGACACTTAACGACTGAGCCACCCAGGCGCCCAAGGATATTTTTTTAAAAATGAGTATTCAGTTAATTAACATAGAACATATCATTTGGTTTCAAGAGGTAGAGGTCATCTTATATAATACCCAGTGTTCATTATATCACATAAAAGATATTTTTAATATAATAATAATTAAAAGCCAAGGATAGATGAAAAAATATTCATGAAATAACATTGTGCTAGGTGAATTACAGAGGAGCACTTGACTGGCTCATTTGGTAGAACGTGCAACTCTTAATCTTGGGATTTTGACTTCAAGACCCACCTTGGGAACAGAGATCGCATAAAAAAAATTAAAAAAAAAAAGGTTGTTAGGAGAATTACAAAACTGTAAGTAAAATAAGAAAGATCCCTGGGTGTGTGTCTGTGTGTGTATGTGTTCACAAATACATAGATAAAAAGAGTAGGAGGCATATTTTATAATGTTACTCTAATGATGGTTAGCTCTGAGTGATGGGCTAATCATTGGTTTTTATTTTCTTTTCTAAAATTTGCATTTTTTTAGGGCGGGACTATAATAGATTTGAAACTAGAAAGTATTTTTCAAAAAGAAAAATCAAGCATGATGATATCTTATCGTTTGGTTATTTATATATACTCTGCCATGCTTCAGAAAGAGTTTAAAGTGTCATATAATACAGGAAGATAGAAATGGAACATACAACAAAGTGAGCAAAGGAGAAAATGAGGATAGGATCGGAAAGATCACCATCTTGTATTTATCTTAAGTGTTTTTTTTAATGGAAGAATGTATTAGGATGTCTCTTAGTCATGAGTTTGAAAGGTAAGAGTAACTTTGTAAAAGAAAGCATTCTATCGCTGAGTGTCATGATATTAAAATGATAAATCAAAGAATCAAGAATTTCCTGCTAGTTTTCAGTGTGTTAGAGATTTTGATTATTTTATTTTTGGTACAGTAGAGAGCCCCAACAAAGGATGGTTGCTATTCTCTATATTATATTATACTTGTATAATAACTTACAAGTTTGTAGGGGCGCCTGGGTGGCTCAGTGGGTTAAAGCCTCTGTCTTCGGTTCGGGTCATGGTCTCGGGGTTCTGGGATCGAGCCCCACATGGGGCTCTCTGCTTATCAGGGAGCCTGCTTCCCCCTCTCCCTCGGCCTGCCTCTCTGCCTCCTTGTGATCTCTCTCTCTCAAATAAATAAAAATCTTTAAAAAAAACCTTACAAGTTGTAAATATGTAGATTTGGTTAGCATTGGCTTTGCTTATCTGTTTTGAGTAAGTTGAGTGGAGAGAGAGACTGCAGTAAATAAACATGGCCAAGTGTAGAGAAATTCTTGCCCTGGCCCTGCCACTCATTAGCTAGGCTTTTTTTTTTAATATAAATTCCATTAGCTATCATTAGTATTTGATATAATTGATGATTCATCAGTTGCATCTATCACTCAGTGTTCATGACACCACGTGCCCTCCCCAGTGTCCATCACCCATTACCCGCCTCCCCTCCAGCAACCCTCAGTTTGTTTCCTGGAGTCGACTCAGGGATTGAGGGGGCCTGGACAAGGTCTAACTTGGACCATCTAGAGTTTAGTAAAGTTAGAGTTTTACTTGTCGAGGAACGTACATTTCCACTCATCCTTCCATTCGACACTATTTATAGTAGGTTAGTTGACCGACATTATAAAAGTGTTCCTCTTAGCCTTCTATATTATTAACATCATTTAAATGTCTTTTTTGCAGAGAGACCTCTGTCCCCCAAGGCTGTCAAAGGATTTGAAACTACTCCGCTTACCAAGAACTATTATACTGTGGTGAGTGTTCAGATCATAACCAAAGAGTTTCTTGTCTGTCTCTATGGAATCTTTTCACTGGCTGAGCCACTGAGGTGTTGAGGTGACATGGGAGACTGGGAAAGCTATTGCAAGGGTCTGATGTCTGCTTGTAGGCCTCAGACAGATGGCTAGAAGTTTTGCCTTCACTGTACTGTAAGATTCAAAGATGGAGAGCAAGGTCCATTAAACAGTGCCAACAGAGAACTTGGTTCACATGGAGGCGTTACGGCGAAATCTGGAAGGTAGATGTAGCCTTACCAGATACTTAGAAGGTGAATTCCCAAGTTCCTCTAAGCAGTAAGTTTTAAGTGATTACATACTGTGGTTTTATTTTAGAATCAATCAATGTGTTATGATGTCCTCGGAAATATTATCAGCCTTGTGTTCGAGGACAGCCTGAAGGGAAGTCGGCCCTTTGGCACAGAGGGAGGAATGGAATGGCTCTGGCTTGAACACAGATATGTCAAAATCTATTAGCTATAAATAGGGCCTGTGCAGGATTCAAAATAAGTTCCCATTTGAAAAAAAAAATCATGTTATTCTCCTTAATCTTCTCTCTGCTTTCCTTCATGTCTCCTTTCCAGACTTGGCCCAATCACTAATGAAAAGGTCGAGCCATCCTAACCTCTAAGTTTTCCTGTCTGGTAGCTTTGTCGTCGTCTGCCAGCTCAACTGAAATAGTGTCACTTTTCACCCAATGTTGGATGTGCGTTGGGACGACATCCTCCTTTCCTTTTGCTCATGGATAGTTTTTAAACATCTCTATACATTGCTTTTCAAAAGACAGAATAGCACTCTTTAGTGAGTTTGCTCCACAATGATGACATGAGCAGTAGTTGGTGTGAAAACCCAGGAAGGAGCTTGCTTCATAGGTGACATGGACAATAATCGTAGGGGACAGTTTTATCACTATTTTTCTTCTTACATTTCTGAGGTTAAAATATGTTACCCAAAAAAAAAAAATGTTACCCAGCAGAGCCGGGCTCCCTTCTCCCTTCCTCTGTGACCATTTCTTTTAGCTTCCAGGTGACCTCAGTGATTTATTTTTTTTAAAGAATTTATTTATTTATTTGAGAGAGAGAAAAAGAGAGAGAGTGTGTGTGAGCCAGAGGGGAGGGGCAGAGGGTATGGGACAGGGAGAGAATCAGAAGCAGACCCCCCATTGAGCAGAGAGCCCAGTGGCGGGCTCCATCCCATGACCCTGCAGTCATGGCCTGAGCTGAAATCAACAGTCAGAAGCTTGACCACCGGAGCCACCCAGGCGCCCTGCCAGCCCCACCCCCCACCGCCCCAGTGATTTAATTTTTAAAGAAAGGATGCTGTCAAATATGGTGGATGAGGGGCGCCTGGGTGGCTCAGTGGGTTAAGCCGCTGCCTTCGGCTCAGGTCATGATCTCAGGGTCCTGGGATCGAGTCCCGCATCGGGCTCTCTGCTCAGCGGGGAGCCTGCTTCCTCCTCTCTCTCTCTGCCTGTCTCTCTGCCTACTTGTGATCTCTGTCTGTCAAATAAATAAATAAAATCTTTAAAAAAAATATGGTGGATGAAAATATTACCATAGCTGCTTCTCCCTGCTTTGGAGCTGTCTCTGCCTCTGCTGATTCTACCAATTTAGTATTTCAAGTTTTTTATTTAAATTCCAGTTAGTGAACATACAGTGTATTATTAGTTTCAGGTGTACAATTTAGTGAAATCATACAGTATCTGCCTTTCTCTGTGTCACCTAACATAATACTGTCTAGCACCATCCATGTTGTGAATGACAAGATTCATTCTTTTTTGTGGCTGATTAATACTCCTCTTGTATGTGTGCATGCACCTACGCCTGTGTGCCTCTCAAAAAGTTAAAAATAGAACTACCTTATGACCCAACAGCCACGCTACTAGGTATTTACCCAAAGAATATGGGAACACGAATTCAGCTTAACTGACTGAGCCACCCAGGTGCCCCTTACCTCTCTGATTCGTATGGACCTTCTGCAAATCTTACGTACAAATTCTGGATGTCCTGCAATCTGTATCTCCCACCTCCTGTTGGAGTTCATGTGCATCACTTCTAGGTCCTTGCTGCTATAGAAACAATTCTGAAGTGAGCATCGTAGACATAGGACTTTGGCAAACTATATCAAGATGTGTAGAGTGGATTCCTAGAAGTTAAATTGTCCAAAGGCCTGAGGACCAGGAGAGCCAATAATGGTGTAAGTTCTAGTCCAAGGGTAGGAGAAGACTGATGTTTCAGCTCAAGAAGTCAGGAGAGAGAACGATTCTCTCCTTCTCTACCTTTCGGTTCTATTCCTGCTCTCAGCAGATTGGATGATGCCCAGCTGCACTGTTTACTCCCTCTCCCAGTTTGAAGGCTCATCTTTTCTGCTTATAGGCCTCAGACAGATGGCTAGAAGTTTTGCCTTCACTGTACTGTAAGATTCAAAGGTAGTGCGAAGATGGAGAGCAAGGTCCATTAAACAGTGCCAACAGAGAAATCAGTTCACATGGAGGCGTTACGGGGAAATCCGGAAGGTAGATGTAGCCTTACCAGATACTTAGAAGGTGAATTTCCAAGTTCCTCTAAGCACTCACAGACACACCCAGAAATAATGTTTAAGTTGGGTACCTTGTGATCCAGTGAAGTGACATGTAAAATTAACCATCACGGGGTACCTGGGTAGCTCCTGTGGTTAAGCATCTGCCTTTGGCTCAGGTTGTGACCTGTGACCTCTGGGTCCTGGGATCAAGCCCCATGTTGGATTCCTGGTGCAGCGAGGAGTCTGCTTCTCCCTCTGCCTGTCCCCACTGCTCGTGAACTCTCTTTGTCTCTCTCGCTCTCAAATGAATAAATTAAAAAAATCTCAAAAAAATAAAATTAAATTAACCATACATCCTATAAACTTGGGCAGGATAGATACTTCTTTTTTTTTTTTAAAGATTTTATTTATTTATTTGACAGAGAGAGATCACAGTAGACAGAGAGGCAGGCAGAGAGAGAGAGAGAGAGGGAAGCAGGCTCCCTGCTGAGCAGGGAGCCCGATGTGAGACTCGATCCCAGGACCCTGAGATCATGACCTGAGCTGAAGGCAGCGGCTTAACCCACTGAGCCACCCAGGCGCCCCAGGATAGAGACTTCCTGAATTGATAAGTCTGTGGATGTTATCTCCCCCTTTTCAAGTTTCCACGGGATCATCTGCTGATTTCTGCCCCATTCAGTCCTTGATGCAGTCTGGTGGCACATCAGTGTGTCCAACTGTGGCTGGGCCACTCCTGGCCTGCTGTTCTGAATGGGTATTGAACTCCTGCTGCCCCTGACCTTGGTTCCTTTCATGTGCTCAAGATACACTGCCATTTGTTGAACTTCTTTCACCATTGCAAAACAGTGTATCATTTTTCTATTCATTGTGTTTCTGATAATCTTACCGTGCTCCTTGGCTTTTGTTGCCCGTCATAACTTAAGGTTATATGCCAGGAAGTATTTAAAAATAAAGCAACGAGAGGGGCGCCTGGGTGGCTCAGTGGGTTAAAGCCTCTGCCTTCAGCTCAGGTCATGATCCAGGGTCCTGGGATCGAGCCCCGCATCGGGCTCTCTGCTCGATGCTTAACAACTGAGCCACCCAGGCGCCCTTAGAGAAAAGGAAATGTTATTAAGAAAACCATAATAAGGAAGAAAAAATACCTTTACAGTACTGTACTGTATTCATTGAAAAGAATTCGTATCTAAGTGGACCTGCGCGCTTCCAACCTCTGTGGCTCGAGGGTCAGCTGTTCATCGTCCGTCTGCAGGCTGGAGGTAGAGGCGGTCACAGGATTTGCTGAGTCTGCTGAGAGGGAGCTTGTGCTGCTTGGTTCCGGGAAGCCCAGGGCCTGGAGGTGTGAAACCAGCCACGGCACTCAGTGTGGCATGTGAGGTGGCGCCTTCTTCCTTCCCATAGGGCTTTGTCAACATGACCTCATTTTCACAGGCATCGTAATAATCTGGGAATTCATGTAATATGATGCCTTGGCTTCGATTTAAGGTTTCCCGAGGCCACTAGAGTCCCCCTTGATCGTGGGACACGTCTCTGTTTTAGGCCTTTCTTTGTGGATTTTTGCCTCTTAAAAGAAGTCATTCACACTCGATGACTCTTTCCTTTTGGAAGAAGGAGTTATAAAATGAACTCACTCTCAAGCCTTTCCGGGAAGCGTGGGAAATATATTTTACTGGAAAATCAATAGCCCGGGATAGAGCTACAAAAGGCCTCCACCTCTCACCATCTGTCTTACTCCGAATTTGGTCAGAGGCTCATGGAGCAAAAGGATACTCAGTTGTCCTCGGGAAGACAGAGTCAGGGAGGCAAAGGCAGTGTCTGGGTGCAGCCTATTTTAGTAAGTTCGAATGGATTTCATCTCAATCAAACCGTACTGCTCGGAAGCTGGTCGGCTTGCCAAACCCCTTGCCTTCTGACTCACCACTGAGGCCTTCTGTTTGGGAACACACAGCCTCCTCTGTCTGCTTCCCTTTTTATCCTTCTACAGGAGATGCCCTGTGGCCTGCAAAATAAAGAACCAGTGTCAGAAGTTCATCAGTTGGTCTTTTGAGATTGAGGAGAGCAGTAAAGGCCTAAATGAATTTGGGAAAGAATCCCAAGCATCCACCCAGATGAGCATTTCTACTAATCAAATCATAGCAAGGGCAGTGCTGTTTAGTATGTTATCATTCAATTTTTTTTCCCATTACTTAACGAAGGATTCATTGACCACCTTTGTCAGTTTAGTTCTAAAGATTTTATTTATTTATTTGACAGACAGAGATCACAAGTAGGCAGAGAGGCAGGCAGAGAGAGGAGGAAGCAGAGAGCCAGATGTGGGTCTCGATCCCAGGACCCTGGGATCATGACCTGAGCTGAAGGCAGAGGCTTAACCCACTGAGCCACCCAAGTGGCCCAAGTCAGTTTAATTCTGTAGGTCAGCATTCAGCCATATTCAAAACTCACTGCAGTGTGAGTTAACCAGTTTCACTCTGTGAACTCACTCACAGGCAGCAGGAGGTGTCTGCGTGCTTAGCTCACCTTTGCCTACATGGGTCCCGGGCTAGTGGGTCCAACAAGAACGGGACTCCTGCAAAGCGTTCTGCCTCACCTAGCAAATCAACCCGCTGCAGCAAGACAGTCCATACCCTTCTCGCAAAATCTTACCGAGTTCTTTTTCTTTTCTTTGCAGAATCTTAGCGATTACTTTTTTTTTTAAAGATTTTATTTATTTATTTGCCAGAGACAGAGGGAGAGAGAGCGAGCGAGCACAGGCAGACAAAGAGGCAGGCAGAGGCAGAGGGAGAAGCAGGCTCCCTGCCGAGCAAGGAGCCCGATGTGGGACTCGATCCCAGGACCCTGGGATCATGACCTGAGCCGAAAGCAGCTGCTTAACCAACTGAGCCACCCAGGCGTCCCGCGATTACTTTTTTTTAAGATTTTTATTTTATTTATTTGACAGAGAGAGATCACAAGTAGGCAGAGAGGCAGGCAGAGAGAGAGAGGAGGAAGCAGGCTCCCCACTGAGCAGAGAGCCCGATGTGGGGCTCGATCCCAGGACCCTAAGATCATGACCTGAGCCGAAGGCAGAGGCTTAACCCACTGAGCCACGCAGGCGCCCTTTAGCGATTACTTTTAAAGGAGCCCCGGATCACAGCATTAAAGGAAATGGACATGAGAACGCTGTTTCAGTGGTGAGAGGGAGGTCGGATTAATGCAGTGTTGTTTGTTTTAAAAATCACATTGTATGATGTAAATAATGTCTGACTTTCCTAATTTAAAAACTCCCTTGAGGCAGTGAATGACTGGATCTAGTTTGATTTTTTTTTAATTTCGTTTTCCTTGTTTCCAGCAGACATTATAATTTGGGTAGGGTGACAGTTAGAGGCAACAGTGCTCAGAAGGAGGGTGAGTTTGTGGGATGGCTGGTTTCCAGACATAGTCTTTTCAGAAAAATGTGAACAAAGGGAGATCATTAGATGACTTCATTCCTTCCTGAACACAAGCAGGAAGGCAGGCCACCATCCTTTTCCCCCTTCTCAATACAGATCCTATAGGCAAATAATGCTGTTAATAAAGCAGTCTGCATATGTTTTACCACCTCCTTAATAGAAGGCGATATTGCTGCATTCTGGTGCGGTTCTCCCAATTTCTTAGAATACGGAACAAATATCAGTGCTGAGCATGAATGTACACCTACATGAGCTGAAGCATGGCAGTGAGCCGCGGCCCAGCTGGGCAGGGAGCCCTGTGATGGACAGATTCAAGGTTGGAAGGCTGCTCTCCTGGATGAGGACTTGGAGGCCAAGACAAAAACCTGAGGAGGGGCGCCTGGTTGGCTCAGTGGGTTAAAGCCTCTGCCTTCGGCTCAGGTCATGAACCCAGGGTCCTGGGATCGAGACCCGCATCAGGCTCTCTGCTCAGTTGGGAGCCTGCTTCCCTTCCTGTCTCTCTGCCTACTTGTGATCTCTGTCAAATAAGTAAATAAAATCTTTAAGAAAAAAACCTGAGGAGTTTCTATTAATGGATGAGAAATGTGTGCTTTGACTTTTTTAAAAATAGTTTTATTGACATATAATTCATATACCACATAACTCACCATTTTAAACTGTACAATTCACTGATTTTTTGTAAGTTAACAGAATTATGTGACAAACACCACAGTCTGGTTTTACAATGTATTTTTAAAAGATTTTATTTATTTATTTGGCAGACAGAGGTCACAAGTAGGCAGGGAGGCAGGCAGAGAGAGGAGGAAGCAGGCACCCTTCCGAGCAGAGAGCCCAATGCGGGGCTCGATCCTAGGACCCTGAGACCATGACCTGAGCCGAAGGCAGAGGCTTTAACCCACTGAGCCACACAGGCACCCCCCACCCTTTTTAAAAAGATTTTATTTATCTATTTGACAGATGGAGATCACAAGTAGGCATTTAAAATATTCATCACCTGATCACCTCAGTAAGAAACCCTGTACCCAGAGCAGCAATGTTCACAATAGCCAACCTATGGAAAGAGCCCAGATGTCCATCAATAGATGGATGGACAAAGAAAGGGGGATATTATATGTACTATATATACATAATATCATATATATTATGTGTAATATATATATTCCCATATATAGAATATATAGCATACCTCCAATGGAATACTACTCAGCCATCAAAAAGAATGAAATCTTGCCATTTGCAGTGGCCGATGGAACTAGAGTGTATTACGCTAAGCAAAATAAGTCAGCAAGAGAAAGACAAATACCATATGATTTCACTCATATGTGGAACTTAAGAAACAAAACAGGTGAACATAGGGTAAGGGAAGGAAAAATAAAATAAGACAAAATTAGAGAGGGAGACAAACCATAAGAGACTCTTAACTCTAGGAAAAAAATAGGGTTGCTGGAAGGGAGATGGGTTGGGGGATGGGGTAAGTGGACGATGGGTGTTAAGGAGGCCACTTGATGGAATGAGCACTGGGTGTTATAGGCAACTGATGAATCACTAAACTCTGTCTCTAAAGCTAATAGTACAATATATGTTAACTAAATTGAATTTAAATAAAATTTAAAAAAAAGAAACCCTGTACCCATTAGCAATCACTTCCTCCAGGCCTTGATAGCCACTAATCTACTTTCCGTTTCTATGGATTTTGCCAATTGTGGACATGTCATGTAAACTGAATCATACATAATTTTTCCTCTGTGTCTGGTTTCTTTCAGTTAGCATGTTATTTTCATCGTTTGTTCATGTTATAGAATGTACCAGTACTTTCCTTTTTATGGCTAAGATTCTATTGTATAGATGTACTAAGTTATGTCTATCCATTCATCAGTTGGTGGACCTTTGGACTGTATCCACTTTTTGCTGGTTATTAATAATGCTCTGTGAAGGTTCATGTGCAGGTTTTTGTGTGGACATATGTTTTCATTTCTCTAGGAATTGAACTGCTGTGTCACATGGTGAAACTCTATGGCTGTTCAAATTCTTAGCCAACTTTCAAGTAATTATTTTTACTGTTGAGTTTTTAGAGTTCTTTATATATTCTGGATACTAGGCCCTTGCCGGATATATGACTTGTAAGTATTTCTCCCAATCCGTGGCTTGTCTTTTCACTTCCTTGATAATCTCCTTTGACACACAAAGTTTTAAAGTTTTATAAATTCTAGCTTACTTATTTTTTTCTCTTGTTGCTTGTGCTTGGTTTTTCTTTTGTTGCTTGGTGTCAAATCCATCGTCGTGAAGATTTCCTCTTTGATTCTCTTCTAAGGGTTCGGTTATTTTAACTCTTGAGTCCATGTTGAATTAATTTTTGTGTATGTTATAGAGTTGGAGTACAAATTCTTTTGCATGTAGACACCCAGTCGTCCTCGTGCCATTTGTTGAGAAGATAGTTCTTTCCCTATTGAAATGTCTTGGTACACTTGTCAAAAATCAGTTGACCGTGGGTTCATTTCTAGACTCTCAATTCTACTCTACTGATCCGTCTATCCTATACCTGTACTAAACTGTCTGGTTACTGTAGCTTTGTGATACATTTTGGAATTGGGAGGTGTACCCTCTACTCTGTTCTTTTCCAGGATTTTAAGAGTTTGTGAAGGACTGATATAAATTCTTTCAACTTGTAGAATCAACCAGTAAGGTCTTCTCATCCTGGGCTTTTAACTTAGGGGAATTGTTTTGAATGCTTATTCAATGTCTTGTTATATTGTTGAGACTTTCTGTTTCTTTTGTGAGTCAGTTTTGGTAGCTTTGTATCTTTCTAGAATTTTCTTTTTACTTTGAGAAGTTGACCTAGAGTTTGCAATGTATATTTAGAACTAGTGCAAAAGGAGTACTCTGCTGCTTTACAGGTAGCATGAGTACCTTATAATAACAGAGTACTCGTAATTCCTCCCTCCCATCCCTCATATCCTTGCTGTCATTCATTTCATTTATACATAAGCATTATATATATGCCTATCTATAAGCATATCTATCTATCTATCTATCTATATGCTTTTTAAGATTTTATTTATTTGAGAGAGAGAACGAGAGAAACAGAGCATGAGGTGGGGAAGGTCAGAGGGAGAAGCAGAGTCTACGCCCAGCAGGGAGCCCGATGCTGGGCTTGATCCTGGGACTCTAGGATCATGACCTGAGCGAAAGCAGTCTCCCAACCAACTGAGCCACCCAGGCGTCCCTATATGTGCTTTTTTATAAGCATATATATATACATACTTATCTTAATTTTATATATATATATATATATAATATATATATATATATATATAATTGAATACATTGTGGTTTTTTTAAAAAGATTTTATTTATTTATTTGACAGAGATCACAAGCAGGCAGAGAGGCAGGCAGAGAGAGAGGGGGGGGGAAGCAGGCTCTCTGCCAAGCAGAGAGCCTGATGTGAGACTCGATCTCAGGACCCTGGGATCATGACCTGAGCAGAAGGCAGAGGCTTTAACCCACTGAGCCACCCAGGCACCCCAACCTTCTTCGCCTTCTGATATTCTCTTTAAACATGTGTTATCCCATAGTTCGTAGGTATTCTGTAAACTCTTTTCTTTATGCTTGCTTTTCAGTTTCAAAATCTATCGATATACCCACAAGTTCATTTGTGTTACAGTGTTTTGGATTACTACCATTTCACTTTCATTCTAAGTATTTCTGTCTTTCTGCTTACAATACCCATCCATTCTTGTATGTTGTCTACTTTCATCAGAGCTCTTAGCATATCACTCACAGTCCTATTAAAATCCTGGTCTGATAATTCCAGTATTCGTGCCATACTTGACTGTGGTTCCAGTGTTTTTTCTGTCTCTTCAGACTGTGTTTTTTGCCTTTTAGTATGCCAACTTTTTGTTAGAGGCCATACATGACATACTAAGTAAAAGGAGCCGCAGCAAGGAGACCTTTAGTAATATGGTGGTGAGGTGTGGGGGCAGGGGAGGAGGGATTCTGAAGCCCAACGATTTGGTCTCCGTCTTTTGGTGAGTTTATGTCTCTCGGTTGTGAACTTCACCATTGCTTCTCAGGTCATTTTCCTCCTTCTCGCAGGACAGGAAGGCTCGAGGGAGCTGAGGTAGGGTATTTCCCTTCCCCTAGCTAGGTTAGGCCCTGGTTAAAACCTGATAGTTAGGCTCTGGTAAAATAATTTCTCTCTTGAGGGCAGACCTTGTTAGGATGGACAGAATGCTCCGATGTATTTCAAAATGGCTTCCTTTCCTTTCCTGCTTCTGAAGCAGGAGGGAAATTTTCCTCCTCTCTTCTTTGTGACAGCCTGGGAGAGCTGCCAGAGGTACCACAAAAGGTGGGTGTGCTGCCCTGTGGCGGGGCCCCCTGGGAGTTTGAATTCTCAGACTCGTCCACACTGTGCCCCCAGTAATCCAGTTACAGCTCAGGTTTTCCTGCCCTGCTCCTGATCTCCGTGGAGGCCTCTGCTCGTGGGCTTCTGCTCCAGCAAGGTTTGATTCCTGTATCTGCCTGCCTGTCTCTCCACTCGTGGGGGTAACACCCCCCGTCCCCGCCCCGTGGCCTCAATTCCCTGACAGGTATAAGGAAAGTCAGGCGGCTGTTTTTTTCCAGTTAGTTCAGCTATCGACTTACTGTTAGGATGGAGTAATGACTGCCATGCTGCTTAAAGGCTGGACCAGAGACCGGAAGTCCTCTTTCTTCTTTTTCGATATGGACATTTACAGCTATATGCTTGTCTGCTTTAACAGCATCCCAGGAGTTTTTAAATTTTTTTAATTTAAAAAAAATTTTAAAGACTTTATTTATTTGTCAGAGAGAAAGAGAGAGTGCACAGAAGCAGGGGAAGTGGGAGAGGGAGAAGCAGGCTTCCCTATTGAGCAGGGAGCCCGATGCGGGACTCGATCTCAGGACCCTGGGTTCATGACCTGAGCTGAAGGCAGCAGCTTAACAACTGAGCCACCCAGGCGTCCCCCATGAGTTTTTAATGTTGCGTCAGCTTTCTGGGTGGGGGGATCATTTCTGTTCTGTCACTGGATTAGTTTCAGAGAGCATTAGTGCCTGCAGGTCCCAGGATTTATTGATATTTTCCCCTTTTGAGAGTAGTTTCTGAGGAATAGAGGAACTAAAAGGAGACATGAGTGGTTGGGGAGGAGGAGGAATGACTTAAGCCTTTGCTTTTGAAGCCACACTGTGGCCTGTGGCCCCTAAACCAGGGATTCTCAACTGGGGTGATACCGTCCTTCAGGTGGCATTCAGCAGTGTCTGGACGCTTGTTCGTTTGCCCTGTGGTTGGGGGGGGTGCAGCTGGCATGTAGTGGGCCACGGACACTACTCAATATCCCATAATGCACAGGGCGGCCCTCACAGCCAAGAGTTGTCTGGTCGGAAGTGTCAGCGCCGCCCTGGAGAAACCTTTTTTAACCCCTTCCATTGGTGGGCCTGTTTCCCGCTCACTCAACACCTACCTGTCCAGTGTCTCGGTCCCTCTTCACAATGGTCCCTGAGGTAGGTGAAATGTCACAATCTGAGGTGAGGCGAGTGAAGCCTTAAAACTGTGGCCACCTGTCCATCAGTAGCAGAGACTGGACGACCCCTCCCCAAGCCTGGCGGTTCCACTCAAAGCCCACAGTGACCGAGGCCTCCGCTCGCTTTGTCCACTCCACCTTTCCAAAAGCGGACCATCATGCATTGTCCTGTGAGTCTCTTTCTGGAACCCTGGTTGCCTGAGGGACTCCTTGCAGCTGAGAATGCTTCTCACTGTCCTGTGGTCCCCTATTTAACACCCCCCTCTGCAAACAGAGTGGAAACTCCCCACAGGCCGTGTGCCATTGGGCATGGAGATAAAATACACCGAAATGTTAGCTTGGTGAGCTCTAGGAGCTTGAAATGTAGGTTGTAGCTACTTCCAGAAGAGTTTGGGGAATGGGGCAGGCCCCCAAGACTGGTGGGGCAAGAGGCATTATGTTCTGTACGTTGGTGGTTTTGCCTAGAGGAATTTAATTTGGTTATTTTTCAGAATACCAGTAGGCATTATTCACTATTAAATTTCTCCCACTGGGGCGGGGTGCCTGTGTGGCTCAGTGGGTTAAAGCCTCTGCCTTCGGCTCAGGTCATGATCTCAGGGTCCTGGGATTGAGCCCCCGCATCGGGCTCTCTGCTCAGCGGGGAGCCTGCTTCCCCCACCCCCACCCCTGCCACCTGCCTCTCTGCCTACTTGTGATTTCTGTCAAATAAATAAATAAAATCTTAAAAAAAATTAAATTCCTCCCACTTCAGCTTCCTCTTCTCTTTGAATTGTTCATACTGGCACTTTTTACCTTTCCTAAAAGACCGGTTCTAACTCTATGTAATGATTCACTGTGGCCTCGGGTTCTGTCCCCTAAAGCTCTTATCGAAACATAACTTAAAGAAAAATCTTTTGTGGTATTGGACCTGTTATTACCCTGACATCGAATCTGTATGTCTTAAGGTAGCTGGTCTCAATGTCTCATCCGTAAAATGGGAAAATATGATCCTTGGTTAGCTGAGACCTTTCCCTGAGGATAAATGATTTCAAGCCCATGAAAGCATTCCCAGCAGTGCTGTGTAAATGGCCAGGTCCTTCCGGTTATGAGTAACTGTGAGAAACTAGATTCATAGGAATTATGCAGTTACTCATTTGCTGGAATGAAGTTCCTTGTTAGTTTGCATTCAGATTTTGTGCTTCTTACCTACTGGGGTGCTAGCCTAGTAATTTGGTTGAAACATCTAAAGCTCTATCTTCCCTCTGGTTCTCCTGATGAATACAAGATCTTGACCTTGACCTTTGTTTCTCTACAGGTGTTACAGAACATTTTGGACACTGAAAAGGATTATGCTAAAGAACTTCAGTCCCTGCTTGTCACTTACTTAAGACCCCTGCAGTCCAATAACAAGTAAGATTTACATTTTCAGCCCCTTGCTAAATAAAGCCAGATAACGTCAGCAGCTGGAGTCATTGCTGTCATGTCACTGAATAATTGATTTTGCCCTTTAGAAGAATTTCCACAGATCACAGGTTGCCAAGAACATGGTCAAGGCAACGGAAATTACACAGGAGGTTGCTGCTGGAGAGCTCGGCTTTCTGTCTTCTCTGGCCGTGGAAGGAATGAGCACGTCTGCATGTCCGTCTGTCACAGTTACCATCTCGTACATTTTAAAAGCGATGTGTGCATCGCTTTTACCTTGCACAAACACACACACTGCACAAATGTGTGCAGTTTTACCTTGCACAAACGGGACCTGCTGGTGTTTTTATGCAGAAAAGCGTGTAAACTGGAAAGTTATGTGCTCCCGCTGACCTTTGCGTGCTGGGGCAGAAACTCTTTCCTACGGTCTGAGAGTGGAAAGAGTGTGGCATTTTGTGAATGTTTGCAGGGGCACTTGGAACTTGAACTCGCGTTTCCCCCAGGCCTAAGAGAATGATAAGAGCTGTTCATGTGTTTTGTCTTGTCTTAAATAAAATACTCAAACTTTATTCAGGTCTTAGAAGTGACTGAGGTTTGAGTTGAAAACTTTGTTTTCATGCAAGAAAAATATGGACCATTTGTGTGTGTGTTTGTTGGCGTGGCCTGTTTAATAACTATTGGCTAATGGCATTTGTTTGCGTTTTTATTTTAATTGATTACACTTAACTAGGGATTATAATAATCTAGAAGGCGAATAGAAAATTGAGCTGCGGGTACACATACTAGAGGACAAAAGCCTCCCCTTTTCCCTCAGGAAGAGTTTACTTTTGCTGAACAGCTGCCTCAATTCTTGGACTTCAGGCTTAAATACGTTTAACATATTTTGCGATCCCCTCCCCCTGCTTTTTTGCCAAATCGTGGTTGCTAAGGCAGAAGGTCTTGCTCAGTTTCCCATGGCGCTGTGGGAATCTCACTTTGGTATGAAAGGATTTTGTATTCCCGAGTTTTCTAAGAGTCGAAAATGCGATCAACAACAAAGTGTCTTTTGTTATTATTATGTAAAACGCGAAGTGAACCCTGTGAATCCTACTTCCTAGAGCTGAGTGGAGGGAACCTCAGTGAATCACTGGGTCTAGTCCGCATTGAGCAAATGAGAAAAGTGAAGTCCAGAGAGGTTCACCGCCGGCCATGCCCGCCACACAGTCAGTCCGGGGCCAGACTCGACCCAGACGCCACCTGCTGCACCTCCTGCCTCCGACTGAAACGCGCCTTCCATTTTGTGGAGGTGACAGGCAGCGACAGGAAACCGGGGCGGTGGCCCTGCCAGGAGCGATGATAAGATTTCAAATGAAAGAGGCAGGAGCCTGACTCAGAACTCCCCCGATGCCCTATAAATTCAGAAGGCGGTCAGGGTCACTCTCCGCCAGGCTGTCTGGGGGATCCCAGGGGGACCGGAGCCAACCAGACTGTTCACCGTCTGATCCTGCGCAGGCCGAGAAAGCCCCGTCCCCGATCAGGTTCACTTCGGCCTGCCCGTCAGCTTCTTGGGGCCATGAGAGAGGGAAGTCAGGGAACCGGCCGGCTGGAGGTTTCGCTTTTGTCCCCCACGCTGGGGGGTTTCCCAGCTTGTGGTTCAGAAGGGCACGATGGCAGAGGAACTGGGCACTTCTGGTGCTCGAGGGGTTACTGGTAATGTTCGTGTGGGGCTTCCTTTGCTTTGTCAGCAAAAATTACTCTCTTGGAAACACTCCCCTTGTATTATTACAAGAAGAAAGAAGACGTGGCCGCCCCTGGCCTTTTCAATCTTCAGGAAAGGTGTGTGAGAGCATGGACTCTGGAGCTAGACTGTTGTGGTTTAAATCCTGGCTTCACCCTTCCCAGGCTTTGTGATGTTGGGTGGTTTGCTTAACCCCTCTGTGCCCAGGTCTCCTTATGGGTAAGATGGGACACAACAGCCCCTACCTCATGACCTTGACATCAGGCTCAACTGAGTTATTTGGGAAACGCCTGCCGGGGTGTTTAGTGCTGGGTGAGTGGTGTTGGCGGTTTGTTATCACCTACCATTTGGGAGGGGAAGAATGGAGAAAATTCATCGGACAGGGGCTCTCCATAAAACCATGGTTTTATCAGCTGGCCTTTATTTACTCCATTCCCTTCCACAAACAAACAAATCAGTACTGTTTTCTTCTCTACTTCTTCTGTTAAAGATTTCCTTTTGTTGATTTATGAGCATTTTAAATCGGGAGAAACTGGATTTTGTGGTTTTCCCCTGTGCCGTCTATGAGCCTATATAATACCTTTCAATTATTCTCCCGGTTCCTCTAGAAGAGAATACTCCAAATTGTTTACATTTATCCCCTGCTGTGATGGATTTTGCCTATTGAGGTACTTAGATATTACACACTTGTTACTCGTCCACTAGTCGCTTGTAAAACACCTAAATGTCTTTAATAAACACTTATTTGCTCTAGATCATTATTCTTATTGTAGAAAAAGGAAATCAAGGAAAGACACTTTTTTTAAAAGATTTTATTTATTTGTTTGACAGACAGAAATCACAAGTAGGCAGAGAGGCAGGCAGAGAGAGAGGAAGGAAAGCAGGCTCCCTGCTGAGCAGAGAGCCCGATGTGGGGCTCGATCCCAGGACCCTGCGATCATGACCCAGGCGCCCCTAGGAAAGACACTTTTAAATATTGTTTAAGAGGGGTGCCTGGGTGGCCCAGTGGGTTAAGCCTCTGCCTTCAGCTCAGGTCATCATCTCAGGGTCCTGGGATCGAGTCCCGCATCGGGCTCTCTGCTCAGCAGGGAGCCTGCTTCCATTCCTCTCTCTCTCTGCCTGCCTCTCCGTCTACTTGTGATTTCTCTCTGTCAAATAAATAAATAAAATCTTTAAAAAAAATGTTGTTTAAGACCACAGAGCTGGTGTAAATTAAAAAGCAAAAGTTAAAATGTAGGGATTGCTTCCCTCGTGCCATTGGTCAATTTTTTTCCCCAATTTTATTTTATTTTATTTTTTTCCAATTTATTTATTTTCAGAAAATCATTATTCATTATTTTTTCACCACACCCAGTGCTCCATGCAAGCCGTGCCCTCTATGATACCCACCACCTGGTACCCCAACCTCCCACCCCCCCGCCACTTCAAACCCCTCAGATTGTTTTTCAGAGTCCATAGTCTCTCATGGTTCACCTCCCCTTCCAGTTTACCCAAATTCCCTACTCCTCTCTAACGCCCCTTGTCCTCCATGCTATTTGTTATGCTCCACAAATAAGTGAAACCATATGATAATTGACTCTCTCTGCTTGACTTATTTCACTCAGCATCATCTCTTCCAGTCCCGTCCATGTTGCTACAACATTGGTCAATTTTTTAGCAGGTTATCAGCTCACCAGACTAGCGATGGGTAACGGGAATCCTCCTGAAGTTCTATCCACTGACACTGGGTATTTTTTTTTTTCAGTCTGAGTACTGTGGAGTTTACATCTTTGTTGGGGAACTTTGAGGAAATATGCTTGTTTCAGCAGACGCTCTGTCAAGCCTTGGAAGAATGTTCCAAGTAAGTATTGCCCATTGCCCTTAGGCTGGCTAGCCACACCATTTCTTTGGTATGTTTTCTTTTCCTGCTGGCTGCTGTCTTAGATAGGGATACTTTTTATCTACTCACTTGTTAGAGCGTTGATAAACTGTCCCAGTACAGAGAAAAGGCACCAGGGAGAGCCAAACCCCTCGTTGTATATCAGGGCTCTACAAGCAGTAAACCATTTCTGACTTCATTTAAAAATCATTATCGATTTACTGCTCCTGGTCAGTATGAGAGACAAATCAGGTCTCCATCGACCGGGGATGATGCCTGTGACATTGATTCGATATCTCCTTTTGTACATTGCCAATTACTTGGGAAAGTTAGGTGATTCATTCAGTTGCATAAGCTGCTTTTTCTCTTTTAGTCACACCTGGTAGCTTGTTAACGCTTGAAATACACAAAAAGTTGGGGAAGGGAAGTATATCTTTTTTTTTTTAAAGATTTTATTTATTTATTTGACAGAGAGAGATCACAGGTAGGTAGAGAGGCTGGCAGAGAGAGAGAGAGGGAGAGAGGGAAGCAGGCTCCCCGCCGAGCAGAGAGCCCGATGTGGGACTCCATCCCAGGACCCTGAGATCATGACCTGAGCCGAAGGCAGCGGCCCAACCCACTAAGCCACCCAGGCGCCCCAAGGGAAGTATATCTTGATGAGAACCACAGTACATGTCAGGTGGTCAGCTTGGTGGTTGAGGTGTTCAGCCCCATACTGCAGAATGGACTGCAGTGATCATCAGGCCATATAGTTCTGTGGCAAGATGAGTTTTCCAAGCACTGTATCTCAGAGAAGTTGGCAACTTTCATCATCTCCAGGGAAATATGGGTGACTGCCTGTTTCTCGAGCTTTCTGGGACACAGACGGTCATCCAGGAAGGAAGATGGTTAAGGCCTGAGGAACCATCCTAAATGCTGTTAGGGATCCAGCTTATTGACGTGGAAAGATAAGTCACTAAGTGAGAAGAGCCGATTACAAGCTAGATTTGTAATCTTTGTTTTCCGTTTTATCAAGAAACATGTAGAAGGAAGACCAAGGAATATGCCAGAATTATCCTAATAGCTATCTCTGAATGGTGGAATGCTGAGTAATTTTTCTTTCTTGCACTTCTCTGATTTGCCTACAAATGAAAACAGGTGGCTTGTAACTCAAAAAGATTAAAGTCATGAAGCCATCCTGCCTGGCAACCCCCAAACCACCGAGACTACATAATACTCCTTTGTGGTGTGTCAGTTTGGGGTTTGATTACTTTTGTCTGCACTTGAACTTCATATAAATTAGCCAAGAGTATTTTGTGTGTGTGTGCCTGGCTAAAATTTTGAATATTGTAGTTTGAACAAATGTCTTTAAAAAACACTATCTGGTCCTTTCAAGTAAGTATCCGGCCTCTGTGTATGGGCACCACGTTTGGTGGCTCGAGTTTGGCGTGGTGGTCCAGTACCCCATCAAAAAAAGTAATAATAAAGTAGCGGTCAGGAACTTGCATTCCATGGCAAAAGTGTTATAGTTTCTCTCTTCACTTTGGCAAAAGAATTCAAAAGGTTTGCATGTTGCCAGGTTTGACTGGAAGCCTCTTCCTTTATCCCCTGTTTCTTATTTTACATTCTGAGTTTTCATCTGTTTTACCTGCAGGTTTCCAGAAAACCAACACAGAGTCGGAGGTTGTCTGTTGAACCTCATGCCTCATTTTAAATCTATGTACCTGGCTTACTGTGCAAATCATCCGTCAGCTGTCAATGTGCTTACACAGCACAGGTAAGTCGTTAACATTTCCCCAAAGAAGCGGTTCCACAGTGCGATCCTTTCCTAGGACCGCTTTGTTTGGCAATGCAAGGCCTCCAGTGGAACTTCTGATCATCCCCCTTCACCACTGCTGGAATTAATCCGTCGTTACACGGATTGCATATCAGCTCAGTGGGTAGTTTACTAAGCATCTGCTATGTGCACGGTCATGTACTAGCTGATGGGGCTACAGTAGTCCATAAGGAAGAGGCAGTCCCTCCCCTCCTGGAGCATAGAGGCTTGAGAGAGATACGGACATGAAATTAAAAGTCATAAACATGTGGTTTTACAAAAGGGTAATTAAGAAGATGCTGTGAGACTTTGCAATGTGGTAGCAGCTTTGTGTGGGGCGAGGGAAGGATCAAGGAAGGCTTTCCTGAAGCCTAATTCTGTTTACATTCAGTGTTTTAGCCTTCCCCTGCCCCAGCGAATGGTTTGTCTGAGTTGCTGGCAGATAGCTAGAGTGCCTGGGTTCATCTCTTTGTCACTTTCCCTTTGGCTGGTGCGGGAAGTTTCCAAGCAGTGCCGTGGCTCAAAGGCAGATACTCGTGAACTTGGAAAGGTGGAAGGGAACTAGCAGTGTGAACTGACTGGCAAACAGTTTAAGCAATGGGCTGTGATAATTGCGCATGGAAATTGTTTCTGATTCATGGGGAACAACAAAACCGTATCTCCTTTAAGAGTCCTTGCAAGGGCCCAAGACAGGTTTGTACCTCTCCCACCCTTCGTTACCCCTGGTTGCCCATCCCTGACGCATTCACTGATGCATTCATCTGGGCCAGAACCCCAGGTGATAGGCTTCAAGATGCAGGTTTTTTAAAAATAATTTTGGTGGTTTTTTTTTAAAGATTTTATTTATTTGACAGACAGAGATCACAAGTAGGCAGAGAGGCAGGCAGAGAGAGAGAGAGGAAGAAGCAGCCTCCCTGCCGAGCAGAGAGCCCGATGCAGGACTCGATCCTGGGATTTGGGATCATGACCTGAGCCGAGACTCAGAGCTTTATTGATTTAGGCCCATGGGTGGCTCAGTTGTTTGAGCATCTGCCTTCAGCTCAGGTCATGATTCCAGTGTCCTGGGATGGAGCCCCGCATCGGACTCCCTGCTCAACGGGGCGCCTGCTTCTCCCTCTGCCCCTCCCCTTTGCTCATGTACTTTCTGTCTCCCTCAAATAAATAAATAAATCTTTAAAAAAGGAGCTTTATTGACTTTATAGAACCATTAGGTAAGGACATTTTAAAGGTAGAATTCAGTGGGTCCCGCTTGAAGGTCCATTTTACCCTGATCGAAGTCATGACTTTTTGTGGAATAGCAAATACGGAAATTGGAGTTTAAGGAAAGAGAGGCCATGGTTCTGAGTTGCTTAGGCAAGTGGCTCAACTCCTTAAAGCTAATATTGGCTAATAATAGCACTGACAGCATTCCAGGCACATGACCTAAAAGCCTATGAAGGAATTACTATTACCACCGTCCCTGCTTTACAGATAAGACATGGGAAGGTCTGCTAGTCTGCCAGAGAACTCATAGCTCTTAAGTGGTTGAGCCACAATTAGCATCCGGGTCTGTCAGCCTTCTAAAAACAGTATTTTTATTAAGATCTCTGTTTTACCTGCAAAGCATAATTTAAATGCAAATTTAAAGAATTAATAAAATGAACACCCATGAACACACACCACCCAGCTTAGGAAGGAAAACATTACGAAAAAGGCGAAAGAAAGCATCACCATTTCCTTTTTTATCTACCAGCCTTATTGAATTGTACTCCGTATACCGCACGATTCACCTATTTGAGGTGCACAGTTGAATTATTTTGAGAATATTCAGAGCTGTGCGTGCATCACCACAGTCAGTTGGAGAACATTTTCCTCACTCCCCAAACAAGCCCATGCTCATTAGCAAGCACCCTCCATTGCCAGGCCAAGGCAGCCACGGAAGACCTTTACATTGCTCTGGCTTTGCTTCTTCCGGACATTTCACTTAAGGGGAGTCACACAGCATTAGGGCCTTTTGTGTTTGGCTCTCTTCACTTGTCATGTTTCCAAGCTGCATCCATGTTGTAGCACTTACTAGTACCTCGTTTTTTATTTTTCAAAGATTTTTATTTATATGAGAGAGTGAGAGAGAGAGAGAGAGAGAGAGAGAGCAAGCGAGCGCACGTGTGGAGCGGTGGGGGGGTGCAGAGGAAGACAGAAGCCATACGGAGCAGGGAGCCCGATGCGGGGCTCGATCCCAGCACTGTGGGATCATGACCTGAGGGAAAGGCAGATCCTTAACCGACTGAGCCACCCAGGCGCTCCTAGTACCTCACTTTAAAAAAAAATCACCACAGAAGATTTCATTATTTAAATAGTGCATATCGTTCTTCCATTCACTAGTTTGCAGACATACA
This sequence comes from Neogale vison, assembly GCF_020171115.1. NCBI lineage: Eukaryota > Metazoa > Chordata > Mammalia > Carnivora > Mustelidae > Neogale > Neogale vison. The sequence continues at coordinate 15,105,605 of NC_058105.1, forward strand.
GACTGTAAATAATCCGCTGCTCTGTGTGGACATATGTTTTCATTTCACTTGGGTAGATTCCTAGGAGTGACATGGCAAGGTCATAGGAGAACTCTTCTGTTTTTGCCTTCGGAGCGACTGTCAAGACTGTTTTCCAAAATGGCCGCACCAGGTGGTGTTCCCGCCACCAGTGTATGAGGGCCCCATTTCCCCCACCATTTGTTATTATGAGTCCGTTTGATTATAACCATCCTTATGGGTGTAAAGTGATCTCTCATTGTGATTTGATTTGCAATTCCCTAATGAATAGTGATGGTAAGTGCTTTTCATGGGCTTATTGGCCATCTGTACATCTTCATTGGGGGAAACGTCTGTTTGGCTCCTTCCCCTATTTTAAAATTGGATTATTTGTTTTATTGTTGAGAAATTATCTACATACCATAAATTCACCATTTTTAAAGATTTATTTATCTACTTTAAAGAGAGGGTGAGAGCACATGGGCGCACGCACGAGCTGGGGAGAAGGGCAGAGGAAAAGGGAGAGAAATCCTAAAGCAGAGTGTAGAGCCCCACCTGGGACTCAGTCCCAGGACCCTGAGATCATGACCTCAGCACCCATTTTAAAGTGTATAATATTGGCCACGTTGGGCAACCATCACCACCATCCAGTTTCAAAACATTTTCATCTCCCCCAAGCAACCTTATAGGCAGTAACAGTCACTCCCCTTCTTTCCAGTGGCTAATGATGTTGAACACAGTTGCATGTGCTTGTTGGCTCTTATAATAATCTTCTTTGAAAATATGTGTTTAAATCTTGCCCATTGTCTAGTTGGGATTTTCATCTTTTCATTGTTGAGTTGCAACACTTCTTTATATAGTCTTCTTTACATTCCTCTTATACATGATTTGCAAAAACTTCCTCCCACTTTGTGAGTTGTCTTTTCACTTTGTGGATGGTGTCCTTTGAAGCACAGAAGTCTTAATTCACGTTTCAGTTTGATGATGTCCAATATATCTGTTTTCCTGCTGTTGCTTGTTCTTTTGATGTTATAGCTAAAACATTGTTACTAATCCAGGTCATGAGGATTTGTGCCTATTTAAAAATTTTATACTGTTATCTCTTACTTACATTTAGCTCTTTAACCTATTTTTGAGTTAATTTTTGCATACGGTATGAGGTAGGGGTCCGACTTCATTCATTTGCATATGTCTAATGTCCCAGCACCCTTTGTTGATTTCTAGCCTTACAAATTTGTTAAATTGTTTTATGTCTCAGAATTGGATCTATTTTGGTGAATGTTCCACGTGAGCTTGAGAAGAATATATATTTTGCTGTGATTAGATGAAGTATTCTGTAAATGTAAATTAGATTACGAGATTGACAGTGCTGTCTAGTTCAGCTGTATCTTTACTAATTTTCCATCTGCTGGATCTGTTGATTACTGATAGGGGGATGTTGAGGTCTCTAACCACAATAGTGGATTTATCTACTTCTCCTTTCACTTCTATCAATGTTTGCCTCATGTATTTTGATGTTCCGTAGTTAGGTGTATTCATGTTAAGGATTGTTTTGTCGGAGAATTGGCCCTTTTATCTTTACGTAATGTTCCCTCTTTTTAAATTATTTTTTTAAGATTTTATTTATTTATTTGACAGAGATCACAAGTAGGCAGAGAGGCAGGCAGAGAGTGAGAGGGGGAAGCAGGCTCACCACTGAGCAGGGAGCCTGATGCGGGGCTCAATCCCAGGACCCCGGGACCATGACCTGAGCCGAAGGCAGAGGCCTCAACCCTCTGAGCCACCCAGGTGCCCCTGCTCCCTCTTTTAAAAAATTTTTTTATTTTTTATTAACATATAATGTATTATTAGCCCCAGGGGTACAGGTCTGTGAATCTCCAGGTTTACACACTTCACAGCACTCACCAATGTCCTTCCCCAATGTCCATAACCCCACCACCCTCTCCATACCCCCCTCCCCGCGGCAACCCTCAGTTTGTTTTGTGAGGTGTAGAGTCTCTTATAGTTTGTCTCCCTCCCAATCCCATCTTGTTTCATTTATTCCTTTCCTATCCCCCAAACCCCTCACATTGCCTCTCAACTTCCTCAAATCAGGGAGATCATATGATAGTTGTCTTTCTCTGACTGACTTAAGAGAAATTAACTTTTAAAAATACATTTAGCTTTATAACAAACATCCCCTTTAGGCATTAAACTTCCACAAAACACATCCTTTGCCCCTTATGAGTTATGCTCTTGCTTCAAAAGAGTGAAAAAAAAATTAAAAATTTGTTGAAGATTAGTTGACCGTGGAGTTAAGGGTCCATTTCTGAGCTCTCTATTCTGTTGCATTGATTTATGTGTCTGTTTTTGTGCCAGTACCATACTGTATTGATGATTCTAGCTTTGTAATAGAGCTTAAAGTCTGGAATTGTGATGCCACCAACTTTGGCTTTCTTTTTCAACATTCCTTTGGCTATTCGGGGTCTTTTCTGGTTCCATATAAATTTTAGGATTATTTGTTCCATTTCTTTGAAAAAAAAATGATGGGATTTTGATAGGGTTTGCATTAAAAGTGTAGATTGCTTTAGGTAGTACAGACATTTTCATAATATTTGTTCTTCCAGTCCAAGAGCATGGAACATAATGTTCCCTCTTTATCCCTGATAATTTTCCTTGTTATGATGTCAGGTTTTTCTGAAATTAATACAGCTAATCCAGCTATTTTTAAATGTATCTTTTGCATCCTTTTCCTTTTATTCATTCTATCAATATCTTACATACAATCTACAGTTGAGTCTTGTTTTTTAATCCACTGTGACGGTCTCTGTCTTTTAATTGGCATATCGAGACCATTTATGTTTAAAGTGGTTATTGATATAGTTGGATTCATGTTTACCATGTTTATAACTGTTTTGTTTTCATTGTACTTGTTCTTTGTTTCTTTACTGCCCTCCTTTCACTGACTTCTCTGGTTTTAGTTAAGTATTTTATATGATTTCATTTTATCTTCTCTCCTAGCATATTATACTTCTGGAAAAACTTTAGTGGGTTCCCTAGAGTTTATAATAACCATTTATAACTAATCTAACAGCACTTTTACATTAATACTTTCATTCCATAGGTAGCCTAGGTACCTTTTAACAGAGTATTCTCAATTTCCCCTTACCTCTTAAAACATTTTTCTCATTCATTTAATTTATCCATAAGGTAAAATAACCCAATATATTGTCTATTAGTTTGAACAGTTATCTCTTAGATCCATTAAGACTCAGAAAAAAGAAAGGTTTTCTTTCACTTGTATGTAGTATTTACTGACACTCTTCTTTTTTTATGTAGATCTAAGTTTCCTTTTCTCTAAAGAACTTCTTTTAACAATTTTTGCAAAGGTGGTCTACTAGTGAAAATTTCCCTCAGTTGTTGTTTGCCTGAGGAAGTCTTATTTCTCCCTCCACTGTTTTTTTCTTTTAAGTAGGCTGCACTCTGGGCATGAAGCCCAGTGTGGGGCTTCAACTCATGACCCTGAGATCAAGACCCAAGCTGAGATCAAGAGTCAGACTCATAACCCACTGAGCCACCCAGGTGCCCCTCTCCTCCACTTCAGAAGAATTTTTCCCTTTTATTTTTATTGTAGCAAAAAATATAAATAGCACGAGATCTACCCTCCTAAACAAATTTTAAGTATAAGAAAAGTACACAAGGGGATTTTTTTCTCGATTTTCACCAGGAGAACTTAAGTAGGCTTGTGGATGCAAAACCCACAAAAGTATTGGGATCCCAAGACTGGATCACTGGGAGTTTTTAACTGTCTAGCTAGTCCACACTTAGACTCTTAAAATTCATCAAAATTAGCATTTGAGTGTTGCTACTAGTTACTGGCTCCAGTGGCTTCTCTTTCAAGAAAGCGGATCTCTGTTTTAATTCTCAATATTTACTGGTCCTTCCAGATTTGGAGGAGGGGGGGCATGGTTTTCCCTGTGATCTCAATTCCCAGTAGATCTAAGGAAAGTCATTGATTTTCAGATAGTTCAGTGTTTTTTCTTGTGAGAATAGTAATGATGCCCTCCAAACTCTTTACGTGTTAGAGCTGAAACCAGAAGTCTTTCAATGATTTTTTTAAATTCGTTTTTTGGCAATTGCGGTGAGACTTTCCATATATGTATATGTGTGTGTGTGTGTGTGTGTGTGTGTGTATCTAGATCTATATACATACATACACATATATATAAAATATATGGAAGATCTATAAGATATATATATTATCTTATCAGTATTTCCTTTATATTCACACTAACTTAATTCTAGTGAGATATACTAATGTTACTGCTAGTGTAGCTTTGTATCCTCTTCCCTTTTTGGGGCTATTGTTATATGTATTACATCTCTATGCTACAAACCCAGTAATGTTGCTATAAATATTATTTTATGTGTATTAATGAAACTGAGAGAGGAAAGGAGAACAAGGATCTGTTTAGAACATCTGTTCCATTAACATTCTTACTTACTATGTGTTTATCTTTCTTTTTTTAAAAAAGATTTTATTTATTTCACAGATAGAGATCACAAGTAGGCAGAGAGGCAGGCAGAGAGAGCCGGGGAAGCAGGCTCCCTGCTGAGCAGAGAGCCGATGCAGGGCTCGATCCCAGGTCCCTGAAATCATGACCTGAGCTGAAGGCAGAAGCTTAAGCCACGGAGGCACCCAGGCGCCCCTATCTTTATTTCTTCCTGAGGATTTGAGTTACTCTCTGATAACACATCTTTCCTCCAATAGAGCTTTCCACCCACCTCCACTGTGCTATGGTTGTGAAATATATCACATTTCTGTATGTTACAGGCTCCATAATATGGGTATATAATATTGCTTTATACATTTGTTTTTTATATTAGGTAAGACAAAAAGGAGAAACAGGTATTTGTACTGTCTTTCATAATTGCATGATTACCTTTGCTGGTGCTCTGTTTTCTATGTGGTTTCGAATTTACATCTGGATTTACTTGATTTTATCATCTAATTTTCATATTTCCTGTAAGGTGGGTCTTCCAGCAAAGAATTCTCTGTTTTTGTTTATTGGGGAATGTTTTCTTCCCACCTACATTTTTTTTCCCACCTACATTTTTTTAAAGATTTTATTTATTTATTTGACAGACAGAGATCACAAGTAGGCTGAGGGGCAGGCAGAGAGAGAGAGAGAGGAGGAAGCAGGCTCCCTGCTGAGCAGAGCAGAGAGCCCGATGTGGGGCTCGATCCCAGGACCCTGGGATCATGACCTGAGCCGAAGGCAGAGGCTTTAACCCACTGAGCCACCCAGGCGCCCGCTCCCACCTACATTTTTGAAAGACAGTTTGGATGAATATAGACTTCTTGGTGGGCAGTTTCGTTTCTTTACCTTGAATATGTCATTTCACTACCTCTGCGCCCTTATTAACTCTGAGGAGAAATTAGTGGTTATAATCTTCTTCAGGTTCCCTAGCCCATGATGAGCTGTTTTTCTCATTCTCATTTTCAGATTTGCTTTTTGTTTTTGTCTCTCAGCATCTTTACTATAATTTGTACATGAATCTTTTTGTATCTCTCCTACCTGGCATTCATTGAGCTTTTTGGTTATGTACATTAACATTTTTCTCAAGTTTAGGAAGTTTTCAGTCTGAAATGGATTCATTTTTCTTTATTCATCTCCCCCCCACCCTCTGTTTTCTCAGATTACATTAGCTCTATGAATCTATCATTAAAGTCACTGATTCTTTTGCCAGTTCACACCTACTCTTGAGCATCTCCAGCAAATTTTAAAATTTCAGTTATTATACTTTTTAACCCTGGAATTTCCATTTGGTTCTTTCTTTTTCTCCTGTAATTTCTCTACTAATACTCTCTGGTGAGACTGTCATTGTAGCTTCCATTAATTCTTTAAGCATAGTTTCCTTTTGTTATTTTTTAAAAGATTTTATTTATTTATTTGACAAAGAAGGATCACAAGTAGGCAGAGAGGCAGGCAGAGAGAGAGAGAGGAGGAAGCAGGCTCCCCGCTGAGCAGAGAGGCCGATGTGGGACTCGATCCCAGGACCCTGAGATCATGACCTGAGCCGAAGGCAGCGGCTTAACCCACTGAGCCACCCAGGCGCCCCTTCCTTTTGTTCTTAAAATGCATTTATAATGACTACTTTGAAGTCTTTGCTGGATCTGACCATTTGTCACTCTTGCAGACAACTTCTTTGGTCTCTTCTTATCTCCAGTATATGGGTCACACGCTCCTGTTTCTTGGCGGGTTACATATTTTTGTTGTTGTTGAAAACTAGACACTTCATGCAATTTCAGGTTTAGCAACTCTGGACACTGATTCCTTTCTCCCCTCTTGGGGGTGTGTTTTTGTTGTCGTTTGCTTGTTTGTTTAGTGACTTGACAGCATCTTTTAGTGAGGTCTGTTTTACCCGCCTTGTGCACCTCTGATGTCACTCCTCAGAGGGCCCGGCCTTGGTCACTGCACCCAGTCACCCTGGAAGGATGGTGGTTTTGTTAGCAGGGTTCTCTTTGCCCACGTTTCCCTGAGTTTCCTGCTGAGCTGTCTGCGCCAATTCCGCGTATCCTCCCACTGCCGGCTCCACTAATTTCCAGCTGATTGCGCTCATGTCTCTGACCATTCCCTAGGGGCATAAATGATCTGTCATCTGACCCAGTGACGTTCAGGCAGGTGTAGTTTTTTTTTTTTTTAAGATTTTATTTATTTATTTGACAGAGAGAGACAAGCAGGGGGAATGGGAGAGGGAGAAGCAGGCTCCCCCATGAGCAGGGAGCCCGATGCTGGGCTCGATCCCAGGACCCGCCGAAGGCAGACGCTTAATGACTGCGCCACCCAGGCGTCCCTGGGCAGGGGTAGTTTTTGAGACCGGTCTTCGATGCTTGTTTTGACCCTTCTTGGCTGTCTCTTTGGGTCTCTCTCGTCACCTAACTGGCCCAGGGTTTAGATTCCTGCTCTTAATTAAGAAGAGCTGCCAGCAACCTCTCATTTGCTCACCACCAAAATCTTCCTTGTTCCTGCAAGAGCCTTTAGGCTTGGGTTTCCCCCACATTTTTTTTTCTTTTTTCCTTTATTTTTTTTAAAATAGGCTCTACCCCCAATGTGGGGCTCAAGCTCATGACCCGCCCCCCTCCCCTCCCATCAAGAGCCACATGATCTACCCTCAGAGCCAGCCAGATGTCCCTCCCCACACTCTTTCTCAACTAAAACCAGTTCCTCTGGGGGAGAGCTTCAGAACTCTCTGGTCCTATAGGCTACCTTCCACCCTGGGCAAAATCTTTGTGCCGGCTGGCCTCTAGTCTTCTCTGCCTGCCTCTCCCAGCCCAGAAGCTCTGCCCAACAAGTGAGTGGGGGTGAGAGTATTGGGCCCCAGTGTTTCCAGCCTGCCTGGGGTTGACCCTCCTCCCTGTGTGTGCGTGTGGGGGGGGGGCTGGGGTGCTGAGTAGAGAAGGGAGCCTCCGACCTCTCAGCCACACTGGCCAGGAATTGGCTTCTTCAGGGGTAGGAATTAAATGAGATAATGTGTACAGAGGAACCAGCGGCTAGCACGAGGTTATTTCTGCCTTTATTCATGGGCTTCCAGCTCCTGGCTGCTCTTTAGGAGAAAGGTATGCGGTATTTCCAGCAGACAAAGAACAGATAAAATCAAGTCCTCCCAGGTGGTCACCAATCAGCGTGGGAAACAAAGTCTGCCGTAGTTGGGGACCATGTGTGCCCTCTCCTAGTTCCTGCTCCTCCCTCCCGTGCCACAGGGAACCGCAGTCCCGAATTTGGTTTTATCATTTCTAGGAACCTTTTCATACTTTACTACTTAATCTTCAGTAAAGAAGCAGAAAAGATCCAGAAGCATTCTTCCTGTGGTGGATACGTAAACATCCTGTGTGTATAAAAGCAAATTTCTTAATAACAATAGAAAGAGCTTTCCCCCTCTTATCCTTTTAATCTGAGAACAAAAATTCCAGAAAGAAATGGTGTGCCTCCAGGAGCAGACTTGTGTAGTGTTCAGAGAAGTTTCTGTTTTAACTCTGCGCGTCGAAACGTCACTGATTAGATTTACCCACGTTAGGAATTTAATTTTATAAGTGACAGTACAGATGCCTTCAAACGTTATGATTTCAAGTTAATCTAGAGGTTCTCGACTTTGGGGGGAGATGATCATATCATTTATCATATCATTATCATATCATTTTGGTTAGTGATGTTTTTTGAGAGTCTTACAGTATCCCTTGAGATGATGGAGGACTCATTGGAGTCCCATAGAACTGAATTTTGATCTCACCTTTAATTTGCATGTAAGGGGTAAAAATTAAATTGAAGTGCTTGGGGTTTTCCCCCAGATGTGCTTCTCATATAATCTCAACTCTGTTACAGACGTCTTGTGATTCATGCCGCCTAGTAGAGGCGAGGCATAGTCGAATGAAATTTACAGAAATTTCAGTCTAAAGTCCTGTTTTATTATCTTTTTTTTAAAAAGAAGACTGATTTACTTGGGAGAGAGAAGGTGAGTGGGGATGAGGGGCAGAGGGAGTGAGAGAGAGAGAGAGAGAGAAACAGAAACTAGCACTCACGGCTGAGCGTGAAGCCCGATGTGGGCCTCCATCTCATGACCTGAGCCAAAATCAAGTCGGACACTTAACCGACTGAGCCCCCAGGCACCCTTAGATTCCCGTTTTTGATCAAGGTGTCAGCTGAAACAAGGACATGAGTGGATTTCTGTTCTTCCCGGTGGAATCTGTTGGTGATTAGACACTGGAAAATCACTCCCGGCAGAGCAGGCCAGTCAGTTGAACTTCTCCCCTGCAGCCTGCAGGTGGCAGTATCATACCAGCGATGCGCCTGCCATTCGGCCAAGAGCTACAGCTTTAAAATTCATGGCGTGTGTTGGCACCTTGTTAAAAATGCAGTAACATATTATCTGAATATGGGTATAGAAGCAGACCCCAACTTTGATGTGTCCCCATATTTACATATATTTGAATGACGGCCCCAGTCTTTTGTTATCCCCTGGCTGAGGTCTTTTGGGATTTCCCCTCTCTCTCCCCTTCAGGCTTCTTACTTTAGCTCTTGTTTCTTCCTGGGAATAAGCTCTCCCTTACAAAAATACCCACTTCTCTCCTGTGCTCTGGTGTGGCTCCCCTCCTTTTCATGAGGGAAAGGGACCCGGATTGAAAGAGAGAGCGAGAGAGGGGAGCATGAGCCCTCAGACGGGTCTGAACTGTACTTCTGTCTCCATTGCAATGACAGACACCACTGTGTCACCACTGTGCCCTTTTCCTCTTGTTAGCTGTCACTCTGTTTACCCTGTTGTCAGCAATGAAGACTTCGAGAAAAACCCAGAGTTGTGTTATGTACTTGCTTCGGGGACGAGGAGCCTAGGGAACATTCTGAGACTGGGTTCAGTTCTGTCTGTGCCTTTGAGGAACCAGGGAAGGGAGTGAGTGAAACGGATCACAAATAAAAAGTGATGGGAATGAAAGAGTCTCTTCCCAGGGAGCAGGGACTAGGTGAGTGAAAAAGCTCCTTGGGCCTCACTTCCCCCTTTCCAGTGATTCCGTGAAAGGGGGGTGAGCAGGAGGGTGTGGGTGTGTTGTGGGGGAATATCTGATCCTTTTCCAGCTGTTCTCATCATTCAGAGCAGAAATCTAGGCAGAGGTTCGACAGAAACACTCTTATATGATATGGTTATGAGCTCTGTAGAGATATCAGAACATAAGATAGTTTTCTGGGGCCTTCCAGCCCAAGCCAGAGCATCCCAGAGCCCCATTCACCCTGCGTTCTGTGAGATCAAGGTTTTGTTGAGTCTAAGACAACACTGATACATTGACAACTGCTTCTCTTGTCTCGTGTCACTCGTACAGAACATGTGAAGCTTGAAAAACAAGCCTCAACCCATTGACATTTCCAACAGGCTGTGTAGAACTAAAAACCACGTTTAGCTTGTTCTTTGGTACAATATAAATTTGAGTCTTAACATTTTTGTATAATGACATTCATTTGTGGATTAAGTTTATTTGGCTTAGTAAAATGAGTCTTGCAGGATCTAGTTATTGTAATGGGCAGCAGCTTTTTAAAGACAGTTTTATTCTTTTGTTGCACAGTAAAATGTTCATTTCCTCCCAGTAGCCGATGAACTCATGTTAAATTGAAAAATTAAAAAAAAAACCTCTTTCATAATATTCAGCAAGCCTAAAAGTTAAAATGCTGCATGGAAAGTAATAACAAAGTACATGTTAGTATTTGCTTTTAATTGTTACAAGCCTTTTATCAATTAGAGGAGAACATTGAGGACGGGGGACTTATTTAGTCATGAAAAGAAAAAATAAGACTTGTTTACCAAATTGAAAAGAAATTAGGAAAGTGATTTTCTCTAAATTACATTTCTACTCAAATGCACTCTCCAAATTCAAGTTATTTTCCTAATTATATTTTATATGCAATGAATTTTTAAACCTCTTTGTGCACTTTATGCTCCTGGTTGGAAATTTAACATCAATTGAGTTTCCATTAAGCTGGAAATCACAGCTTAATGGTAGTTTCTAAAGATGTGATTTTAGCAAGGTATTTGCCTTGGCACAGTAATATAGTAATACAAATGCTTTTACAAACTACTTTAAAGTTTACAAAATACTTTTCTAACACAGGGGCATGTGGTGTTATGGAAAGACTCAGACCGGGGCTTGAACCCCAACTCAGCCATTTACTTCTGATTACTCACTCTTCCTGAGTCTCAGCTTTTTCATCTGTAAAATGAGGATAACACCTGGGTTGAAGGGCCGTTGCACATATTAAAGAGGATTAAATGCACGTGAAAACCTCACACTCACGGTGAAACAGACCCCAATGGTGAATCTTCAGAATCTTAGTGGGAAGTAGGTTTAATTTCTGTTTTACAGATGAGTCAGCTGATGCAACTAACATGATCCAGGGTCCCCAGCCCTGTTTTATGACTCCAGGTCCAGGGCACTCCGTCCTCCCAGGAGCTTCTGGGGCAAGTTGGCAAAAATGGATACAACCCCCCGCGTGGCTTTTCAGGCTTGACCACTCAGAGGTGACCCTGCTTCCGTGAAGGCAGTGATTCCCAGCCCGTTATCCCTCTGGCACACATGACCCCGCCGGGGCATTAGCTGAAACCCATCCGTTCTTCTCCCACTCTCAAAAGCTCAAGGAGGGCGTGTGTCCACAAAGAGGGGTAACGCAATCCACCCCATCCCCACGCCTACCCCCCCCCAGTGTTTTACTGCTGGTGACAAGTTTCTTTGAACACATTTCACCACTGATTGCAACACGCCATGGTTGGGCACTGCCCTGCCTGAGCTGTCTTCTAGGGAGAATAAGTCAGTCATTTTGTCATAGAGGGTTCCTGAACGAAGACTGAGGAGAGAGATGGGTGGGACCCGTGGGAGGCTAGAAAGCACAGGCTCGAGTTTGCGGGAAGTCGGGAGTTCCTGAGCAGAAAGTCACAGGGTCGGAGCAGCCGTCTGCAGGACGGCTGGGAAGCCAAAATAAGCCAAAATAAGCCGGGGATTTGGGAGATAAGGAGATAAGGGTCTGAACTGAGGCCATGGCAGCGCGAATGGAAAGGAATAAACTTGAAACTGATGGGATATGCACGCACTGGCAAGGAGGCAGAAGGGGCCAAGTCAGAAGCCAAAGTTTCAGAACATGCCGTCCCGTAGGCGGGGGTCCTTATTTAGTTTTATTTTGCACAAATGAATATTAAAATGATCTTACAGCCCCAGGACTCAGTATCACGTCGCTGTAAAGGAGACCATCCAGATGGTGCAAAAAGGCAGAAAGAAAAAGCTCACGCTTACAGGGCAGAGTTCGTAACATACAAATAGTCTTTTTCTTTTAACCAAGTTGCCGCCTTCTGGGACTGTCTGTATAGCCTGCTGCACTGGTTTCAGATCCCAGGCTAAGTGACTTGGTGATTAGTCACACACACGTGCAGCTCTCTGAGTTTTGAACTTGATTCTGAACATTACAAGTGGGTGCCCGGTGATAGGGGGTGTGCAGTGAGTTGCTGGCCTTGGCAACTGACCAGCCAATAAGTAGAATGTTTGAAGTGACTGAAACCATACGTTGACACCATCTGATAGACTGTATGTCCCATGTCTGTGGGGGCAGACTCCTTAGGGGCAGGGGTTTGGTTTTGTTCATGGCTGTATCCCCAGCTGTATCCCTGTTACTTCGTAGCTGTCAGTAAGTGATTGTTGGGTGAGCAGAGTGGCTCACGGCAGGAGCCCCAGTGCTAGGCTGAGTAAAGGTTTACTGAATGGAGCTGAGGTGAAGCGGACACCATTTGGATTAATGAACCTTGATTTCTCTTTGGATTCATATTGTGCGAAACACAGGAAAACAGTGTTTGGTTGCTAGTTCTGTACTTGGGACACGAAGCAGTTAACGAGACCATGGTCATTCTTTTGCTAGTGATGATCTGGAACAGTTCATGGAAAGCCAAGGTGCATCCAGCCCAGGGATCCTCATTTTAACAACCAGCCTCAGCAAACCGTTCATGCGACTGGAAAAGTACGTTACTCTCTTGCAGGAGTTGGAACGGCACATGGAGGTAAGGGAAGGCAAGGTATGGGCCTCTGCTCTGAAGGAAGCAGCCAGTCTCCCTCCAGACTAACCTCACTGAGGAATTCAGGAAAAGCCTTGGTTTCCCATTTTCCTCCTGCTGGGCATCTAGCTTCCTCCTTAATGCAGGGAAATAAAAAGGGGACCCTCTTTCCCCGCCCCCCCAAAGGTTTTCTTATTTTTACTTCTTTTTTTAAAAATTTTTAAAAAAAATTTTATTTCTTTTCAGCATAATAGTATTCATGGTTATTTTTACTTCTTTATTTTTTCCACTTTTATTCGGGTATAAATAAAAACTGCGTATGTGTAGGTTGTACAATGTGGTTTTTTAAGTGTACAGTGGGGTGGCTTAATACACGTAGAGATTATGAGATCATTATCATGAGCAAGTTAATTCGCACCTCCATCACCTTACGGAGTCATTAATTTTTTTTATGATGAGAACACTTCACATATACTGTCAGTGAATTTCAAGTACAATACGGCACTATAGAACCACCGTGCTGCATGTTAAGAGCCCCAGAATTTATTCATCTTGCAACCGAAAGGTCCCCGTCCTTCACTACTACATGTTCATGATCATTCTCCCTCCCAGCCTCGGTGCTACTGCTTCTCTCAAGTTGACTTGGGTTTTCCTCCTCTGTAGATGGTGGTTCAGTCAAAATTGACCAAGATCGTCTGCTCTTCTGGTATATGAACCACCTGATCTGGGGAGATAAACAAAGCAAAACACCAGAAAATATAAATACCACTTTCACTATAGACAGGGATAAATATCTCGATCATGGAGCTTTCTGACTCTGGATTATGCTGGAACATTCTGGAATTTCCTTAAAGATTCGAAAACGGGTCCAGGATTAGTTTATCTGTCTGTGTATCCGTAGACCAGCATCAACGTTCCCTCACATTTGTGTTTATCAACTTAAGAGTTGATTGACAACAGCTGTGGCATAGCTATAATCTTTTCTGAATACTAAGATTTGCAGTGAGGCCCGACCATGGAATACTGTTTCAGCAAGAGGCCAGATCCTTTCAATAAAAACCAAGCAACAGGGATAGCTTCTAGAATCATCCTCACGCCATCGAGCATGGGTGTTTGAGGTGTGGGTAGGAGAGGAGGGCTCTCTGAGGGAGGCTGCATTTACCCTAGTTGCTCTTCCTGTGTCTGGGGAAAGGTTTTGAGGTTTTAAAGGGTTTGATTATCTTTAAAGAGAAAGGTTGCACGCTGCCTTTCTTGTCAGCATTTGTAAGGGTTGAAAGCAAAACCACATTCGCAGGTTATTTGACCTGCCGGAAAGCTAGAGGCAGTGGGGAGCTAGTGAGTAAAGCCTGCCGGAATGAAATTTCAGTTAGGGCTTGGGAAGGTGTTGACCTCTGGTTGCCTTTCCAAAAGCTAAAGCAATTTGCTGGACCGTTTGAGGTTTGCCCCTCCTTGCTTATCGCAAAAATCCAGAAACCAGTGGCCTCCGTTTCTGTTACAGTTCAATGCTGGAGTACTAATGCACCCTCAGTTTGAGGCGAAGAATCCCCAGGTGCCTTCCCCCCCCCCCCCGGCCCACTGCCTGGGTCCTCTGTCTTGGGCTTCCTTGAATTGCTGCTGCTCACCTGCCTTTGGCTGCCTTCTGCTTCCCACCGTCAGCTGACCCGGAGCTTCAGCGCCGGCTCGCCATCCGGTGAGATGCTCTCTCCGGACCTGGGGCTGTCGGCTCTGTGTTTTCTTAGTGAAGGCCGCTGGAGCAGCAGATTTTGTCCTTCCATTATCCCAGCTGAATCCCAGAGGTTAGGTGGACATCTGGCCCCACGTCGGGTCTGCAGCCTTCCCAGAAATCTCCCCTTTCCCTTCAGGAGCAGTCCTCAAAGCCGTTCTTGAACCTGCCCACGTGCCAGGGTCGTTAGTACCACGGGACTGCGGACCGTAGATAGCACAGTGGTACGAAACCTGCCATTTCGATCCCATCTGCCATGCTGAGCCTGCTGAGGGAAAGTGACGGCGTTTTAGGAAATGAGATGGGATTGATTTTTCTCTACCCACCACTCGGTTCCCACCTCTTACCATGTATTAACAACATGGCCCGATGATGCCTCCCCTGCGCCCGACTGCTGATTAATTATTATCTAAAGTCTCCGGAACCACATGGACGATGTCGTTGCCAGGTCCTTGATGTGCCATCAGCTGTCTTTGTTTCTTGGTCACCTGGTCATTGGAGGCGCTGAGATGCCAAGTGCTCAAGTGATATTTAAATTAGCCTCCAGTAAAATGGACTTCCTTCCTTTGGCTTTTATCACGCGTGTAGATTCCTGTTACCATTGCTGCGATGGAGATACAGGACGGTTCCATCATCCCCTCAGATTTCCTGTCTCCCGGCGGCCACACCCTCCTGCCACCCCTGACCCCTGACCCCAGCTGATCTGTTCTCCTTTAATACTGATTTTACAATGTATTCCTTTACTAGGACACGCATCCGGATCACCAGGATATTCTGAAAGCAATCCTAGCCTTCAAAACGCTCATGGTAGGCGATGCTCTCACATTCTCATTCTCCATTTTGTATGCTTTGTTCCTAAAAAAGTGACTTGGGTGGAACGTTTCTTTCCTCATGCAAAGGTCTGTAGAGTGGAAACAATAAGCTTCAGCGACAGTATCGCAGTGATTGCTTCATTTAATTTTGTCTTCCAAAAAATCAGGCTTACCTATGAAAGGTTGCCAGGCTGAGGGCATAAAGAGCTCACATTGGAAGTCTCTGCCACATTAAGCATTGCTGTGTAGGTGGGGGGTTTCCTTTTGTCTCTTTGTCTTTACCCCCATGTCATTCACCTTATGTCTGTGTAGCTTGACGTTCGCTGATCGGCGTCAGTACTGGATTCCTCTATCTATGCCAAAAGGTGTGAGTTTATTCTTTGCATATGAAAAAGAAATCCTGAATCAAATCTAAAAGGAGAAAACCTACTAAGATCCAATTGCTTTATAGAGATTGCTATCAGAGCTCCCTGTAGTCTTACATCTTGAGCCTGATGGTTAATGTCTCCTTGAATCCACTGATGTAAAACCACTTGGTGGCATTTTAGGAGAAGAGATAGAGTTTACTGGGCGATTGATTGGGTTTAGCTTAATTTATTTTTAAAGATCTTTTTATTTGAGAGTGAGCGAGCACAGGCGGGAGGGGCAGAGGGAAGACGAGAGAGAACCTCAAGCAGACCGCACTGAGCATGAAGCCAGATGCGGGACTCGATCTCACGACCCCGAGATCATGACCTGAGCCAAAACGCAGAGCTGGATGCTTAACCAACTGTGCCACCCAGGCATCCCAAGTTGAGCTTTATTGTAGACATTTCCGTGGCATTCCAAGTGGTTGGGATCCGTGGTTAGTTAGGATTCTTGCTATAAGCTTGTGATGCGACATTCACCGTCACCTCATTTTCATTGCTGTCGCAAGATCAGTGCCTGGCATGACCACGGGTGAAGAGCAAGTCGAAAACCAGAATAAGGTATTAGGTTAAAATTGCTATTTTCAGGGCGCCTACGGAACTTAGTTCAGTCTTAAGCATCTGCCTTGGGGGCTCAGGTCACAATGCTGGGGTCCTGGGATCGAGCCCCACATCGGGCTCCCTGCTCAGCGGGAAGCCTGCTTCTCCCTCTCCCACTCCCCCTGCTTGTGTTCTCTTTCTTGATGTCTCTCTCTCTGTGTCAAATAAACAAATAAAAAGTCTTTTAAAAATATTTTTTAAAAAATTGCTGTTGCCACAGGTCGAAAACAGTTACATGACTCGACCGAAATGAACAGCCCACTGAAACCCTTGGCATTTACTACTCTTTGTGTCCCCTTTATTTTGTCCTATAGCGAATGTAACATTCCTTTTTGAACGAATACTCTTTCTTTCTGACCAGTTCCCCAGTACAGATGCTTCAGAAATGTGTGCAGAGTGAACCGATGTCTTCCAGTTTCCACGTAGCTGAAAGGGACAGCAGAGATTTTATAGAAAACACACCCCCCAAAACGATGACATTTATTTGGAAACAGTAACATAACTAACCATATGCTCATTTTCATATTCAACTTGGAATGATACTCTAAGAAATAACTTCACACGTATTCATATCCCACATACTGTTTCCTGGCTTGTATTTCCAGTTTGTATGTGTAAAATTCAGTTGTATCTCTTTTTCACAGTTCTCTTGGGAATGAAAATTAACTTAGTATGTTTCTCCCGCCCCAGTCTCCTCCTAGTCCCTAAAGTAGAGGGCTGTGCCACAGTAAATGAAATCGCTCGTACATGAAATAAATGCGTGGCCCCTGCTACCACACTATCTTCATCTTTTGGCAAAAGTAGCTCTTTCTCACAAAACATTGGGTTAGAGAGTTAGGACAGTGGATCTTTCTGTCCAGCTGAGGAATAGGGACTCGGTGGAAATCTGAAAGTCCAAAGCTTCATCTCACTTTGGTCTGGATTTTGGTCTGTTTCATGGGAATTCCTGTTCCATTGTGTTCTCCTTTGGTTCCGTAGGGGCAGTGCCAAGATCTAAGAAAGAGAAAACAGCTGGAGTTGCAAATACTTTCTGAGCCTATCCAGGCCTGGGAAGGAGAGAGTATTAAAACCTTGGGAAATGTGCTGTTTATGTCCCAAGTAATGGTGCAGTATGGAACATGCGAGGTAAGACATTTCAAACCCCCATGCCCTTACATTGCCCAGGCGTCGGGTAGTAGCCATTCAGGTCCACCCAGTGGGCCGTGGAGGGGGCGGGGCTGCTAGAGGGTCAAGTTGTATAGAAATGCCATGAAGGGGGTGTCGATGATACATAATCCAGAGAGGAGGGGGCTAGTCACAGAAGGACCAGCTGGGCTGCGAAGTGAGAAGGACCCCCATCCACCGCACGAAGGGCGGAGAGGGAGCAGTGACCCGTGGGCTGGAGATGACAGATGTCCTCTTAGACGCGTTCACCTGCAGGTAACCAGCTGTAGGTCCCCGGGCGGGGGTGCTCTTATAGGCGGCTGTTACAGCAGCAGAGGAAGGTGGGTGGGTGGGCAGAGCTGGAGGCAGAGGCTTGGATGTCCCTGACAGATGTGCCTTCCTAGGAAGCAAACACCCAGAGAGAAGCACGGGAGGCTGAAGATGGATTACGTCTTTTAGGAAGGGGGCCGAGTAGGGGAGGAAGGTTGCTTGTGTCACCTGGTATGATTTATCAGGTGTTAGAATTGCCGTTGCTGTCCCAAAACAGATCCCTATAGCCCCTGACAGGCCTCTGTCAGAGATTCATGACTGGGGGTTAACAAGCAATCTCATTCAAGACGCAGATACCCTGGGGAGGGCTGATGGGACCCGGAGTCCGAATGTTAGTCTTTCACACCTTTGGGATGAACCTCTAGGTTGAAGGGAGGAGGAAGGGCCGGCCAGAGGGGACTGGGGGACTGTGTTGTCATGGAAACCCCGGGAGGGAAGGGCGGTGGAAAGCAGTCAGCCCGCTGAGTGTGGCCGAAGGTTCAGAGGTCAAGGAGTGCGGAGACCAAGAAGAAGCCAATGGATTTCTCCAGAAGGCAGTTATTGATGACTTCGAGAGGGCAGTGGGACCCCAGTCAGGGAGGAATCAATGGGGAGAAAAATAAGGCAGCAAGTCATTTGGCAAGAGAATGTCGAGGCACAGGGCCCTGGCGTACTTGGGAGGTGCTGGAGGTCCGCTTCCAGAGCCCCGCCACGAAGCCGGCAGTTCAGGGAAGTGAGTCACATCAAGGTGTCAGTCCCTCGGTGCGTATGAAAGTTGCTTTTACGCCGTCCTGTAGTTTATTGAGTGTGCAACGGGGTCATGTCTGAACACAGCCTGTAGCTTCATCAAAAACACTCTGTGGCTACAAAAGGGCTAATCATCCTCAGAGCCTTCCGTGAGTCCTGATCATTGATCACCAGAATAGGCTCGAAATGTGGCAAGAATTACCAGAACGTGACAGAGACAAGAAGTGAGCAAACGCTGTGGGGGAACATGGTGCTCGTAGACTTGGTCCACGCGGGGTTGGCCCAGACCCTCAGTCGTAAAAACCACAGCGTCTGTGGATAGCACGAGGCGGGCCTGTGTGATGAAGAAGGAGCCTCGGGGGCCCGTGAAGGCCCGTCAGGTCAGGAGGTGGGCGGATGGTAAAGGCAAAAGGGAAGAAACTAGCTAAGCAGGAGAGGCTGCTAGAAGGAGAAGGAAGAAATGAAGTGTCTATAGAAGGAAACCAGGCAATAGAAAGATGTGAGAGGTTGCAGAGAACTTACTAGAAGAGTGAGCCTCGGAGGACTGCCCTTCTCAAGTGCAAGGAAGGAGATGGAGAGAGGCATAAGGATCATTAGAGCAAACCGGCTGGTGTTTTTGCACCTGCTAATCGCCTCTCGGTTGAAGGGGTTCGGAGAAGCCCTCCTGTGTGAAATTTCGTTTTGTGCCGTTTTCAGAAAGTATTCACTTTTTCACGTTACATGGGTATGATAGTTCTCTTGTTCTTACCGGTTAAAAGTAATTTTATGAATAAGAATTTGAGACACATGCTAGAGCATAGGAAACTTCCTGTAACCTGGAAACCCCTTCTGTTTTGCTCCTTTTCAAAGTAAAATCGTTTTCATTTTGTGACCCCAGAGCCTCGTGCCTTGGCATGAACCACGTGACAACTCAGGTGTGTATACTCGGGAAGCCAGCATGGTTTTTCGTATCTCACTGTTACGTAGAGGCAGAAGAGAGATACACCATGGGTTTGTATTCCTTTCAAAGCAAAATCCAACCAGTTTGGTGCCTTGAGGTTGGGTATCTTTTTTAAAAGGTCACCGTTCGTGTTTCATTGCCTCCCACAAGCTCTGTGTTACACATTAGGGACTCCTGAAATTCTTAACAAATAAAATGCCCAACTTCTGTTCTCCGCTTAGCGTGTTTCATTTCACTGTAGGAAAAAGAGGAGCGGTACCTTCTGTTATTCTCCAGTGTCCTGATAATGTTATCGGCAAGTCCTCGGATGAGTGGCTTTATCTACCAGGTTAGTAGATTTCATATAAAGCACATAGCAGGATCCAGAATGAAAACAGGTTTCCATCCAGATGCAGTATTTCCACTGTGACGTAAAAAGGTCCAGCCAGAGAACACAGAATGTTCTGACCCTTTGTTGTAATTAAACAGCTTATAAGATCAGATGTTCTTTACATCAGAAACCTTTATATTGCTGTAATGAGTTTATCTTCAATGTCCACTGCTCTGGTTATGAGCATAACCTATGCATGTTTAAAAAGAACTCTTAAGTGTGCAACTGGATAAATTCGCAGCCAAATTTCACGGGCTCGTCTCACATCATTACTGCTGAGAAACTATAAAGCGGATTCGGGGTTCTGAGGTACAAGTCTTGAAACTCCTTAGGAAGTTAAACTTCCTTCAACCTGCTCCCCAAATATGGAGGGCCGTGAGTTACGGTTGCCTGTTTTATCTGTTGTAGCAATTACTCATTTTCATAAAAAATTTTTTTATTTTTATTTATTCATTTTTTTTGGAATCTTTACTTTGTTGACAGATTCTCCTGCAAATGTGTCAGAAAAAAGTGAGCTGTTTGTAAATCCCCACCGTATGGTTTAGGGCGTTTTAGCAAAACACAACCCACATTTCCCCCTTGCTTCCTTGTCTAATGAAAACTGAAAGCAGAGAAACATACTATCTATTGACAGGACAGAGAAATCTGTCTAGCCGTCATTCAGCAGTGATTCTTGAGAGGGTCACAAAAATCTAATAGACATAAGCAGAGATGCATATAACCACAGACTTAATGGGAATGTTCTTTTCTTGATAGGGAAAAATACCAGTAGCGGGAATGGTGGTGACTAGATTAGATGAAATCGAAGGGAATGACAACACATTTGAAATCACAGGTAGGTAATTTTCTCTTTTTTCAAGTAGCTACTTGAAATCCTTTTTGGGACGAAATGGAATTTGAGTAAATTAATGTCATTATTTTCTGTGATAAGCCTCTGAGTGAGTTTTACCTGGGCAAGGCAGAGTATAATTAGGGCCCAGCGATGGAACACAGTCTCCTGGTCATTTGGAAACCTCGGCTTTGCCATTAGTTTCAATCTCTTCTTTCATAAGAGCTGCTTGTTAGAACTCAGAAATAACAAAATGGACTGACATAAAAGCACAAACTGAAGAAAATGCCAAGCCTGACCTTTTGGCCTGTGGTGCCTTTTTGCCAGGCCTGTGTGATTTCCATGTGACAGTGGTATTTTTTTTTTTTGTATGGACTTGGCACGGTGGCTGACACTGGGATAATGGCCCCAGGCCTTACCCACTTCTTCCCCAGGAGGGAGCCTGAGATTAGATGTTGGTCCCGTTTCAACTTTGAATAGTTCGGTGAGGCAGTCCAGAATTCTCACGGCGGGCTGAGATGGGCCCTGGCCTTCAGTTTTTGCCCTGTGAGTTTGTTTGAAGTTTTACACTCCTTTCCTCCGATTCTGTAAGCAGTAGAAGTCAGGGACAGTGTTAGAAATCAGATACAGATACTTAATTTCCTGACCTCATGAACTGTTCCTTCTGACATAGAAGCTTCCACAGGGTTATTCTCTAGGTGCGAGTCTTAGTTGCGTTGAGTCTGTTTATGGAGGAGGCGAGCTCAGGCTTCTCGCCTCTCGTTTCCAAATGCTCCCCGTCGGACGATGCAGGTAACATAGAGAGAATCGTCATCCACTGCAACGGCAGTCAGGACTTCCAGGAGTGGCTGGAGCAGCTGTGCCGACTCATCCGGGGACCCGCCTCCTGCGGCTCGTTATCCAAAACGTCATCGTCATCTTGCAGCGCCCATTCCGTAAGTGGCCCACTCGTGCTGTATGGGGGTTGTTGAAGCTCTCGTCAGACCTGCCGGCAGAGGACTTATGAGAAGTAGCGAGCATGCCCTAAGACTTCGGCTCGCCTATGTCTGTAGGTTTCGAAGTACAATAAAACCTCATGAATTCCGATGGCTGGTTTTGGACAAGGGTCCATCCAAGTTAAGACAGAGGTGTGCACTTCTGTTTGATGGTCCCAAGGGTCTCCCCACCCCTCCAAATCTCATTTATGCCACCACATTCATTAGGTCACCTTCAAGGGTAAACTTCCCGCGTTGCCTTCTTCTGAGTTATCATGAATTTGGACTTCCTGGAATTGGAATCGATGAGATTTTACCGTACTTGTTAAGTGAGAGCGAAGATTGCCGTGTTCTCTGTTAACACTCATACCGGCCATGCCAAAACTCCAGTCTTGAGCACCGCGTGTTGCGGTGCGAAGAACAAGGGCTTTGGCGTTGGACCTGAGTTCAAATCTTGGCTTTGTCAGTCGCCAGCTAGTTTCTTTGCCTTGCTGATGTTTGTTCGTCTTCAGTTGTTCCGGTGAAATAACCTCTTTTGGCACCTAGTTGAGCACCCAATGCGTGACTGAACCCATTCGAGGTTAACTCTGCTTTCCTCTCTTCTAAAGGAAAGCCACCCCTGGCTTGAGTGAAATTCCAGCAGAGAGAGGGAAGACAGGATCATAGGATGTTGAGTCAGTGGGGTGCTGTTACTCAGAGACCCCCATAAGCTGGACTGAAAAGTGCCAGTTCTCAAACGGGATGCTTTTGTTTTCCCACCTTTTCCTTCCTGTGGCTGGCTTTGCTGATCCAATGACACTGCGCTGTTCTCTCGCCATGGTGGCCCAAGGTCGGGTTCAGATGGCAGATTGCCAACATCTCATCAGACATTTTCCCAGTCTTTTAGCTCTACTGGACAGCCCCGAGGACCCCTGGAACCTCCTCAGATTATAAAGCCGTGGAGTTTAAGTTGTCTGCGACCCGCACCTCCACTTAGACCGTCAGCAGCACTAGGTTATAAAGAGGTAATTTTTGCTACCTATGGTATAAAATGCTTCTGACAAGCTCATTTCCTAGCTCATTACAAAGAGTTCTGTGGGAATGTGCTAGAATTTATGCTATGGCATACACGTCAGTCACTTGGGAATTGTCAGACTCGGGGATTTCTTATTTATCAACTATCCACAGGGTGTGTGTGCACTGCCTGAGTTCCCGGGTCCCCTCCTAGAGTGCCTCTGGTTCATCTTTCTCGTGGTCCGGCACGTATACCCAAGGGCCACTTCACTGGACTTGAATTTCCACCCAAGCAGACCCAGTTCTGCATTTGGGATCATTCTGGTCTGTTAAGCCAAACCGGGAAAGTCTTACAGGACCAGGACCTGGGTCTGAACTATGAGGGGCCGGACTTCTAGCTACAGTTGGGAGGGGAAAAAAATTCAATGAAAAGAATGTCCTTTAAGCAGAAGCTTCTAGGCAATAACTTTAGAGGGCATTGGATATTTGGGTAGTGTGGGGACTTCAAGGTTCTATGTTTTCCTGAAAGTTGCAGTCAGGAAGTGTCAGTCACTGGCCTCTGTGGACATGTGGACTATTACTTTTTCCATCCACAGTGTTTTTTATTACTTTTTTCCCCTAAGCTGTTTCTCTTCATTCCAGCTTTCAGTAAAGAGCCTCGTTTATTAGGAACTGTTCTTTACCCAGGTCTTACCGAGTGAAGGTGTAAGTCTGTGAGGGTTATGAGGCGCATCTTGGAATTAGGGGGCAAAGACAGCATATATTTCTATATCGAATGTGTGTTTCAATGCGTGACACAGATTCAGCTCAATTTTAAGTTTGTCTCCATCTCAAACACTGTGCTGCTATTTCGATTAATTGTTGCCTCCAACCCTGAGTGCAGTAAAAATATAACAATCTTTGGACACTGGAGGATTTTTTGATCATTTCAATTAGGCATGACAGGAGAAATCCTTATTACCTACCTCTGTTCAGAATTGGGCGAGGAAACAGTCCCACAGGTTTGCTTTGGAATTTGGCCCGTGATACCCGCAAGCATCCAGTTTTCTTCTCCGATTACATGAACCAGGAGGGCCACTTCATGGTTACATGGGTCCCCTTTTAAACGATGGCTATTTTGTAATTGTCAGTCACTAAGTTCAAGTGCCGGTGAGCCTTGAAGGGTTAAGTTGACTTAATCCTTCCCAGAACTAATCCTAAGGCATGATCATGTTGTTTCCACTGGGAGAAGAGAGTTATTAATATGTCCTTACTATGTAGTGTGTATTTCAGTTACTTTCAGTATTTGTTACTCTGCACGGAACTGAATTCCTTGGGCTTTTTGCATGGTGATATTTGCATCTGAGACTAATGTGGGAAAACGTAATGATATTCACTCTGTGTAACTGATGATGACACTAACATTTCAAATGTTGTTTTAGAATTGTTGATAAATGGATTTGGTCATTATAACCATCGACCTCTCACGCTCATCTTCTCTTTCTTTACATATTCACTTTAGAGGATGTCTTATATCTTAAAGGTAAGGGTAGACGATATCTTTGGCTTACAGTGACGTTATAATGCTGTGCCATAACCTTTGATGAATGAAGCTTTCCTTTATGCTTGTTTTGTCCCTTGTTCTGATTGGTGGCTAAAATATGAAGATGCAAATCTGACATGTAAGTACTTTGTTCAAAAAAGCAGGCTCTTGGGAAATACATTTGAAAACGACGTCTTAGATGCCCTAAAAAGGCCTGTTTTCCTTGTGTGCGTGTATGTGTTTTAATGCTCTTTTTCCTGTTATTTTTGTCACATGCGAGTTTTCCATGGCTGTCTGTTTTCAAGCCTAAGTGGGTCACTGTGGCTGAGTGGAAAAAATTAGATTCTTTGTTCCATATATTTTAAGGTACCAATGATTATCCACACATCACGTAGATGCATCGCATGGGAGATTGGGAGAATGGTCGTCATTCTAATCCATTTACTTGGTTATGGGCACTGGTTATTCAGACGGCAAAGGCAAACTCAATAATTCGTGGCTCTGTCATCTCCTAATTAAAAATATGGCTTTAGGGGTGCCTGGGTGGCTCAGTGGGTTAAAGCCTCTGCCTTTGGCTCAGGTCATGATCTCAGGGTCCTGGGATCGAGCCCCACATCGGGCTCTCTGCTCAAGCGGGAAGCCTGTTTCCTCCTCTCTCTCTCTGCCTGCCTCTCTGCCTACTTGTGATCTCTGTCTGTCAAATAAATAAATAAAAATCTTTTAAAAAAATAAACTACGGCTTCAGATATGTATGTCTAAGCTTGGGTCTGCACCTGTGACTGCCAACCCGGAGTTATTTATGAAGAGAGCACTCATTTGGCTTTTCTCTCCAACTTCGGGGAAAGTATTCCGTCCCTCTGCTTTGATTTTCCCATCTGACAAATGGAAATTAATAGTCTTCTTTGGGGGACTGTTGCTAGGGAAAATGTATTTATACCACTTTGAAGCTCTTTGAAAAGCAGTGTGTACTGTAGTTGTTTTTCAGTTCCCTTAAAACTGTATCAGTGAGGACCCTAAACGAAGTCAGGAATACGGTTGTTTCCCTAGGATTGACACCCACTACTTTCTCTACAGATGGGCACATGTCCCTCTGGCAATTGAGAGGAGAGTGTCATTGCCCCTGTTTTATGTTACCTTTTAGAGCTTATTGGAGCCATTTATTGTGTGCATTATTAAATTTAGATGCACTCTGGAGACCGTCAAAATAAGAGAGAGTCATTTGGTTTAATTTCATTTGCTCTTTTTCATTTGTTTTCGGGGGGAGAATTCTAATTCATAAAGAAACCTCCGTCCTTACAGGAGTCTAGTAAAAGCCCCAAAACGATGAAGAAGTTTCTTCACAAAAGAAAGACGGAAAGAAAGCCGTCGGAGGAGGAATACGTGATTCGGAAAAGTACGTGTTTTATACCTTTGACAGTCGGTTACAGATGAGCTAGCAGAAGAATTTTGTTGAGGGCAGATGATCAGAGCCGTTTGTCCTCCGTATCACTTGTTACACAAAGAAAAATGTGCGTGCTCTCAGGTTCGGTCACCTCTAAGCTTTCTGAACGAGCTGCCTCCCGTTGCATTTCATTGATCTGAGCCAGACAGCCGCCCTGTGACCTTCACCTTGGACATTTCATCCCCCCTGGTTGGGAACCACTAAAGGGCCCCATCTGCTATGGATACATTGCCCCCCGCCTTATTTTCTGATGCCCAAGATGTTTTCCCCTGCCGAGACACACCAAATAGACCTGAAGGCCGAAACCCTTCTGGAAGTTAAATGCTCAGTGATGTTCCCAGTTCGCCAAGGAGTCAGCCTGCTGCCGTGTAGAAGCGGCTTGATTCTGAGGCGGACTGTGCCGTCGGTCGACCGGTCCCTATGTGCGCGTTTGCCTCGATCGCGGGGACCGAGGTACTCTGGGCCCCGCGTAAAGGAGTAAGTGATGCGTTGCAAAGGGTGTCTCAGCCAAAAATACACTCTGGAGAACTCTCTGCCACACTCCAGCTTCTGCATGGCCCAGCCTGCCCCCCGCGGAGTACGCATCAGTCCTCTGGCAGGGTTCTGCGCCACCCCCCCAAGTCCCTTCAAGAAGATTTTGGCAGGGGGAGGGAGAATCGATGACTCTGCTGGCTGGTTGGAAAAAGTGGGCGAGTTCTGTGCGGGAAAGCTTCCTAGAGAAGGGAAGCCTGGCAGTGTGGAGGAGGGGCAGGTTGTGGTGTGTGTCAGGGGAGAACCGAGGCTGGGGCCATGCCCAGTGCTGTCATCGTGGCTCCTAGGAGTCTAGTAAAAGCCCCCAATGATGAAGAAGTCTCCTCAGAAGAGAAAAATGGAAAGAGAGCCACCAGAGGAGGCTTTCTGGGCGGGGGGAGGGGGGAGCCGGTCCCCAGCAGCCGAGCGCGGCATCCTTTTGAGGTTCTAGAGATGGATCTCTCTCTGCCAAGTCCTTACCCCTTAAATCCCCCAGGTACCGCCGCGCTGGAGGAAGATGCGCAGATCCTGAGGGTGATCGAAGCCTACTGCGCCAGCGCGAACTTTCAGCCAGGCCACGGCTCAAGTAGGTTACCCCCCCCCCGCCACTTTCTCTTCTGACTGTTCAGCGCCTCTTTGCAAAAAAAAAAAAAAAAAAGAGAGAGAGAGAGAAGAGCAGGTGACCTGGTGCAGAATTGCATCTTTCCGATAAGGTGCTTTGAGCTGCCAGGCGGTTTGTTTACCCGCTGCTTCTTTTCACCCAGAGAGAAAGACAGATGCAAGAGTAAAAAAGTTGGAGGTGATAGAAATGAAAAAAAAATTTTTTTTTTCAAAAAGTCTTTTCTCCTTTGAAGTACACAGATACCTTCAGCAGCACTAGTTAGGAATTAAAGAGCCCAGAGAGTTCCTGTGTCTGTGAACTGATGCTAATCTCTTCTCATAGGCAGATTTGGAAAGGAAGTCAGAATACTATCTTTGATCAGTTGCATATTTAAGCGAACAGAACAGCACTTCACCCAGCTCGGGTTTCACAGTTGCTCTGAAAATCTGGAAATGTAGCTGCGGGGAGCAGGGGGGCTGTTGGGAATGTCCGCAGTTTACAGGGAGCTGTCAGGGAAGGGTACAAGGGTACCGCCCCCCAGCCTCCCAGCACCTTTCAGGCTACATGCTGAGAGCGAGATGAGGTTTCCTGATTGATCCTTGAACTTGATCCTTGAACTGCTTCGATTCTGTTTTGTCTTCTGTGATTATAGACATTCAGGAGACCTGGTGTGAGTTGTTTTGATTTGCAGAAGTGAGTTCTCCATAACTCTCCCTGTTGGACAGCTACTGACCAATCACTTGAGTGGGGGTGGGGATGGCTTGGGTGATGGCCTTGACCGATGCCTTCGAAGTAATGTGTCCCCCAGGGCTGGCGCGAGGAGAACATTTGATGTCACACTTTGACACGTTTGACCATGAGGAGAGGACTGCCCTATGTTCCGCTTCACAGACAGATCCTGGCTGTGGCTTTAGGCACACCCAGCTCTGAGAATAAGTTTCGAGGAGGCAGGAAGGGAAAGTGAGAGCAGTTTGGGCTGTGAAAACTAGGAGAGAGAGGGTGACAGGGAGACACCAGAAGAAGCATCCCTCGTATAAAACATGACCTCATCTGCTCCCCAAACCCGCACTCTTCACGTTGACAGCGTCCGCCAATCTGTAGGAGGCACAGGCAGGTGTTCTGGTCTCAAGAGTCCCATTTCCGCCCCTCCTGCCCAGTCTTCCCCTGAGACTTGGCCATGTCTAGCATCATGGCGGCCTCCCATCCCCTTCCCTCTCCAGCTGGAAGTCCCGTTTCCCAGGAACTCACTGCTGTTATTTCCCACCACGTTTAACCAGTCAGTCAGTCAGCCAGTCTGCTGCCTACTTGGTAAGCACCTGTGGAGTGCCGGACCCTGTGGAAAGCAGAGGCACCACCACCTCAGCAAGGGGGAGGCAATGAGCACACACAATGCAAAGGCTGAAGGTTAAGGGCTCAAGCTCCCAAAAGGAAGGCTCCAGAAGCGAGGGGGAGGTTGGAGGTGCAGGAGAGCTCTTTGATCCGGTCTCTTGTCTGTTCTGTCACCTCTTCCATCTCTAGACCCATAAAGATGCCCACATCTTTGTGCCATGTGGTAACGCCCACCCCCGCACTGCCCTTCACCAAAATGGACTTCACTCACAAAATACCCCCCACCCTGGTCAAAATCAAATCAATTATTTGTCTGTTTTCTCATGTCAGGAAGATTTTAGTCAGCAAGTGTTGGATGACTGCTCTGTGGGTACAAGGCAGCAACGTGCCATCAACAAAGACCCCTCAGCAGCGATAGCAGAAAGGGCCAACACCTAGAGTAGTCTCGAGTAACTCTCCCCTTTTTCCCTCTCGCAACCCTTGTCTTCGTAGGTGCTCGCAAAGATTCACTCCCACAAGTCTTACTCCCTGAGGAGGAGAAGCTCATCATTGAAGAAACCAGGAGCAATGGCCAGACTATCATTGAAGAAAAGTGAGTAGAGCAGACTACATTTTCTGATTTGTCTGGGGGCTGGAAAGAAGGTTCTGGCAGGGTAGTGCGTCTGTTGCAAAGCCCGCACTGAAGGACAGTGCCTCCTTGTCCGGGGGCTGGAAAGAAGGTTCTGGCAGGGTAGTGCGTCTGTTGCAAAGCCCGCACTGAAGGACAGTGCCTCCTTGTCCAGGCGTATAGCCCTTTTTGCTCTCACACCGCTGGGAACTATGGGAGGGCTGCCCCCCAACAAGGGGAAGGAGGAACGGGAAGCAGAGTGGGTGGAACTTTCTGGGGCCAGCTCCCCCGTACAGTAAAGTGCTTCAGAGTATTCAAGAATAGCACTGCAGGGTCCAGATGGTTCTGGGGAAGGCTACAGCACTACTTCTCCTGGCCAGAGGGTTGCTTCTCCCATTTACTGAGTCAAACCCTGGACATTCACATACTTGAATATTTAGAATCCTCCAGAAACCCAGTGAGGCAAGCATTACTTTCACCACTTCTACTGAGGTTGAGGCACAGGGAAACGATGTTCCCAGTCTACCTTTGCACACTAGTGAGGGTGACCTAATGGGGGAAAATCAGGTTAAGTACCTTTGGGCTCATAAAATAAACACAAAGTAGCCAAATAATTCATTTCTTTAAACTTGAGTCATTTCTGAAGTCAGACCTAAATTTGCATAGGACAGCATATTTCAAAGTGCTTGACGTCGTCTATGTGTTTTTCCATCTGGTATGTGAAGTGATGTGGCAAAATGGTAAAGCACTTGGGCTCAAGAGATCAGCCCTGGTTCAAGTCCACAAATTCTGCATCACATTAGCTGTGTGACCTGGGGCCAGCCTCTTTAACTGCTTCATGCCTCGGTTTCTGCATCCATAAATGGGTGTGATGGTAAAGCTTTAATTTGAGGTTTGTTGTGGGGCTAAATGGAAGAATAAGTATAAAGGCCCATGGTCATCACTCCATAAATGATCACGGTTGTAACAACATTGTTATGAGAGCTATGTTAATCCCCACAGCAACTTTGTGTGGCTTGCGGGAAATGTGATATTATCCCCATTTTGTATGCAAAGAAAGTAAGACAAAGAGAGGAGGAGAAAGAAACTGGTTACCCAGGGCTGGAGGACTGGTAAGTGGTAGGATCGGAACTGGAACCCAGATCTCCAGAGTTCTTGTCCAGGGAGAGAGCCATCTGGGAAGTAAATGTCCCATGACTCAGCTAGGGCAGTTCATCCTCTTTTAAGACAGGTGGGATCTTCCAGAAATAATGCCCCCGACTTTGTGTCATGCAGGGTCACGTAGAGTCGGAGCGGTGAGAACAGCGCCGTCACACAGATCTCGTAAGATAGGCAGGTCTCCACACCTCTAATATGTTCGGTGATGTTCATTCCTGCCCCAAAGAAAGAATCAGAACCTTATGTCGAGCCCTGGTTTCTCTTTCTTTGTACTCCCTCAAGCTGGGAAGCAAGCGGCCAAGGAAGAGAGCAATGTAGGAAAGGTGCTAAGACATGGCATTCGAATGACCATGCGCGCCGGCAGTTGTTTGCGCGTAAAAATGGGGACCACGAGGATGGTTCGTAGCAGTCTCTCTCTCTCCTGACCAGCTAGAAAGTCCACTGCTTTTCAGGATCTGTAGTTCCCGAAAGCTGCTTTTATGGTTGAATTTTACTCAACAGCATTTCAGTGCCAGCTCTTAATCTCTGAACTTTCTGTTGTAGGAGTCTGGTTGACACTGTGTATGCCTTGAAGGATGAGGTCAAAGAACTGAAACAGGTAATGAAATAGAAGAGTCATTTTCTCGGGTCATATAACAGGAACAAGGTGGTGAGGTGGGGATTTTTCTTGTGTCTTCAAGGTAGGTTTTGTTGATTTTACTGCATGGTCTTGGCTTCAGATTTCTCAGGATTGCTCATATACCTATTTAGCGGTTTGCAATAGGGTCCCATACTTAGTGATGGCTTTCCTGTGCTCTGACATCTGTAAGCAGAATGTTAACAAAGATAAGACACTTGTGAGTGCGTGAGTATAAGGAGAACCGAGTATAAGGATTGAAGATGAAGCTTCTTGCATGGGTCTCTGGTTTGACACGGTGGTGCCCTTC
Source organism: Neogale vison (assembly GCF_020171115.1). Lineage (NCBI taxonomy): Eukaryota > Metazoa > Chordata > Mammalia > Carnivora > Mustelidae > Neogale > Neogale vison. The sequence continues at coordinate 15,136,098 of NC_058105.1, forward strand.
ATGGCGATCAGGAGCCACAGGAGGAAGAGAAGGTTGGGGTGACTGTAGAGATAGCGTTCACTTTAGGACATAATGAGTTTGAGGTACTTGTATATACCAACGTGATACTGGGGAACCGTGGACCTAGTGCTTGTGAGACGAGATGAGGTCAAGTGTGTAAGGGACGTGCGAGGCCTCTGAGTTGAGTTGCGGGAGATGAGGCACTAAGTGAAAAGAGAGCTAAGCCGGAAGAGGGCCCGGGCCAGAGCCGCCGCGGATGCTTACGCTGCAGGCCCAAAGAATGCGAAAGCTCGGCCCGAGAGGGGTCAGAGAAGCAGGGGGCTGTCCTGTCTTAGAAGCGGAGAGAAAGGAGCCTGAGGAAGGCATGTACAGTCAGTGGTGAAGGCTGCTAAGAAAATGAGCAGGAGGAGCCCTGGGAAGGGGAATTAACCAGTCTTTTGCCATCATAGGAAAATAAAAGAATGAAGCAGTGCCTGGAAGAAGAATTGAAATCAAGAAGGGACCTAGAAAAGCTGGTGCGGAGGCTGTTGAAGCAGACCGATGAGTGTATTCGGGTCGAGTCTAGTAGCAAGACCTCCGTTCTTCCGTAACCATCACTGTGCAACTGGGCACACGTGCCTCCGGGGCATCTAGAAATGTCCAGCTGAATGATTTGTTTGCTCACTTCCTTGGTTTTTATTTTGTATCTGAGTCAGTCCTTCTCTCTCTCTCTCTCTCTCTCTCTCTCTCGCTCTCTCTGTTTGCTTGAGTGTTGTCGTTTGGTTATTGGTTGGTTATTTTCTTTTTGACCGGGGTAAAAGCGAGACATGGTGGTGGAAATCTCCCCCGAGTCTTTTCCACTCAATAAGAAAAGGAAAACGAGGATTTAAAATGGATTTTAAATGATTTAAATGGTCTTCATATGGCCTTCAATTTATAGTGCCTCTTCACCAGCCATTACTCGCCCCCACACCCCGCTCCGTCACTCTTTTGGGGCTGCCATATCAAAGTGGCCGGCCGTGGCTTAGTAAATGTGAACTTGACTTTTTCTCTCATGCTTTCTTGTATCTGGAAGCCCCTCAGTACCCAATTTAAGGAGGGCAGAGCTCCTTGAGCTATGACAAGGGTAGGGTCATTTGCCCAGTGACCCAGCCATCCTGCCCCGACTATCATGTGCCGCCCTCAATGCACACTTTTTTTTTTAAATTACTATCCTGTGTTGTCTCTAAGGCCAAGAAAACAGTAGCATCCTTACTCCTTTTGTGTGGGTTTACATTTTAACTCTATGGGGCAGAAGCCCCGGTCACCCTTGCCAACACCAGACCCGTTAGCAAATTGCAGTAGACAATCTTGCCCATCTGCCGCAGAGTTGACCATCCCCGCCCAGTGCATGATAGTTTTTGCCCCTCACTGTCTGCCTCGTGTGTAAGTTTTCTACTTCCCCAGTGCTTTTCAGCCAACCGTGTAAAGCGGTGTGTAAACTCGTACGTGTGCACTTTGCCTACTTTTTGGAAATATAGACCGTGAGCAGTCACTTCATCTACATGGCATATTTCAACTTGTGAACCTCTCATCCTTCAAAACAATCCGCATTGAGGAGATAGCGTGCCCTAGTAGACGGCTTTAATTCACTTTATCGCTCTTCCACGTATGCAGTGCGAAGCTGTAATATTCATCAACCTCTTTGAGTAGGACTTGAAGCATTATTTGCAGAAATGTGCCGTTGGTCGAGTTTGTATATCCAGAAAGAGAGGACCCCCCCCGCCCATCCCCCTACCCCTGGCATTGGTCGTGTGCTGGTTGCTGGTGAAGCTCCGTGTTTGGAACTTGTCTACTAACATTGCTCGTTGACTCCAACAGTCCCCTTTGTGAGTGTCTCCAAATTTAGAACAGTGGTAAACCAGGTTTAGAAGAGGGTCCCAGAAGAGCAGAACACATCCAGATAGGCACAAATGGAAGTCGGCATGAGGCTCCAGGACAGAGCAGTGCAACCCACTGCCCCCTCTCCCCAAGACAGGTGCAGTCGGGCAGGTGGGGCAGATCACTGGAAAGAGAGGCAAAGGGCCTATGGACTGGTCAAGGTCGCCTTCCAGATATATTTGGTGGGTCCCTCTAAATGTGGGTTTTGCCAATGGCATTTAGAAACCACACTTGAAGCTTGAATCCCGCAGCTCGCTAAGCTCTTTTTCTTTCTAGTCCTGGGGGGGCCTCAAGTTCCCATAGCTCCGCAGTACAGGGCGATTGACTGCTTGCCGCACGGCAGAAATGACACCATCCCCAGGAAGGGGACGGTTCTGGAAGACCGCCATCAGCCAACCGCACGCAGCCATCTTCGGAATGAAGAGTGAAGATTTCTAGAAGCGGCCGCTGTTCTGTTTTTAAGCCCAGCAGCTTAGATACACCGTCCTCCACCTACAAACGAACAACCACCACGCAGACCTGAGCATCTGCCCCACCTGTGGTTAATGAATGGCTTGCAGTAAATGCGCCAGCTATATCCGTAGGGAACATTTTCGTGATTACAAAATACTTTAGCTGATAAGGCATAGGATGGCTTACAATATTGAAAGGTCTTTATTTTAAAGTGACGTGTACATATGCATGTTTCTGGAACTGGGCCCTTTGGAAGAGAGGCCCTCGGTACTGTGGGTCGTGAAGCCGTCCTACACAGGAAATGAAGCCATGTTCACCCGAGACCAGTGTCTCCATAGGTGTGTTGTTTACAATACTCTGTAAGTGGGTTCCTGTCACCCTGTAATTAAACCGCTGCCCTTAGAGGCTTTTTAGTTCCTCTTCCGTCATGTCCCTTCTTACACAAGCTCAGATTTTCTAACTTGTTTTTATTTTGAAGACTTTTAAAATGGACATTTTCAATAAATAAGAATAACAGTGCTTTATAAACCAAGTCCTGTGTTTTTCTCTTCTCTTCTCCTCTCCTTTCCCTTCCCCTTCCCTTTCCTTTCCCTTTTCCTTCCCTTTCCTTCCCTTTCCCTTTCCTTTCCTTCTTTGCTAGCCGGTGTGCAGAAATGTTTCTCACAGGGTGGCAGCTTCCTCCCCCATGTACTCCTGAGCTGTCCGCTGTCATCGGGTCCCCTGGCAGGTGCACTTGCTCCCCACTTCACAGAGATAATTCATGTCATAAGACAGAACCTTCCTTAACTTCTCCGCCCCTCTCCTTCTGGTCCCAACCTACGAAGCGTTCGCACACCGTTTTCCGTCCACGATCAGGGTTTTTTCATCCAGCGATAGCCTACATTTTGACCACAGTTGGAATGCTGGTGTCAGCCGTCAAGATGAAAATATTTGCTCCACCTCGAGACAGATGTGCTGGATATTATCTGTCGCTGCTCAGCACTCTTCCCACCCCTTTTGTGTCTCTCCCTGGAAGATTTAAAAAAAAAAAAAGAAGACCCTCAGACTCCCTTGCAGCTAGGGTATGGAGGTACAGTGTACGCTCTGATACATTTTCAGTTCTGTCCATGAAACACCTTTGCACGATGTTTGGAAGGCTTACGTTAGCTAGAGGCCATTGTCCTGGGGCTTGGCGGCTGGAGGGCCATCCTGGAGATGTGTTTGTGGCTTCTGTACTCTAGCTTCCACTGTGTCCGCTCACAGCTTGTGCGTGGGAGATGGTCATGGCAGTGATCATGACGGAGCGAGAGCAGAAGCTTCCTGAACTAGATTTGGATCATAATTACAATACAATGACCTTGAAGCCATGAGACCAATGTTAGTCCCCTGACTTAAGCTTCTGTCACCAATGATTTTGTAGGCACCAAATATTATCGCTCTGCTTGGGATGCCTTTCGTGGTTGATGTTTCTTACTCTGAAGCAGTCGATGTAATATCACACCTCTGTGGGCTGGGCTCTCCCAAGTGTTTATACGGTTGGGCTTAGGAAACCCTCGCAACCACTCTGTGAGCTATTGGTCATCCCCATCTGACAAAGGAACAGAAGCACAGATGTTGAACAAGATGCTAGTTGCTGTGGAGCTGGGATTCGAAACCCTGGTTTGTCCGCTTCCGGGATCTGTACTCTTTCCACCAGGCTTTCTCCTTTGTGCTTGGCACCTGCTAAGTAGGCTACTACCTCAGCCACCTACTCTTGGGAAGTCACTAATAAGCTCTCAATCGAAAAATCCAGGGAACACTTTTCAGTTCCTATCTTGTTTTGACCCTTGCCTCCTTGATAAATCTCTCCTTCCTTGGCTTTCCTGATCCCAATGTTTCTGGCATTCATTCAGCCTTTCTGACCACCCCTGTCTTCGTTGCTGGCTCTGTCTCCTTTGCCTGTCCCTTGAACATTTGCTGATCCTCGTCACTTTTCTTCTTGCCTTCCTTTCTATGGCCTCTTCCTGGATAACCTTGTCTACTCCAGTAACTTCATTGATCAAAATGCAGGTGACTCCCATATCCATATTTTTCCATCCCAATGTTTCTCCTGAGCTCCAGAACAATGGGTGCAGCTACTTCCTGGACAGTCCAGCTTAGATGTCCTACACAGCTCAAACTCAACATGTCCAAAGCTGGACGACTCCTTTCTATTCCCAGATCTGCTCCTCCGGTGTTTCCCATTCCACTGAACAGCCCTTCCGGCCACTTAGTTGCCCCAGTCAGGAAAATGGGCATTATCCTCTGCTCCATCCTCTCCCTCAACCCTGTATCAATTTATACATTAATGCTTTATAAGTCTAGTCATCCAATCTTCCCATTTTTAACCCTGTTGTATCTCCTGAACTCATCTCCATCCTCGTACCATCACTTGTTTTGGGCACTTGTCATCTCTCCCTCAGACTGATGCATCTCCTTGCCTCTTGTTGCCTTCTCTAGTCTGTCCTCTTTGGTGTCAGTAGTCGATGTCATTCATCTGTTTAAAAATATAATCTCTTGCTACTCCCCACCACACAGTAAAATATAATCTCCATGAATTTCTCTGAAGTCTTGTAATATGCCTTTTGCCCTGCCTAAAACCACTCTCCCATCCCTGTCCATTGAACAAATTCTCTCCTTTCCATTTAAAGTCAGCTCAAGTATCAATATGAACTCATGATTTCTAAAATGCATGTATATATGTGTGTCTCTGCATGTTTATGTGTACATTTATATGTATATACTATGTATGTTTCTATGTGTTAGGATTGCCAGATAAAATACCATGATGCTTAGTTAAATTTGAATTTCAGCTGGGGTGCCTGAATGGCTCCATCAGTAGAACATGCAACTCTTGCTTTTGGGGTCTCCACTTCAAACCCTACGTTGGGTGTGGAGCTTACCTAAAACAGCTGAATTTCAGCGATGCAACAAATACTGTTTTGATACAGATCATGTCCCAAATATTGCATGGGATATATTTATACTATGTTTTTCACTGTTTACCTGAAATTCAAATATAAATGGGTATCCAGAATTTTTATTTGCTAACTCTGACAGCTTTTGTGTGTCTGTGTATAAATATATATATTTATAGGTATTAATATATGTTTATATATGTTATATTCCATATATATCCATATATACATACACATACATATCTCTCTCTCTCTCTCTCTCACACACACACACACACTCTCTCTCTCTCTCTCTCATACATATTTCCTAGGAGCAGGAACTGTGTTCTCAGGAACACAGTTAGTACCCAGAACTTGGTTTCTAAACACACTCTGTACTGAAAGGAACTAGAGCTCCTTAGAGAAATGGCTGATCCTATGGCTGAAGCAGGGAAGGTATAAGATGAGCCTAGAACATCTTGTGCCAGAAAGTAACGGAATGCTAAGAAAAGAAGCTGACAGGCTCACATCTGAAGGACACGGGCCAACTTGAAGAGGTTCCACTGGCCAAATAAAGGTAAATTTGAGCACCAGAATAAGGATAGTAATGATTTAGAAAACATTGAAAAAAGTAGACATCTATGAGTCCATGCTGAGAAATAAAGAAGAGGGGAGAAAGGGTAAGTTTGTGTTTGCATGACCGTGCTGAGTGTTGAGTGGTAAGTGTGGAAGGAACCCCAGAGTTGGGAAATCCTTGTTTTGCAGCCGCCATACTAAAGACTGATGCAGGCAAAAATGACTCTCAGATGCTAAATAAAGGGGAAAATGTTAATGATGAGAAAGATATTTGCATGCTCTCAAAGTGTTTCCCCTAAGACTTCTTACTTGTTACAAAGGGGAGAATGGTAATTATAGAGTGCAAAAACTAGACAACACCTTCCTTCACTGGGTGATCGGAATCCACATCAGCGAGGAGAGGCAAATGGCCATCATACACCTCCAGATGTAATACGCTGAAAGGAACACAACATCATGTACGTGGTTTGCCATCTAGGAAAGCATCACTTGGACTTGACCATGAGGAAGCATCAGACAAACCCAAAATAAGGAACATTCTTTTTTTTTTTTTTTTTTTTTAGGAGGGGAGATGATTATTTGAGGCAAAAATGTCCATGTGTTAAATACAAAGAAAGGCTTGGGGCGCCTGGGTGGCTCAGTGGGTTAAGCCGCTGCCTTCGGCACAGGTCATGATCTCGGGGTCCTGGGATCGGGTCCCGCATCGGGCTCTCTGCTCAGCAGGGAGCCTGCTTCCTCCTCTCTCTCTCTCTGCCTCTCTGCCTACTTGTGATTTCTCTCTGTCAAATAAGTAAAATTAAATTAAATTAAATTAAAAAAAATACAAGGAAAGGCTGAAGAGATGTTCTAGATGAAAAGGGACTAAAGAGATCTAACAACTACATTCAGTACCTGCTCCCCAGACTGGATCCTATAATGGAAGGGCAAAGTGATAAAAAAAGATATTAATAGTTAACATATAGTTTGTACATTCTCTGTGTCCTATGCTGCATTCTTACAATAAAGTAAGCCAAAGGAAAGAAAATGTTATTAAGAAAATCTTAAGGAAGAGCAAATACATTTATAGTACTTTATTCTATTTATTGGAAAAAAAATCCAAACCCTGTGTTACTGGGGAATCATCTGTGCTATGGTTATAAAGAAGAATATCTTTATTCTTAGGAAATGCACCCTGAGGTCATGAAGTCCACGACCTTAAATGGTTCAGGAAAAAAAGAGGTACACTGTTATTTTTATGATTTTTTTTTTGGAACTTCTCTAACTTTGAAATAATTTCTTAAAAAAAAAAAAAAGTGAGCTCTAGTCTTGCCTCCTCAGGGAATCCAGACTCCAATAGCCCTTTTCCTGTCACCGCACCGTGCTTCCCCTGCCTGGGTCATCTCCTACACGAAATGTTAAGGGACTGACTCCTGTCATCTGTGTCACTTCAAGGCCTAGTACAGGGTCAAGCCCATTGTACCTACTCAATGAATATTTGTTGAACGAGCAAAAGTTCCAAATAATTTGAATGGGAAACCTGTGAAAACTTGCCTCAGCGTCTACAGCAGAAGCCAACTGGAGGCCCAAGCTGTCTGCGGCCTCCAAGCCTGCAGGGTCTGGCCTGTGGCCCAGCCTCCTGGCCACCTTCTCACAACTTGCCCCGTGGGCCATGTGGAGCCAGCCCCTCTGGGAAAGCAGGCCCAAGGGTAGTTTCTCGCTGCCAAATGAGCTCCGGGCCTCTTCCTAGACTGGGCTTCCTCAGGAGCTGTGTGGCCGGCCATACACCAAGACCGGTTCCCACGCAAGGCCCTCGGGGGGGGGGGCCTCCCTGAACCCTATGCTTTTGTGTGTTCTTCGCTCGCCCTCGGGGGCTCCTTTCCTCCCCGCAGCATCCTCAGTCTGGGCCACCACTCCCAGAAAGCCTTTCCTGACACCTGCCTTCCCCTGCTCGTCTGAGTTTGTGTCCTTGGCATGTAACACGTGCAACACGGGTCCCTAACTCCCGCGGCAGCATGGACCCCAGGCTTTAAACGTTCGCAGCCCTGTTATGCAGAAGACTGGAAGCTCCGTGAGGGGAGGGACTGGATCGCATTTGTCTCGTGTTTAGCACAGAGCGCATAACGTCCATCAGTGTTGGATGGGTGTGTGGATGGATTTAAAAAAAAAAAAACCTAGTAACGAGAAATGTGAATCAAATCTGAGTTAAAGGGGCACCTGGGTGTCTCAGTTGTGGAAGCATCTGCCTTCGGTCCAGGTCACAGTCACAGGGTCCTGGGATCGAGACCTGAGTCGGACTGCCTGCTCGCTCGCTCTCTCTCTGCCACTATCTCTGTCTCTCTCTCTCACAAATAAACAAAAATAAAATCTCAGAAAAAAAAAATCTGAGTTCAAGGTTGCACGTTGGCCTTCAAAGAGGTTTATAGCAGAGAAGTACAGAAGATAGGAATAGAGTTTGTGGCAGAAAAATTATTGGACTTTAAGTGTGGTTACATTAGCAGAAAAGTGGGAAGGATAATTCAATGTAACTCCAGGAGTGGGGCACCCACTGGTGTTCGTGAAAGTTGCCGAGTCGCGGGTGGGGTTAGTCAGAGGAGTGTAGCATGGAAGAAGTACATTTGTGTGCGGGTGTTCTTCAGATCGAGAAGCAATGATCACAGTCCTTTTAAAAAGAAACCATATATGTATATATATCTCACATCCTCTTTATCCATTCATCTGTTGATGGACATCTGGGCTCGTTCCATAGCTTGGCTATTGTCTACACTGCTGCTATAAACATTCGGGTGCACGTGCCCCTTCCGATCACCGTGTTTGTATCCTTTGAATAAATACCTAGTAGGGGAATTGCTGGGTCATAGGGTAGCTCTGTTTTTAACTTTTTGAGGAAAACTCCATGCTGTTTCCCAGAGTGGCTGCACCAGTTTGCATTCCCACCAATAATGAGGAATTTAAGAAACACAACAACAGGGAAAGGGAAGGAAAAATGAAATAAGATGAAAACTGAGAGGGAAGCAAACCAGAAGAGATGCTGAACTCCAGGAAACTGAGGGTTGCTGCAGGGGAGGGGGTGGGGGGAGGAGTCATTGGGGGATGGGCATTAAGGAGGGCACGTGATGGAATGAGCACTGGGGGTTATAGGCAGCTGATGAATCACTGACCTCTACCCCTGAAATGAAAAAAAAAGGAGAAGAAGAAGAAGAAGAAAGAAACCTTCCTAAATATGCTAAATGTGGAACTGCTCAAGACAACCAAAATACTGGGCAACCCCAAACCTTCAATGGTTCAATGTTTTTGACAATGTAACTGTAAGAAAGAGTCTTTGCTCCACACAAATCTACTGTAATGTTAGGTATGTGATCTTACCCTGGCTTTTTTTTTCTTTTACTTTTCTTCAAATTGAGTGTGGTCTTTGGTCTACTACAGTGGGCAAGTCCTATTTTCCTCGGTCTCAGGTGTCCCAACCATTTTAAGATGGCTTCCTGTTCCAGAGAGCAGGCTCTGCTGTGGACTTCCTGTGAACGATCTCGTTAAACCCTCACAAACCTGGCCAAACAGGCATTCTTATCATCCCTGCTTTCCAGACGAGGACACTGAGGCTCAGAGGAGGAGAAAAGATTTGCCATGGTTTTAAAGTTCGTAAAATGGCGGAGGCTATGTCAGGAAGGTGTCTGTCTGCCTCCAGATGCGACCACTACACTACAATGACTACTTCTGGGGGTTTTATTTATTTTTAAAGATTTTATGTATTTATTTGACAAAGAGAGAGACAGACAGAAGGAGAGGGAGAAGCAAGCTTCCCCCAGGACAGGGAGCCCCATGTGGGGCTCTATCCGAGGACCCTGGGATCATGACCTGAGCCACCCACGCTCCCTTTTCTGTTTTTTGTTTTTTTTTTAAAAAAACATTTTATCTATCTGTCTGTCTATTTATCTATCTAAAAAGTCAGCTCTGTGTCTGGCATGGAGCCCAATATGGGGCCTGAACTCACGACCCTGAGATTAAGACCCGAGCTGAGATCAAGAGTCAGATGCTTAATTGACTGAGCCACCCAGGTGCCCCTGGTTTTGTTTTTTTTAACTTGAGATGTGTTTCACAGAGAAAAATAAATTCTACTTAGCTTCAAGTCCCGGGTTTCTGCGTCTGTTACTTCAGACAGCAGTATAGCCTACAACACGGTAGTATCAGGAGCTGTGGAAATAGTAAAATTCAGTGCCAGATAGGTTCCCTCCTGGAGCCCGGGGGGGTGTCTATATGCTGTTTTCCTTTAACTGGGGTGCCCTGTACTGACAACTTTGCCTTTTTTAGACATTTGCTCCCTACCAAGTAAGAGTGGTGGTATTATTTCACACTTCATTCATTTTCTCTGTCTGGAAATAAAAATCATTGGTCATTTCAAGACTCCCCTCCCCGCAACCCTTAGATGGCAGGTAAAAGTACTATGTCTATAAAAATGGGATGAAATTAGATAACTTAACAATCAAAATATTATAGGTACTCAAGTCCCCATTACTTACTAGAACAACTTTAAAAACGTTCAAGTGAAGTTTGGACCAACTTCATGTACTGTTTTACAAACTATCATGAACCATATAATGAAAATAGATGATTTATTTTTTAAAGATTTTATTTTTAAGTTACTTCTACACCCATCTTAGGGCTCGAACTCATGACCCCGAGCTCAAGCATCACACGCTCCACTGACCAAGCAGGCCAGGTTCTCCCGGAAAACAACTCATTTATTCTTATCTACAGTATAATTTGCAGTCATTCTCTATTCCTTGAGTACAGTTTTATCATATACATGTTGTTGACATAAAATATTTTTCCAGTATTGCAAACTTATGCTTTAACCAACGCACAGAATTATTTTATGAACTACTTAAACGAGTTGCAAGCAGAGACATTAATTCATTCATTTTTTTCTTCATACAATGAATCAAGGACCAATTGATTCATACAATGAATCAAGGCTCTGTGGCAGGTACTGAAGTCACCACAAACAGGTGAACAGGACAAGGTCTTCTTGCTCTAAAAGCTCACAGCATAGTAGGAAAAACCTCAACTTTGGCGAGTGCCGCGATGCTCAGTGCAGGGTACAGTGGGGGAAGGGGACGGGGGTTCCAAGCAAAGAGCACGCGTGGGCCCAAGGCGGGAGAGAATGTGTAGCTTTGCTCAGTGGAACTGAGGCTTGGAACTTAAGACATTGAGAGAGGTATTAGCAGGAGATGATGAAGCAGGGCAGTGGGAAAATCAGACTTGTATTTACTTTTTTAAAAGATTTTATTTATTTGAGATAGAGCAAGAACAAGCGAGCGAGCGCGCGCGAGAGAGTGTACGTGTGTGTGTGTGTGTGTGTGTGTGTGTACAGCAGGGCGGGGGGAGAGATACAGGGAGGGGAGGAGCAGGCTCCCCACTGAGCAAGAAGCCTGACTCAAGCCTTAATCCTAGGACCCCGGGATTATGACCTCAGCCGAAGACAGATGCCCAACTAACTGAGCCACCCAGGCACCCCAAATCAGACATTTATTTAAGATTTCATTTGGTGAATGAGAGGGAGCAGGAGTAGAGGCAGGCAGGCTAGGAGGCTGCCAGGAGAAAGATGATGGTAGAGTGGACTAGGAGAGTGGCATCAGAGATAAAAAGAAGTAAATTAATTTAAGGACTATTTAAGAAATAGGGGTGGTGTATTTACGCCGGTAGGATTGGACACGAGAGTGAGGACAGCGAGAAGTCAGGCCAGATTTCTGTTTTGGGAAGTAGGGCAGAAGAGGCTGGAACTCTCTGGAATGGGAAACACTGAAAGCAGACCTCATTGTGTTGGGGGGAAAGATTAGGAGTTCCATTTGAATGTTTCAGGTTTGAGGGGATGAACTCCAGGAGGCAGGTCAGGACTAAAGGCAGGAAGGTGGTCGTTGAACCCATGAGTGGGCAGGGTCGGGGCGACAGCACGCTGTAAGCATGTAGAACAGGAAGAGAAGAGGGTGAAGGATGGGACTGAAATTCTTGGAAAGGGCAAGGTGACCTCATGAGGAAGTAATCTGAGAGGTTGAAGGCAGTTGGCTAGGTGAGGCTGACATGCAGGGAAAGTTCTGGGCGGGAGCTACGGGAGAGGTGTCTTAGCGAGCAGTAGGAAGCATGAGAGCGGAAGCAATAGGCTGGAAAATGCAGTTTTTGTATCTGTAGCATTCATTGTGATAACGCACATCATTAGCAACTTGGTTGCCAGAGGCAGAGATAATTGGGAGATACAATGTCCGAAGAAGAAGGAGGGCGAAGTACAAGGGCAATGTTTAAATCAGAGCGTGGGAGTATACGAAGGCTATACAAGTTTTGTGCAGGCTCGACACGGATTCCCTTCGCAGGAACCCTAAAAGGGGTAATGCCTCTTGCCTACCCCCACCCGTGTCTCACCAGGGCGAGCTGGGCAAGTCCGGCTGTCCCCCCAAAGTGGGCACTCATCTACCGTGAGGGAGGGAAAGTCACAGCCCATGGATTGTCCCTTCTCTCTGGGCGGGACCACACCCTCTTCTCAGCTGGACCTGGGGTCCTGACCTTCCTAAGGGAGCCCCAATACCTATGGGAATCTCATGACCCATGTCTCCTGGCTGCCATGGCCACTGCCCCACTTCCTTCAAGCATCCCGCGCAGAGGACAAGGCTGTAGAAGAATCTTTGCTCCAGAGGACAAGACAGCACTGAGGACAACATATCCATGGGTCCCTGAATCACCCAGTGTCACCTCTACTCGTACCAAAATCCTCTCACTGAACATGGTATACAGCTGAGTGAGTTCAACTAGCATGATTTCAGCCTTGTGTTAGAAATTCATGCTAGAACGTGCTCAAAGTAACTCAGCCCAGAAGGGATTGTGTGGTCCTCCCACAGCGGACCACCCCATTCCCCTTCCTTATTTCTATGGTGATATTTTTCTGCTTGAACCTGTGGGGTTTGCTTTAAGCAACGCACTCTACCGATAGGATGAACAAATTACTCTGGGTTTCTTGGAGGTGACCAAGAATAGCTCTGTTGGCTTCCATGGAAGAACGGGGGAACCAGTTTGTCCCTGCTCCACTTCCTCTTGCCCGAGGTAGAACCACCTAGACAGCTCTGAAAAAAATAAGCAACTGCTTCTCACTGAAGCCCTCCCTCCCGCCTGGCTCAGCAGCGATGAATCAAGAACACAAAGTCTCTTTTGCTCCCCTGCAGCCTTTCCAGAACAGGCTGGAAAGAAAGACCCACGTTGATTTTCACCGAACAAACTTCACGTCATCCACCAAAGCTTATGGCAAACTGCCAGGGAGGGGACTGTCGCCAAAATATTTTGTGGTCCAAGAAGTTTGAGAACCACGTTTGGAACCCATCACAAATGTGAGATCCCTCTGAACGATTCCTCCCCCCTCTCCCGCCCCCACCTGGCCCAGGGCTTTAGGTGCTAGATGACAACAATAACGTTAAGGGCACTTTATTATTCAAAAAATAAATAACAAGATCATCCCAAGTTCACGCTGGAAACAATGGAGACTGCAGGTAGAGACGAGAGATTTCCTTTAAATACAGTCATTTCAGGAGGAGTGGGCAGCCTCGGAGCCTCCGCCTCTGCTCCCTCCTCCCGCCTACAGTGGTGGAGACGCGACAGGGTTGAAATAAGATAACGGATTAGCAACAGCCTGAGTGTCGGGGTGGCTGGTGGGGGCAGGGTTTTTCAGTTCTCTGCTGCACCAGACTTTCTAGAGCCTGCCCCCTCCATCGGGGCCACGGGGACCCGGGCTCAACCAGGACTGACCGTGAGCTGAGGCTCCCCGTGGCCCTTCTGCATCTTCACTGGGAAATCAAATGCATTATCCGCTGAAAGACACTGCATGCAAAGAAACGAAATGAAACTTGACTCATGATCTGCCATTTACTCAGAATTCAGTCTGCGCGGAATGGTCTTGTCTTTTCACGGGACTCTCTGGGTGTCTGCATGCGTGGGGCCGCTGCTTCCAGAACAGAAACCTTAGGGAACGGGGCCTGCTGGGGCTTCACCGGCCCTGGCGTTCCCTCACCGCAGCCCTACCTGCCTGGGGGGTGTATAATAAATAGCTCTCCACGAGGAGGATCCTAGGGTTATAAATAGGCAGTTCAACAGGGGGGTGGTCTTAACTGCTTTGCTATTTGGCAGCCCGCAAGGGGTGCCACCGCTCAGAGTTTGAGTAAGCCAAAAGACGTGAAGCCCGTCCCGTGGCTCACTTGGCTTGGATCAGTCACGTTGACGAACACCGAAGCACCGGGATGCAATTCAAATACGCCCCCCAAGTGGACGGACTGCTGCCCACAAGGCTTGGAGGAGCTGCGGGCGTTTGCAGCCCTGAGCAAGACCCGCTCCGATCCGCTCGGGGAATTCAGGCAGAGGCTGGCTACAAACGGAGCTTGACTCGAAGTGTCCCGATTGGAGCAGAAGGTGACTTGGGCGTAGATGTAATAGAGTCCTTGTCTTTTCACGGCCAGCTGTTTCCCGTTTTCGAGGGTTACCAGGTTGCTGCTTAGGGTGTAGTATCCTTTCGGGGCCCACTGCAGAACTGCAACAGACAGGGGGCGCGCATGGTGAGGCGAAGCGTGCATGGTTCCCACTCCACCAGAACAGAGTTCAATGTTCCATCCTGGCTTCCCATGAGCGCGGAAGCGGGGGCTGCCAGGGATGCTTACGGAGCCCTCCCGCCCTCAGTCTCTGACCGATCGGCGGGGGCTTCACAGTCGGATGGAGCTGAGTTGCCACCCAGACTTTAGTCACGCTCACGCCCAGACACTTAATCTCCCGGAGCTTTTATTTCCTCATCTGTAACACGGGGCTAGTATTACAGTGTCTCTCGGACACTTGTTTTGAAGATTAAAGAGAGCAACCGGGTTCAGTGAGTTTCCTTCTTCCTTTTAAAGCATTTAAAGCCAATTTACCCTTGAACTTCAGATGCGCGTTTTAAAATTGCACGTCCTAAACTACACACACCTACAAGACATTGGGACAAAATCCTTGCTAGTATGAACACTGTTACCTCACCAGCCTTGGATTTTACAAAGTCAAAGTCTTGCCCAGCTGTGTAGCTCAGCCTTGGCTGACAAAAGGAAAGACCCCATTTATTCCTACCTGCTCATGCTGTCGCAAACCCGACCTGCCTCCCACAGCAAGGACTAAAATTAGGCAAGGAAGTATGAAAATGAACCTGTCATTTCACTGGGTGTTTTGATCTTCCATTGTAGTGGGCGCCACCAACTTGAAAGTACCTGTGTTCTTGTGGCTAAACTTGAGTACCCACCAACGGTCTGCCATTTTCTCGGCGGAGATGTTGAGTGGGTTCAAAGGTAGTGTGTGCACCCGATTTCAAATCTCAGCTCCCACAGCGAGCTAGACTGCTGGGTGTGGGGGTTGGGGAGAAGTGAAAGTATCGCTCATTTGCTTCCTTGAGCCCTTTTCTAAAATTCCTACTTGGTCATCAGGCACGGTGTGAGAGTCAAGCTGTTGAGACTCATCCTTCAGCAACAGGAAAGACATCCTGAAACATCTAACATTTCTTGGCCCTCTGGACCACTCCAGAAATGACACTTCCTTATGATGATTTCACTTGCAGACCATTTGAGAAGCCAAGGGGAGGTTCTCTGTCTTTTAGTCCACTAGGGTTATCTTCGTATGTCCTTACCTAATCTTTGTCCTTGCTGTGGGATGCAGGTCAAGCTTGTGGCAGCATGACCAGCCAGGAGTGGGGCGTTTGCAACTGGGCCAGGGGATGGGGCTGTGAGGAATCTTTTAGTCTTCACACCTTATCCCCTTCAGACCTCCTGTGAGGCAGACCGAAATATGCTGGGATCATATCGACCTTGGGCTCTTTGTCAGAATCTGAGCGCTATGAAATCTACCCAAGGGCATGAAATCTACCTTGCCGGTGGCCAAACCCTGGCAGAATGCTACTCTTCTAATCAGTGTCTCTGTTGCTGTCATGCAATCTGCGTAAGCAAGTGTCATGCAGACCACCGCCCTGGCCACACCACCCCAGCTGGAACGTTCTCCCATAAGTGTATTTTCTGAGAATGGCTACCTGGCAGGATTATTAAATATGGTATTAACGAAGGGCTTTCTGCGACTCTTCTGACATCCAAACTACCATAATGGAAGCTAAGTAATAGCACCTTACATTTGTCTGGCCCGTGATAACATAACCTTCTTCAGGGGGGGTGGGAGGTTGGGATACCAGGTGGTGGGTATTATAGAGAGCACAGCTTGCATGGAGCACTGGGTGTGGTGAAAAAATAATGAATACTGTTTTTCTGAAAATAAATAAATTGGTAAAAAAAAAAAGAAGAAGAGGTTGGGAAGATAGACTTTAAGAGGTTTTCACCTTGCAGAAATATTTCAAAAGATAAAAAGTCCTTTTGTTTCAATATGAGAGTAGTACTCAGTAGCAATGAGATAATGTTGCTGAATTGTGGACTGTACAATGTATACCATAATATACTATGGATGGGTCAACCTAAAAACAAAAACAAAAACAAAAACAAAAACATAACCTTCTTCCACATTAGCTGACTGGACGCTGAGAGCCACCCTCGGAAGTAAATCAAGTGTGACACGGTAGCAAAGGGACTTGCCCATGGTCACCTAGCAAGTGGTAATTCATGGTTCCAGAATCTCAGTTCAAAGACTTCCTATCCAGTGCTCTTCCTTCCGTATCACCATCCGTGACAACCACGTATGTGTTACGCCCCGTGAGAAGCCCAAGCTGCCTCGGAGATGAGGGGGTATGTCTCTCTTCTTCTCTCTGTCTCTGTCTATCTCTCTCATTGTGTGTGTGTTTCACTCTCTTACACACACACACACACGCACACTGTTTAGAACTCCTTTCTGGAGCACTGTGCTAAGTTTTTCCAAGACTGCTCTGATGCCCTCAGACTGCATTTATCTAACGAGGGGGGTTTTGTGCTTGCGGGCGTGTTTCCATCCATTTATCAGATGCGACGCATTCTCGGGCACCAACTCTCTCAAGGTACAGGTTTGGGAAAAAAGATCTAAGAGCTAGAATGATGGCAGAACGTATATGGAAATAAACTCGTTCAGAGTTGAAAAGATGACAGTATGTTGTCTGTTGTTACTTCATTGGAAAATCTAACGTCCTGGAGCCTATTGATCTTTGCAGAATGATTTTACCTTTAATTTCCCTGAGGTTGGCCCCCGCGAGGCTGGGGTTAATCATACAGGGATTGACAGATGGCAGGAAGTACCCCCTGAGGCCCATTTACACACAGCGAAGAGGGGTTAGCATGAGGAATGCTCCCAGCCAGGAGGTCACTACCTGCCATCTCTTCTGTGTTCTCAGAATAATGGTCCCTCCACCCAGCAATTCATCATTTAGAATCGGCCATTGGGCAAGAATGTAATGAGAACTTCGGGATTGCTTCTCATCTCCTTTTGTCCCTTCAAGTCCCATCTGTGCCTCTGGGCTCGCTTTGAAGACAAAGCCCAGCATATGAGAGGTGTAGGGGTGGGTTGGTAAATTGGGCCCCAGAGGAAGAGAGGACCCTGATCGTTAGGCTGCTGGATGCTGCTTCTGCATCCCAGCCTTCCTGCCGGGGTGACCAGCTCAGATGCTTTCGACTTACCAGACGCTGTGTTACTGCTGGCCTCACTTATGACGTGGGCTGCAATTTGAGGATCCTGATCACCTGGAATGAAACCAAAAGCCAACTGTCAGGCCAAAGCAACACAACACTGCCCACAGAACGATCTGGTCTAGATCTACAGCTCTGTCATAGAGACCCGGCTTAAGTAGGTCACACAAGAGGAAAAGCGCAACGGTCCAAAATCTCTGTCCCCGGGGAAAGCTGGTTTCTAGAATCTGAACAACCGAATTGGCTATTTGCACTGACCCCATTCTTCTAATGGGCGTTCAGTACCCAACTCCACTTTACCTAGATTGACACAGGCTAACATTCAGGGTCTTCGTGAAACACACTTTGAATCTTGCCATTAGAAACAGCTCCCATCCATTGGGAGTCCCACTGGGCCCCAAGGTGATGTCAGCACACTTCCCTGATATGATGCCAACAGCATCTGATGTGGTCAAGCAACTGGCCAAACTACTGTGCCTAGCTTGGGTTGTTTCTCATGTAAAAGCCTTGCTCTTTAATTAGATGTGCTGATACTCTGTGTTCAGAGACTGTGTGGACGTTCTCCCAACCCCAGGAATGAGCTTGCTGTCAGACACTTGGCAGGTGCCCTATAAATATTGAATCAAATCGCATGACCTAGATAACCAGTTGTGTTGAGTTGATCCCTTTCCTGAAGACGGCTAGGCAACACCCACGTGCACTCATTTCCTCATATTTCACTGTAAGTCACAGACAACATGGCACCATTCAGCATATCTTACAATCTGAAGACGAAAACGTCCTAGAGATAGGATGACCTTTGTATCCAGAGCAACAGTTAAAGCGAGCTCTGAGTATGCTCCTGGCCTCCAAAAATGGTATCTGTATCTCTATATGTATATATTTCTTTGTGTGTATTAGTTTGCACAAGCCATACATAATTTTCATGGACATTGTGAATAACACTCATCTGCTACTCTAAGCATTGTTATTGTGTTTGGGATGCTGAATTCTAAGAGGAATAGGGAGACGAAAAGCCCCAGAAAGCGTCATGGGAGGCACAGTGGAAGACACTGGGGAGGTTTAGCCTGGAGAAGAAAAGGCTCAGCGGACATGATTGCTGTTTTCAACATCTGGACAGCTGCTATCTAGAAGAAGTCTACTTTACTTAGTATGGCCCTGAAGAGCAGGACTGGGTCCAGTGAGTGGAGATTATAGGAATAAATTTCAACTCCAGAGGAGGAAAGACTTCTCTCTGAGTAGTCTAGTAATCTTACTATGATTACTAGAATCGTTCAAAGTTGGACCAGGATGACTAATGGGCTAGGAGGTGCCCAGGCATGTTGGATTGGAAACCGGATGGTTGTGAAGATTTGTGCTCTGTGGGTGGCCTTCCAGTCAAGATCCCTTCCAGCCCTGAGATGTTTGACATGTTCTGACATCAAGAACAGGGCAAAGAATGGAACATTGTCACACAGAACCATTCCTTGATCTCAGATCCTCCGCTGGCATGGTTCTCCACCAAAAACTATTATCATTGAGCAATGAATGCCAGCGATGACTTTCTTGTCATCTTATCCTCTGTGGGGGGAACCAGGCCATATGGTGCTTTGAAGAAGATATTGAAAAGAGTGACATTTCTTCATACTTGGTATTGTCAGCCTCAAAGGAACACAGCCTTCCCCATACATGGGTCCATACTAAGCCTTTCCAAATCACATGTGCTAGAGAAGGTGTCAATCTGGCCATTGTAGTCCTGTTTTATTTCCAGGGCTCCAAGTTCCCTAATTCTAACAACGGGGTTGTTCAGCATGATCAGCCCAAAGCTTCCTTTTAGGTGTTAAGTGCTCACAAAAATGGATAAATAGCAACCTACCTTTTTGCATCGCAACGCTTTTTTCTTGCTTCGCTTCTTTGTTTAGCATTATGTCCTAAAATGAGAATCAGGGCTAAAGGTCATTTTGACAGGAAACCTGGTGTGGGGTTTTGGAGGTATCATTCATTTGGCATCTGTCATGACTCTAGTGCCTGTTCCTGGTGAGGATTATCACATGGACTTAGATCCTGTCATTAATTCCATCATAGTGATTGGGAACCCATGGCACTGACAGATGAGCTGACAGCCCAGAAAGCCCAAGGGGTGAGCCTGGAGGCAGGATCAGGGCCCTATTATCTGCACTGCAGGGCTCTCCCCAGACTGGAGGCTGTGACGCTGACCCTTCCTATGACCCCAGCCTCCCTGCCTTTGATGGGTATTGACAGATAATGCTGAATGGGGAGATGTTTCTACCTTGGGAACCGGTATATGGAATATTATTAAACATAAAGCAGGGGATGTATCTATTAGAATAAAATTGGTCTGAAATCTCTTAGGAAAGGGTAATAGTACGTTTGATCTTGGGAAGAAATTCCAGATTACAAACAGACTCTCAGGCATTTTTTATTGTCTTGTCCCTGTCCACGGGATGAGGGAGATTCTCTTGCAGTTGGCTGCCTTGTGTGGCCTGTATATATTTAGAATAGTCAGCATATAGGAAACCCAGGTAGTCTCCCGATGATGCTGGTGTTCAAAGGCAAATGCAACACTTCCTAAGTGGTTTCTTTTCACTTAGCAACCGGGGAAGTTCACAGGCACGGCCATCAGCACAAGCAGGAAGGGAATCAGGGATTCGGCTGCCATTTTGAAGATCATGCAAGGTCACGCAAGGAGTCTGAGACTGAAGCCAAGAGCAGGAACTCTGAGATCATGTTCAGAGGTCGACCTAGCTCACGCCATCACTTTGGACTCTAAATACAAGGGCCAAGCACAGTAGTATTTTCCCCTCTGATAATCAAAGTCTTACGCACCTTCCCATTCCTGGACTCCAAGTTTTCTACAACACCCTCCCTTTCCATCCTTCCCCAGATGGAATTAGTGTCGGGACTGTTGAGCGCCTCGGGGGAGGCTCAGCTTGGTTGCCAAATGTGAGGGTATAAGTCTCGGAGCCCCACCAGGGAGCCTCGAAATGCCACAGGCGCCACAGGCCTTCAAGTTTCCACTTGAGCTGAGAAAGTGCGGCGACAGGAAGATGTTTGTGAGACACCCAGTAAACAAATGAGTATTTAGTGTCTCCTCAAAAATGGAGTGTGATGATCGAGGTTGAGATACTTTTCGGCTACGTGGTTGTGCTGGTGTCAGGGTTTGGCCAAAATGAAAACATGAAGTCAGCAAAGTTTGTCTTTTATGTGCCCAGCCCTGTCTTCCTGCAAACTTGCCCTCAGTCACACTTCCCCAGAGCCCCTTTTTCCCTCCCTTCCTTCACTCCCCACCTCGACTGAAAGACTTTTCAAAGTTGACGTTCAGAAAATCTCAGATTAGTGATTTCTTTCTTACTGGGGAGTCTACGTGGGCAGGTATGGATGGGTTGGCCTCTACCTTCAAAAGGAAATGCGTCGACCCCCATCAAAGACATCTCAGTCCTTGAGGGGGCAGACAAGCCTGAAACCGACTAGTCTAGTGGGATGGTGTCACTAGAGCTGTTCAAACAGACCTTGATGACCACTTGATAAGGACCGTGGAGAGAAGACTGAGGCCCTGGGTTGATCATTGGATCTGGTGACTTCTAAGACCCCTTCAAGACCTATGATTTGGAACCCCCAAATTCAAACCTTTTGGTTGTTCTGGCCCAGTCAGACAGTGAAGCCCAGAAAGAAAGCCTGCTAACACTCGCTGAGAATACTAAAATCCACTTTGGGGTTATTCTACAGGTGACCAGTTGGATTTTTTTAAAAAGCCCAAAATATGGTTTAGAATGAGAAATTTGGGAGAATGGATATTGGAAAGGGGGTCAGTCAGTCTTCACGGGAGGACTCTGCGACACGTGGCACTCATTAGGATCCCGCCCTGGGGAGCAGTAGAGGTGAGGGGCTTCCTCTGCCTTACGTCAGGAGCCCTGGCTGACATGTCTGAGAAGGTCTGCCTTTCTAGAATATGAAACTTGGGAGCTGTCACTTTGCTCATGCAAACATAAAGCAGAGAGGCAAGCCCAAGGAGCCCTTGCTCCTATCCTGGGTAGCTGATTTGGGAAGTTTTATATGTCTGACCTGAAATAGAACCATTAGAAACTGGCCATTGAATGATAAGACTGTCAGTAAGACAGAGTTCTCTCATTTATAGATGAGAAAACGGGCCCGGAGAGGGGAAGCCATTTGCCCGAGGTCGCAAGGCCAAGCACATTAAATATCTAATAAATATTTGAATTATTAACTGCTGTTCTGAAAGTGCCTTTCTTCATATTTAAATTTGTAACCCCTATGAGTACCATAGGGTACTGGCCAGAGTCCTCGGACAACCAGAGAAGCTCAACTCATTTCCAATGAGTTGGCCAATGAAGAGGAGTCTTTATCTAAAACCTAGATTAGTGTAAAGAATGTGAAAGCCAACAGCAGATTTGGGGCTGCCTTCTGATTCCCGTTAGGGGACCCAGGAAGAGGATATTAGCGTCTTTACCGTTGGAGGACAAGAATAAACTCAGAAATAAGATCTTAAGTCCTTTACTCCTGGGTTAAATGACAGATTATTTATATGGGAGAAATAACTGCTGTTGGTTTATCCAGATTACCCCCGACACCCCGTAGCTTGGCACAGAGCTACCTTCAATGCGGAGAGCTGCCTCTTACTGATGACCCCAAAGTGAGCTGAGGGCCCGGGGGATTCTACTCAGTGTTCTGAGAGGGGAAACAAGCAGAAAGGCTGTTTGATATTCTGCTTCAGGAGAAAGAACATTCTACACTCCTTGTACATGATCATGGAATTCATGTTGTAAGTGCATCCTCAGTTAATCCTCTAAGGCTTGTTTGCTGTAACTATTACCGGCCCCGGTGACTACAGGGACTCCTTGCTGGGGCCTCTGTCTGCCTCAGGGCTTGGCCAGCAGTCCTACAGTGGACTGACTTCATGAGCAAGTGGTGTTCCGTGGGGTCTGGTTTGAGCAGCACAGAGAAAGTCCATCCCCCTTTCCCCATAGCTCTCCTCACAAGAAAAGGGAAAGATCTCACTTTCATGGCACTTGAAATTCTGTCATGAGAGAAGTGTTTGTTCCCCAGCCTTCAGGAATCCTTACTGCCCTCAGTAAAGGCTGGTCTTGACCCTGGGGCCATCCAGTGATCCTCGCTCCCCTGGGAAATGGGGACCGACCATGGGTCCGTAGTGACAAGGCAGCAAGGTTTGGATGGAAAGATAAGAAAATACCAAGAGCCAAACTCGGTGTGCTTCATAAATGTTCACAGGGTAGTATCCCCAAGAGAGACTCCTTTTGTTCCTCTCGAGAACATTCTTATGAATGTGTACACTTCCAGTTTTCTTTTCCCTTTCACGTAGGATTTTTGGCTTCATTTTTCCTTTTTTTTATTGGATACATATACCCATGTGTGTATGTACGCACATATGTACGTATGTCTACAAAATGTCTACGTTGTCAGCGTTTATTTCCCGACCTAGCAAAAGCAATAAACAGTTTCAACAGCCCTTTAATCAACAGCTGAGCTCCTTACCTTGAGAAAGGCTTCAAACCGGCTTTTAATTTCCTCACAGTTCAGTAAGGACAAGGACCCCTCTCCTTTGTTGCATTTCTGTAACGTTTTCATGAATACAAAATCTTCGTAAAGATTTCTTTCATCTTCTATCTATTTGTGAAATAACAGGGACGTGAGAAACGTAACTCTGGAGAAGGTGGCTGATAATGTCTCCCTCCACAATCACTTCCATGGCATCAATAATAGAAGGAGGATTTTGCAGATATAAATGGGGAATAAAAGTTATTATACTGGATTATTGTTATTTGGTATCAGCCATTAAAAAAATCAACAAAAGCCAGCAATTAAAATGTCCTACTACCCAAAACTCTAGGTAGAAATCACAGCTATTCTAACAAAATTTTATTACAAAATGTACATTTTGTCCACGTATTATAGCGGCAATGTTCGAGAATGATCGTACTCCTCATTGCTCTGTAAGGATCGGTCATTGTGAACCCAGTGTATAAACTCATTTTCCACTGGGCTCATTTGCCTAGTTCACTTTAGCTGGTGCTGCAGTGTTTTATAAAAAGCAGTTAATTTGCAGTGTGTGTCAATTAACTTGAGTTCTAATTACATCTCTCTCTTTTTAGCTTTAGTATTTGTGGAAAACATTTGCATTTTTAAGGAAACCATCTTTCATTCCCAAAGTTAACGAGTTAAATGTATGGAATTCACTTGTGTAATAAACTGATTTGGGGCCATTTTCTTGTTTTAAAATGAAATTTTTAGATTCAAAACAAAAGCTACTTAGCCAGCGGCTTCCACTGTCCCTAAGAACACACCTCAAGGCTTTGGGAAACGTGGTTGCTGCTTCTCCCCATAGAGGCTTGGGTCCAGGCATTTGATTGACAGAGCCTACCAGGCCAAACACAAGCCAACAACCAGACCCCGAATCCTGCTCTTTACTCAACTACAAATCTGAGTAACCCAGTGCATTGCCTCAACCTTCACTGCCCCTCCTTATCCTGATGAAAATAATGGTGTTAATTCTAGCATGGGATCCCAACAGGCGGCATCGAAACATCCCTGGGAAAATGCAGTCTCCAGATGCTGTGCATCGACAACCCCTTTACCCAGATATATAGCAACAGCCAGATAATTCGTCAAATCTCTCCTTTTCATGTATGAATGATGTTCTTTTGGTACAGCCAATAATGCCGCTCAGTGGAAGTGGGTAAACACACTGAAATGGGATGAATCCCAACAGTTATTTTCTCCTGACGACACCCAGCTACCTCCTAAGTTACTCTACTGTTTTGTTCCTGTAAGTCCAGCCACTTAAGCATGTAAAACATCTCAGAGGGAAATGGAGCAGCTTGCAACAGTCCGTGTTTGAAGAGGTATAGAGACAATGCGACTTGAACTCTGTAAATTCCAGACTTATCCGTGTCTGTGCTAATCTGAAACACTAGGAAGCTTCAGATCAAATTCCTACTCTCCTTCTCTAGTTAACAATTTAAAGAAAAAAAAAAGGTGTCTCCATCAGAAAAACAAGTTTACTTTTTAAGCAAGACTTTAGCAAATAATTATAGCTAATGCCCACCTAGTGCTCCCTCTCCACCTGCTCTGGTCTAAGCTGGCTACAAGGCTAAATTCATTTAATCTACGAGGTGGGTACTATTATCTTCCCCGTTTCTAAGATGTGGAAACTGAGGCACGCAAAGATAAAATAACTTGCCCAGGATTGCAGAGCTAAGAGGGGGCAGAGTCAAGATTTGAACCCACCCAGTCTGATTCCAGAACCCAAGCTCTCAACCAGAGACAAGAAGAGAAGACCTTACGAACTAGATGACAAACATAGTGCCGCGAGACCATTTCAGCTACATGGGTTCCCACCACGGTCCATCATCTGGGCAGACCTAAAACCATTCAACCCACAAATCAATAAGGACCCCCCGCTTGAGTTAACCAGGGCACCTGGTTCAGCTTACCTTGTCCAATCTTCTGTGAAGATACACAGCAAAAAGTGCTGACCCAATCATCTGGGTGATGAGAAAACCAGTAAGTAAATACATAAAAATTTTCATACTGACGGGTGGTCCGGTGGCCACAGATCGGGGAGCAGTTTGGCTATATGTTTCGATCATGCTGTGTTAGAGTTGAAATGATATCTTCAGACCGAGAAGGTGGCAGGGGCAGCATGAGAACACTGTCAAAGTGGCCACCTTACTCAGGATTAGTTAAGAGCACACAATCGTTACAGCCCACACTTCCTGGAAAATGTGCTTCGTAGTCTTCTCTCCCAGCAAAAAAGTTACGTAAAGGTTTTTTTTTTTTTTTTAATTATACCCATATCATTCACTTCCAGGCTTTCCCTTTTGTTAGTAAAGAAGAAACAAGTCTCTTCTTCCATACATTCATTCTTGCCTTGAAATGTCATAGACTTCTTAACAGACAATGGCAGTATTTTCCTATCGCTAGCTTTCTGGGTTCACCAGTTTCAAGGAAAGTGACAAATGTGTCCACCAGCAACAGACTTATTTCAATTTCAGTCTTACTAATACAAACTGGGAACCTGGCATACGGGGAAAGAAACGAATGTCAACAAAAGTTTGGATTGATTTTATGACTGGTCTACCCCTGGCTTATTGCTTCTCGAGAATTCTTTCATCTTCAAACCCAATGAAATCCCAGCAGCTTTTCAAGTCTACGTGGCACGAAGCAAAAAGGAGTGCTGACAGTTATTTTTTTTTTAAATTTAGCTGGACTGGTAATTCAAGAAAAAATAAATTCCTCAAGGGCCAGGAGGAGTAGGGTCTTGAAGGAAGTGGTTCCCAAACTCCGGGATCAAGGTTAAAGTTGGAATCTTCGATTGACTTGGCCAAATTGCTTGTCTATACTGTTCCCGTCCGTCAGATAATTGCTGATGCTGATGGAATGGCTTGGAATAGAGAAAACGGGCTCCAGTTAAGAGACCTCAATTCTAGTCCTTCCTCTACTAACAAATGGCTATGGACCTCCAGCAAATCACTTTACCTCTCCAGAGCTCTGTTTCCCCATATCCGAAGGGGGTAGTAGCACCTGCCTTGCCTATCCCATAGGCTGTGGCCAAGATCGAATAAAAATGTGCATGGAAGATCTTTGACACATGTTAAGCAATAGGCCAACAACTTATCCTGAATTGGGGGGGATCTGTTTAGCCAAAGATAATGAGTTTTCCAAATAATGGCCACCTCCTGACATACTCGTAAAAGAAACAAAAGAACAACAGCAATATCAAAAACACCCCAAGTTTTGGCAATGAACTGAATCATTGAGGCATGTAGGATTATGCATTTCTCAATGGCTTTTGTGTCCTCTTATCAGATCGCCTTTGAAACAAAAGCAGCCATGGAAATCCCTACCCCACCGTCCAACCTGGTCTAGAAACCATGATAAGATCACTTTGGTGATTCCTATAAAATTGTTTTGAGAGACAAATAGGAAATGTA